>NC_135498.1:156154460-156454460 GCF_052857255.1 Amblyomma americanum
ATCAGAAGAGGATTGTTCTATTTTTAGCGGCTCATTCACGCATCAGGAAGTAGTATTCGCAATCCCTGACTTACCTCTCTCAAAAACACCTGGTCCTGATGGGATTTCAAGTGAACTTTTAAAGCATTTAAATCAATTCTAACTCCTATCCAGCTGCAGGTCTTTACGATTAGTTTTGATGTACAGACGACTCCAGAGTCTTTCGAAGGAGTCACACAGTCTTAATTCCAAATTCTAATAAGTACTGATAAAAAAAACTGCGCTCAGTGCAGGGCTATAGTCCCGTCACGTTAGCAAATGTGGATTGCAAAATTTTTGCTAAAGATTTGCCAGATCTCCTACAGTTCAGAAATAAATTTGGTTCTCACTGGCCCTCGCCAAACATGCGCTGAGCTCAGTTCAAAGTAATGTGCATATTGCGTGTACAATTCTCGAAAGTTCCTTCTCCTCTCATGATCAGCTTGCTTTGCTTCAGATCGATCTTTTAATGGCCGCTGAGCGTATTCGCCATTCATTCCCGTTTTCTCTTCTAGAACGAGCAAATGTAGGGTCTACTATACTTAAAGGGGTGCACTTAGCTGCAGCAATTGTTCCACTTCTTAACTGTTGGTCATTTGTCAAACCCTCGCCAATACGCTCCTCGGCGAGGGAAGGCTGCCGGATGTCCCCGCTGCTTTTTGCCCTTTATCTGGAGCCGCTTTGTTGTGTTGTGTGTGGCAGTAATATTCATGACTTCTCTGTTTTGGGTAATGAAGTCAAAGTACTTGCATACGCTGTCGATCTTGCTTTTTTCTGCATTGACAAGCAGAGCATTGAGAAATTTGTATCGAAAATAGATCTATTCAGCAGCTTCTCTGGCGCTCAGATGAATCGCTCTAATCGTTCTGGCATGTGGTTCGGCTCATGGGGTTGAACACCACTCCGTTATGCTGAAATATATTGGTCGTGTGTGCCGCCTAAATTTCTTGGCGTTCCAATTCATACGCTTAAATCAAGTGCACATTGCTGGAAGCATCAGGTTCCCGCCGTCGAGCGTCATGCTCAGAACGTTGTCCCAAATCGAGTTTCAATTTTCGGTCGTATTCAGACCTGCATCAGTTTTCTGGCCACAAAAATTTATTGCCTACTCCAGGTCTTTCACAGCGGTAGACATTACATCCAGCGTTTTCATCGAATACTGGGGCCTTTAGTTGTGTACCAAATTCGAGGAGATGCGACGTGATAAACTTTTCAGGCCTGCTTGTGCAGAAGGATTGGGCTTGGGCCTGTATGCGAGACAGTTAGTTGCCCTTTTTTTTCGGTATTGTTCCTATCTAATTATTACAGCCTTCTTGCAGATTAATTTTAAGGTCCGGTTTCTGAAATTAGAGGTTTCTTCATATTTTATTGAGCGCCCGCATTTACTGGGCTTTATGTAGGAAGTTTGAGCGTCCGTGGGGTTCTTGACAGTTCGATTTTCTTACGAGCAGTTAATTTCTCCATCGCGTAAGAGTCTGTACAGTAATTTCATAACGATGCGTTTTCCGCCGCCATAGTATCATTCTGCGCACTTTGGCCTCAAGGGTCATGATGTGCTTGCGCGTGTGTGCGAGATGCCGATTCCTCCTTGCACCAAAACGTCTTCTCTAAATTACACACCAAAGCTCTACCTGTTTAAACTTGGCTCCATAGGAAAACATTTTTGGGCGTTGAGTCTACAGCCGTCTGGGCAATATACACGAAACCATTGAACACTTTTTTTAACTGCGAGGATGCGATTTTGTCTTGGGATATGTTGCAGGGGACGCTGAAGAAAGACTTTGCTTTAAATTTCTACTGTGTTTGTTACTTTGTGGCTAATCAGCCTGATTAAGAACCATAATACACATTTTTCCTCATTGGACATCGTAGCCTGTGGAAAACGTGTTTGCTGGACAGCAACGTTGACCCTGTTGTTTCAGCCAGAAGCCATTTCAGTCGAATGATGCTCCAACTTAGGCACATTTATGATGAAAGAGAGTTTGTACCGCACTGATTGCCGCTGTTGATGCCGTGTATATCTTTGCCGCCCTTTTAACAGTGTTCTTTTCTGTCAAGTAGTGCAGGGCAGTCGCTAGCTACGTGTTTTGTAAATAATCTGCATATAGCCCCTTTCTAGACATGCATAACCTTGTGCTGTCAATGCCATGTTAGGGAAAAAAGAACCGGCGATAGCTTAGGGGTCCGGTGAAGCGGCTTTTGAAGCTGATGTGTTCGCGCCACCGTGGTTTCGAATCTTGGTCGTGGACGTTGATGTGCTTTCGTTTTCGTGGCTCTTTTCTTCTTTGCAGACATACATCGGCGGTAGACATTTTTTTAGGCTCTGAACCTCTAGATTAATGCTTTCGTACTATTAATTCTGAAGATGCGTGTTTTTGGAGATGCGCTGTACAACGCTATTCTTTATCCGGATGTGTCTTCTTTTAATGTTCCTATTTTTTTAATATCTTCGCGGCCTAGGGCGGGTGTTACAGATGGGACCGTCGTAAATAATAAGTTAAATAAATAACAGGGAAAACGTAGAACGGGTGTTCAATCATGCAAAAGTTTAAATCAGGCAAATCAGTACACATTGGGAAAGGGTTGAATTGGGTAGAAAATTGACTGTTGGAGGGGTTTTTGAACAAATTATTATCTGACATTGAAACCAGTGACCTACTAAGGTGGCCTATTTCTTAATCAAGATAGCACAAATGTGTTGTAAAGGGCATTGTTTACCTTTGCAAAAGATCTTTTATGACGTTGTTTTAGCGAAGTTAGCAGGATGCCTATGTTCACTCTGAACAATACTCTCATCAACCATCTCCCGAGAAAAGTATGCTTTGAAGATTCTCGACAACGGCGTCGTTCATGCTTAACACTGACAGATCATTTCGCTATCTCTTCACACTTTCTGCCTGGCTGCGGCTGCTGTTGAAAGCTTTCAGGGCTTGTGCTCGGTCACAGTCGTCAATGTTTTGGTTCCCGGCATTCTAAAACATACCCTCTCAGTCTAACTCAGTGTACACAAGACACGGGTTCATGGATATCCGCTATTATCCTTGAAAGGCCATTCGAGCGGAACATAAAGATAGACCGACGAGGTCATACAATGCGCAGGGTACGTTGACCGGTTCTCTGTTCTTTAAACATGCACATCATGGGTGCATTTTAACCCGAGCGTCGACGCTCCATCAATCACCCTCTCTTCACAACAAGGCCTCTAGACTCGTCTCAAAAGCCCCATTTTTTCCCGGCGCATCTTTGTGCCCTACTTTGCTCGCTACGCAAATCACATACAATGCGTTCAGCACTGAGCCGCCAATAGCCATATGAACCTTGTAATGAAGACGGTGTTCTCAACTGCGAAAAATAATTCTATTGGGCTCATAATTAATAATTTCTCATTCAGCTACCACAGGGCAGTTTTATTTCCGCAGCCATTTCAAGTCACTGCGCATAGTTGAGGAATAAAGATTTGATTTGATTCGACTCGAGTAGACGCCGATTTGCCTCAAGGAGCGCAGAGGCTGGTGCCCGTGCTCCGTGCGGGATGGACGCATCTGAAGGACTTCTTCAAGGAAAAAAGAAACTTTCTATTTACATTATACCGGATGTTTTTTTTTAACTGTTTACAGATCGTGTTTCTAAACCCCGCGAGAGATGCGTCGGTGCAGTTTGTGCAGGCGGATCGTGCATCAAGTGCCTGATAGAGCTCAGTGATTAAAACGTATAATGAACTGAATTTACTTCAGTAATTTCTTTACTTTTCATTCTAGGGGCCAACATTATAATAAGAAATTTAAGGGCTGTCAACATACAAGCTGAGTTCATTTTTTGTAAATTTTCTTTATCAGAATGCAGTTCGAAACATTTAATGTAAAAATGAGCATTTTTTTACCTCCTTAAGATGGTGTCCCGAAAAATACATATTTAAAAAGCCGTCGTTCGCATTTCTAATGCGGCAAATGCGGAAGCCGTTTATCTATTTTATGCAGAAGAAGCAGTTCACTGGATTTCAGCGAGAATGCTACGCCTAGAGACGCCATTTTAAATATGTGCATTGCGGGAAGCCAACTTTTCGAGCTAAAAATGTGTGTTTTTCGCGTTAAATATTTCGAAATGCATTGCTGATAAAGATCATTTAAAATCTGGACTCATTTTCTATGGGTGCAGTCTTAAATCTCTTAATATAATGTTGGCCCTTGAAATCAAAAGTAAACAGTTGATTAGTTAATATTAGTTATTCGTTTATTAACTAAGCACTATCACGTGCATAATGTCCGCCTTGTACAATCCACCTTGGCAGCCACCACCGACCTATCTCTCTCAAACTTTAAAAAAAGTATCTGTAAACAGTTAAAAAATACATCTGGTACACAGCCCTATGAGCAAGAGATCACCAAGGCGCATCTCAACATCAGTAGGGAGAACATGTAGAGTCCAAAAATCGCAAATCACACGGGTCCACCCGCTCCCCGTTTACGCTCGCGGCGAAGTCTCTTAAAGGGACTATGCAACGAATAAAAAGTCGCCTGTAATTGTTTTGAATGCTTAGAAATGATGCTAAGAAGCATTCACACCAAGTATGGGTCTTCAGAACTGAGCCGCGAATTTGTTATGAACTTTTGAAAACCGTGGTTTTCAAAATTCGCGGGCCGATTGGTGAGCTCGTAGTGACCGATTTTGGAACTAAAATCTTGGAACAAAGACGTCACTGTACCATGACGTCGCCAGGCCACCACAGGCTCTCATTCGCTGGAGCCACGGCAGCCATGACGTCACGGGCACACTTCCGGTAGCCGTGAAAATCGTCTGCTCGTGCCGCCGCGCGACCCTCTCGGGCAAGCGCGAGCCAGTGCATTGCCTTCGCGCATATGTTTTCAATTTTCCTCTGCCGCCTCCTTCGGTCGGGAGTTCCGGAGCCACTCGCACGGCTCTCCGTGCGCACGCATAGGGCTCGATGCTCATCGCGGCCGTAAAAGCGAGCAGTCGCTCCTCGAGGTCCGTGTTTATTACTGCTAATTACCACAAATGACAAGCAAAGAAACCCGACGCGCGCCGTAATCCAGGAAGGAGAAGAGGCCGGAGAGATGCCGCCATGCCGCCGACGCTGCTGCTGGTTGCAAAATAAACGTCAGCGGATGACGTATTCATAAGCGGGACCCAGTCCCAGAGCTGTTTTCTTTATTTTTTTCTGGTGCTCCTCGTGTACGAGTTGAGGAGGAAAAGGAGGAGCGTAATTTTTAATCGTCTATATCTTCGCTGTTATTGATGCTAGCCTAAAAATTCTTGCGTTGGAGTGACGAGTGATGCCTATCTCTCGACTGCTTTACGTAATCTCGATTAATTTATTGCATAGTCCCTTTAAGCCTCCAGGAGACCCTTGGGAGCAAGCCGGGCGCATGCAAAATACGTGATGGAAATTTCCGCCGCCTGCCCCGACGACCAGTTCTTGATTTGCGCTTGAGGTAGCACCTTATGTGACCAATGCTGCGACGAAACCGGTCGTTGGCTCCGTTGTGTGGAGAATGGCTCGACCAGCGCACGGCGTCTCACACTGCCCTGCAGGTCCGGTCATAACAACGCTTGTCCTTCGGGGAAGAGGAGGAGGACAAAACGAGCTTTACCGAAGGTCAAGAATCAGTTCTCTTTGATGTTCCCTCCTCTAGGGCACGGAGGTTATCCTCTAAGTGCACATGATTCCAGGCACGTCAAGAGCAAGGGCCAGAGTATGGAAACTACGCATAGCTAAAGGCAGCGAAACAATTGTCAATGGCGTGTCTGATATTTGCCCTGATTTCCGCACAGAGTGGACTGTGTTCTTTCTCAAGCTCTAAAACGTTGCAGAGAATTAATGCAGTAAGGAAAATGAAACGCTGTCCCAACAATGCCTCTGTAAAAGAAGGCCTGGAGCTAGAGAATGTTAACAAATGGAACGTTCACTCAAAAACCGCCAAAAATAAACGCATTCAAAACACACGCGCAATGAAGAGAAACCATAAGTAAGGAAAACAGATCGAATAACTTGAAACGCTGAACGTAAATCTGAGCGAAAATAAACTAGCATCCTTCTGAACGCTCTCGATTAATGCCTCCCAGTAATTGTGCTTATAAAATATTGCCTTATTAGGGCCTCAGCGAGACTTCAACCAAACAAAAAAATGCCGGGCTTATTCCAGGCGTGAGCTGTATTTTATGTGTGAGGCGAGCCTACAAGGTGATAAAGGAAAGCAGTGCACAAACACCTGCAAAATGGGTAGGTAAGTGCCACAAATTGTGGCCTATGCTGAATGAACCCTGTGGACAGAGGCTCGAGTAAATTATAAGTCCGCCGCCGCAAATCATTAGGGCAATTTTGAAAGCAGCAGCGCAAAACCAGGAAACCATCTGTCATGGGTTTCAAAGCTGTAGCTAAAGGTTTGTAGATGACTTGTGCGTTTCACTTGAGGCAGTACAAAGCTTTCCTGTCGATTCTTGTTGAGTAAATTTATTAATTTCACGGCCTATTTAACCAGCTCGGGTATTTCTTGAAATATAGGTTTGTTTTGTTTTCAGCGCGTTGAATGGCCCAAAGGCGACTCAGGCTGTGAGAAACGCCGCAGTGCAAGGCTGCGGAAAATTTTGGCCACCTGAGGTTCTTATCGTGCACCAACTTAACACAGCACACGAGCCTCTAACATTTATTCTCCTCGAAATGCGACTGCCATGGCTAGGATCGAACGCGCATCTGTCGGGTCAGCAGGCGAGCGCCATTACCACTGAGCCACCACGGCGGCTCTTTTATAAAGAGACGTTCAACACAAGCCTCATTCGCTTCCATGCACGTCTATTTCGTAAAAGAACATACATGGAGGCGGATACCGCTTGAGTTGACGTGTAGGCAGCCACTGAGAAAGGGCTGCAAATAAAAATATGGCTTACAATCACAGCTGCGGATGCGTATCGCCCTTGACGATTTTACTGGTTAGCTGAAAAACAGGGTATCGTTCTAAGGTAAAGAATCAGCAGTTAGCCTTCGTTCGGAGAACATTTCTTGGTGAAATGCCTTTTTAAAGACTTCCCGCAAAGCAGTAGACTAATTCCCTCCCAGTGTGTGCAAGATGTCTTGATTTAAGACTTCAAATAGCACCTTTTCTACTGCCCCACCACGACACTCCTAACTGGCAGGGTTTCAACGTACTTAAACCGAGTAGAAGCGCGAAAGCATGGGTTTATACTGATTGGCTCATAGTTTTGCTCTGGTGGGTGGTGGGCATATCCGGTGACGATATTAGACCAAGACAGAAGTTAATGAAGATGGCGATGTGCAATGCACAGCGCGAAGTTGTGCTGCAGCTGAACACGAGGCGCGTTCGGCTGCGGCAATAGCCTAGTGATCTCGCGCAGCGGCATTTGGAGCTCATCTGCTCGCGCCGCCACCGTTCTGACTGCAAGTCGTGGATGTTGATGGGATTTCTTTTTGTGTGGAAACACTCGTACGTTCACAAACACCAACCAAGAATCTTGTCAGCTTTTGATCTTTGGATAATGTGCCGTTGCCCAGCTACAGCGGCGCCACGTTAGGAGGTTAAAAGAAAAATCATGGCTTCCAAAATCCAAAATCTAGTTTGTAAAGTGTGTTGTACGAGCCTACTGTTACTTCCATTTCTTGATGACCTATAAAGTGTGAAATATCGAAAACTGAAAATGTTAAGATGCATATTAAGTCTGGACTTGCCGGGGTGGAATACTGCTGTCGCTAAGAAATTTAAGTAGCCGTAAAGGGTTAAATGTCCGACGCATATCTAAGAGTGGGAGGCCATATTTCCTTTTTTTCATAGCACCGTTAACCTAATACTAAGACAGCATATTTGCTATGTCCGGTGAAAAGAGAAATTAGAAGCCGTCCCATGCTTGAGGTGCATGAAACGCACCTAACTTAACACACGTGAGTAAACCCCGAAAACAGAATTTCTTGATATTCATGGACGGTCTGCAAGAGGGCTAGGATTATCACTATCATCATTTTCTCGAGTAAGTATGGTGGAAGAAAAATATCTCCCGAAGCGCACACTTCTCAGTAGTTTTTTTCCATATGTATTTCGGCCTAATGTAGCCAGTTTTCTCAGATGCTCTACGCTCATCTCCCCATCGCCTTGCTTCGGTCGGCTTATACGTTGTCTTTAGCCTTGCAACTTATCCAGTTAAGTTTACGGACTATCGGGTGTGTGCTCTCCTTATAAAATCTTCCTCCGTAGTCCCAAATATACTAGTCGGATTGCCAGGTGTCAAAACTGCTTTAGCGTGATTCCATCTACTCTTCCTGGTTGGACTCCATGAAAATAATGAAATGTAGTTTTCTCTACTGCTGGGTGTTTTATACAGCACATGTAGGCGATGATTTTTTTTCCGTATTACATGGGCAGAAATATCGTTTCCCTGAGATAAGTGGCTGTTCTGTGCCTGCCAAACGCGTTTTCTACAAATTATAGTGTCTTACCTGAACACTCTCAATGGCATTAATGTCCGATTTAGCGCATGAGTTGGAATGGGCATCAAAATATTCAAGTAATGACCTTATTAATGAGGTATATGTTGCGAACTTAGTTTTAGATGTGCAGTTTCAAAGCGACATTTAAAAAAGCACAGCTATTTTGAACCCGCCAAGACAGTGCAATATACAAAACTGCTCCGTATTATCGTTGAGATAATATGCACCACCAAGTATTTCAACTAAGTGGCAATTTTATCTGGTACATAGTTCTTTTGTAAATGTAGACTATTCGGATTCTTTTCAGCGAGTTACGGATATCTGGGAGCATTTAGAGATATTCACCCTCATGTGCGATGACGCACAGCAATTTTTTATGTTGCTTTTCTGCCCCGGGTCCGCAAATGGTTTCCCCGCTGGTGTCAAAAAGAGCAGACTGCGGGAGTCAAGAAAATAAATACGGCAGATATACTCAAATTATTCACTTTTTCCAGTGGTCAACAAGAGTGTGCAGATACTGAGGCGAAACGGAGAGCACAACGTAACAGAAAGGAGTCAGGCTCTCTTAAATAGCTTAAAGAAGAACAGAATACCGAAGGGCGGAAGCTCGGGGCTCTGGAGTTGGCTTTCGTTTTCCGCGCGGCTTCCGTACTCGTGGCAGAAAATAAGGTTTGAGCCGAATACAGCTATCTGCAAATGTCTTTCGCTCTCCGCATAGACCTCCCAGGCCTCATAGTTTTTCAGCGCTACGGCACACGGCCAAAGAAACAAAAAGAAAGAAAGGAAAGACGAATAGTTTTTATTCTGTAGTAAAAGACTTCACAGCTTTCGAACTCACATTTCTGTAGACCGTAGGATTCTTCACATCCAACATCTCAGCAAGAGTTGATATTTTATAATCCTTCATTGTTAAACAGCGTGAGAGGACAGGACAGAGGAAAGCAAGCACACACACCACAAGCGCTGAAAAATGTCCCGTGTTCCCCCGCTCTTTAAGAATTAAGCATTACCAACTCACCCAAATTGCAGCCTTTGTATCTCTCGATTGGTTATGAAAGATAGTTTACTTTAAAATGCTTTTTTTTTTCATTGCACAATACTTTGCTTCTTCAGGGTAAGATTTTGGTACATCTGCAGGGCCAGGAGCTCCTCCCTAATGGTGCTTTAACTGGCACGTTTATCTGATGCGTCTGGCCAACTGTGATTATTCAGAACGCCCAGATGCCATCCTTCACTACAGCGTTGCCCGACTGTGTAACTTCCTTAATGACATACCCTGACCCTGACAGCTCATCGGATTCAACCTCATTCAAAACTGTATTAGTGAAAAAGACTCCCAACTAACTTTCTCCGACTTTGAGGCTGAACTCGCTACGTGAGCGTTATCTATATCGGTGGCTTCCTCCCTTACCAGCTGTGGCACTGCGCCGCGTCTCCAAAGGACCGCTATATCCGGCGACATCTTGCCTTTGTGGGATCCCGGAGGCGCTTGAACAAAGAGACTGTATGGCTCCAGAAATCGTCGGGTGTCGGGGGCCAGGGATCAATGTGAGCCTGACGGGTGACAGTCTAGCCGTCACCTTTATGCCCACGCAGACAAGCATTCTACTGTCAAGCACACCCCGCAAGAGTGGCGCCGGCCGGAGGAGAAAAGGGCCAAGCTGGTGCAAAAATGCTGGGGAAGACAGGGAATGCCTCAGGCGCCGGTCCTGACCGGAGGGCGAGGGAGACGCTCCAGTCGGGAAGGAAGGATCGCTGACTGGAGGGAAAAAAAACGAGAAAAGCTGGTCATCGGGGTGACGGGCAAGGCCCGAGACGACACTGTTGGGAGTCGCTCTTCCTGCGCTCGAGGCTCCCAAGCCATCAGCTAGAAGCTGAGCCCCAGTGAACGAACAAGGTCAACTCCGCAGTCACTCCGTAGACTCCGGTGCCAACACAGCGGAATGCAAGCTTGGGCACCCCAGCCTTTTCACCATGTGCTCGTTAACATGAGTCTTGAATACATCTGCTTTGTTCTAACCGAGTCTAGCCGTGTCTCTTTGCCTCTTCATTCCGTGTGGACCCACGCAGTATTTTGGGTCGTCACACTGCTCACTTAATCGGGCTTCACATTGGAACTTGCAAGAGTGACTGTATGGGTTCTCAGAGTTTAAACGTTGTTTTTCCTGCACCGCTTGCGTCTCTGTTGGCCAAACGTGATCACAAGTTTTAAAAGCATGCATGCAGCTGCGAAGAAGCCAGCTCCTGCGCATCGTTTGGTACCATAC
Organism: Amblyomma americanum; assembly: GCF_052857255.1. Taxonomy (NCBI): domain Eukaryota; kingdom Metazoa; phylum Arthropoda; class Arachnida; order Ixodida; family Ixodidae; genus Amblyomma; species Amblyomma americanum. The sequence goes on from NC_135498.1 coordinate 156,165,198, forward strand.
TGCTGCAGACAGTTCATTGGTACACCTAGAATTCTCCTGCTTTAAATGTTTAGTTTTACCCTAGTGGATATGGTGATTTAAAAGAACGTTTTCATATCAATAAACGCTCATAAATAAACACAATAGTAAAAAAAGAAAACGTATCTGACTTGTGGCGTTTACAAGAAATGGCGCCACAATCCACAAGGCGAGTATATTTTTCGTGACTCATTAGGATAATCATTGGTGCAGCTGACGCATTACTTGTGTTATCTATCATTTACTGCAACACTATTTTCGTAGTATAAATCAAGTTTGGCAGCTTAAAACAACTTGATTGAGCCTGCTCTCGCTCTGTTTCCGCATGTCTGCATCCTGCATGCAGATTCTCGGCTTTCTCTCTTAACTTATCCTTTATGAGTGTACTCATTTCTCACCAGTTCACTCTTGAGTTTTCGACTTGAGGATCAAAAATGGCCTGTTTCGCGGCAACGAACGCAACGAGAAACTCGGTTTCCCTCGGCGCTTCCATGGCACTCAATTCTCAAATAAGTGCAAACGAAGCTGCTTTCTGCACAATTCGCAGCGCTCATATCCCGCTCAGTCAACTTTCAGCACGCTTGTAATTTTGGAGCACTAAATTTGAACGCAGAAAAATATGACCGTAACTTGAGTAAGAATGGTAACCTGGGCGAGTTTCCCAGCTGGCAATACCGCCACCAGTTGCACCGCTGTTAGCATGTCAAACCAACTAAAAAAACATCGCCTCCCCTATTGTGTCTCCCTTGTCTCTCTCCTTCGAGCTGTTCACCACCGTTAGCGTGACCGCAACGCTTGTACTTCGCCACCATAAAATCTTGCTGTGGCTCCAGTGCAGAGAAATCAGAATTTGGGGATCTGTAGACAGTGCACTTTGCAAAGTCACAAAGAAGATCAATTGCAAAGCATTATGAATGAACTTCAGAAGAGTTAACTAAGGGGCAAGTTGGTGTCAGGCAGGCCTGCGAAGACATATATGCTCTGCTCATATGCCTATGTTTCTTCCTTTGTGTCTTTCTTTTTTCTGTGTGTATTTTACCCGAAATTAAATTCATAAAATGCCATGAAAACTAAATTAGGCAAAGTGGAACGGAGCATCTAAAATTTAATATGCAAAAAAAAACTAAATTATTGATCAACAGCATTAGAAGGCAAGAGCAGTTAACGATTAGCAGCGAGGCCCTAGAAGCTGTAAGATAAGACGCCTACATAGGGCAGGTAGAGACCGCAGATCCAGACCACGAGAGTGAAATCACTAGAAGGATAAGAATGGGGCGGAGCGCATTTGACATGTACACTGAGATCATGAAAGGCAGGTTACCAATATACCTGAAGAGAAAGGTATATAATAGTTGTATCTTAGCAATGCCTGCCTATCATCCAGTGCAAACATTTTCGATTAATTTTAACTTTACAAAAGCTGTGAAAGAAATCAATAACCTTTTGATTCGGGCTACTGTTCTCTTTCGTACTCGCACACACCTTTTAAAAAATGGCATAACAGCGACGTTTTCAAAGTCCGCTTAGATACAATTTTTTTTTGTCTAAGTTAACGAAAATTTTTCAAAGTTTTTGCAGCGGCCCTTCCATCGAGTATTTAAAATATTACTGGGCGACATTTATTAACAGCAGCCCTTTTAAGGTGGTACGCTCAATAATAGGTCAGAAACTTTCAGCCTATTTGCTGGTTGTCAGTGGAAACTAATTTCTGTATTCACTGCAGCCTTTTTCATTGGATTTATCGATGCAATAAAAAATTGGAGGGGATACTTAAGCGCCACATTAAGGATACGACGTGACAGCGTTAATGGAGTAATGCCCATATATGCGGAATTAGTACTTCTCTACTTTACATCCATAGATCCCTGGGAGTCCTCGCCCCCCTCCTGGCGCAGTGGTGCAGCGGTTAAGGGACGTGCCACTGCCCTGCGATGGCAGGTGTTGCCACCACTGGGACGTGTGCGACCCAGTTCGCTTTTCCCGAGCAACGTTTCACAACCCGTCCTTAATTTAGCTACTTCCTCTCATGGGCGTCAGTTTACTCACAATCCAACCGGCAGGTTTTGATGATGCCACAAGATCACTTGACCTAATTGGCCTACTTCAGTTGATTCTCTGGGGATTTCTCGCTCTGAACGCGACAGACGACGCCGGATTTTCTGCAGAACGGCAGTATTAACGCTATTGCGTCAAATATTTGTTTGTTCAATCTGCTTAGATTCTCTCAATAGATTGCGAAGACGATGAAGACAAGATTGGGCTGTCGCCCTTTCTGTACCAATCGGCTACTTCTGTGCTTTTATGTGCTGTGTTTACCTTTCCGGCCATAGTGTCATCTCCTCACGCTGCCTGGAGATCCCAAGAACGCCGCAAGATCTCGGGACAGACCCTACGACACTTCCTTCACGAAGCCGACGTTCGTGTCGTGAGGCGCACAGGCCTAAATCAACCTGGTCAATGGACGTGAAGAGTAATAACGACATGGAAAGATCCCATCCTGCTATCAATGCGTCTGCCGTTTCGCCTACTCTACAGCCTCAAGGATGTCTCCTCAGCACTTCAGCTCCTCCTGCACCCGGTATTTCATCGCTGCTCAAGTCACCGCCTTCACTTGCAGGGGACGAACCATCGATAATTCATACCGCCTTGCCTGTTCCTGTGCCTTCCCCTACACGACTCCTGTCCTCTCCTGTTCGGACTGTTTCTGATGACAGTATTGAACCGGCTGCGAAAAAGGTAAAGGCCACTCCAACCTATCTTACCCCTTCAAAGACGACACCATCAAACTATCTACTCCCGACACTTGATCGCTCCTTCCGAGTGCACATTAAGCCTACCGCGCAATACGACATAACGTCAGTTCCTTCAAGATCGGTGCAGCAGCTCATTTACCGTGCACTGGGCATCTCAGGGTACCGCGGCTTTAGTTACCACCGTCCCTCCAATTCTGTCACCGTTCAAGTAGCGACACTTGCAGATGCTGAAAAGATCTTTGGCATTGCCAAATTATATATCAGCGAGTCACAGTATATACCTGTGCAGGCCTATCTAGCATCAGGGCCCGGCTTGCAGAGATGTGTCATTTATGACCTCGAACCTAATGCGCCTCCGAAAGAAGTGATGACGGATCTCTACTCTGACACCCACTCAGTGCTTAATGCCCGTCGACTAGGAAACCGAGGCTCATTTCTTCTGCTGCTTGCGGGGCCGTTAGAGCTTCCTACCCGATTCTTCTACAATGGACGAATCGTTCACCCGAAGCCGTTCCGACCTGCACCAGTCTACTGCTATCGGTGCCTGCGACAAGGTCAGATCAAAAAGTGGTGCCCTGCATCCCAAGACACTCTGCCCAAACTACCAGCAGAAGGGCTTCCGTCATTCAGGTGCCCATTCTGTAAGACAAATGACCACATCACTTATTCTAAATGCCCTCGAAAGAAACGTCTAGTGCGCCTATCTCCAACCGTTTTGCTGCTCTGTCGACAGACAAATATGAGGCAGATACTGAAAAACCGCCAGCATGTTTGCCTACACCTTCCGGTATCCTCCCTTCCCATGCCTCTGTTGTAAAGACAGGTTCCCATACCCAGCGGAAAAAAGAAGATGAATTTCCCCCAATAACCTCCTCTATGCCTGAGGAGATCTCTGCCATCGATGACGTGATCGCCAACGTTCGCCAAAAACTTGATCAGCTCCGCCGACGTCGCTCTGTCTTACTACAACTTCCGCATATACCGCCAGTTCAACCTGTTTGCCAAGTGCCTCCTTTGTCCAATGTACACAGTCGTTCACACTCAAAATATGACCAATCAGAGCAATCTGTAACAACATCTTCAATGTCATCCCTCATTATCCTATTGCAGCAACTCCCTCAGTTGATTGCATCTGTTTTGCAAGCGAATGGCTACTAACGCTACTTCCCATGTCGTGCTATGGAACTGTCGGGGTCTTACTAATAAGTTCCCTGAATTGAAGCTGCGCATTCAAGAAGGCAAACTCTCTGTTTGGGCTTTCGTTCTCCAGGAGCATAACGCCATGCTTCCTCTCTCTGGTTATTGTGCATATCACAATCCATCAGTACCCGACCGCCGTAGTGGTCTTGCTCATGGTAAAGCAGCTATATATGTTCATTGTTCGACACCACATTCTCCCGTCGACCTGTCTCGTTGGTGCAATAACCGACAAGAAGTAATTGCCATTCTCACTGAGCAGCAACGCACTCCAGTACTACTGGTTTCTTCATACGGCCGACCCCAATCCTCTACACTCAACCTTGGATGGCTTACACATCTGCGCACCCCTTACCCAGGTGTACCCATACTAGTTGGAGGAGATTTTAATGGGCCACATACAGCCTGGGGTTACACCCATAACTCTAAATGTGGAGACCACATTTACGACACGTTTTTTGACCAGTCGTTTACACTTCTGAACAATACCTCTAATCATACCCGCCCGCGTGCTCCTCCATCAACTCCGGACCTTACATGGTGGCTGGGTCCCGGCAAGCCTCACTGGTCTTGGGATTCAGACACCTGGGGCAGTGATCACTCCCCCATCCTAATTGACTTTGCTTCAAGAACATTGCGTAAAATTCGCCGGAATGTCCATGTGACTTCTTGGGACAGTCTTCGCACGGGTGGTCGCCTCGCCTCAATAACTCGTGCCTCAGCACTTTCTACATTTATGCTTGTCTTAACTCAGAACACAGTTTCTTCCACTCTTAACGAAGACCAACCAAATCCTGACTTTAACCTCCTTAATCTCTGGGCAAGGCGCAAACAGCTGGGCGTGTACATTACTAAGCATCCTTCAGACCAGAATGCACGAACGGAACTTCATAGAGTCACCGCTAAAGCCCGTCAGTATTCTAAACGCCTTCTGCACAAGCGCTGGACAGAGTGGTGTTCTCAACTCAGTACTCCTGTCGGTAATCGCCACTTGTGGCGTGTATTTCATTACATGGAACGCAAGCCATCTGTCAAACACTATTCCGAGAGTATTCGTCTTGCCCTTCGTCTTTCTCTAGATGAATTTGCTTCGCAAGCTGCCCTTCAGTTTTATCCGAACTATGACTGTTCACCTGCACCTGTTCCGGTCAGTTACAAACATGAGCCAGAGGATAAGATAACATGCCCATTCACCATGGCTGAGCTTATAGCTGTAATTGAAGACATCCGCCCTAACACTGCACCTGGTCATGACGGTGTACCTTATGCCCTATTTTGGAATTTGGACGGTGAATAATTCACTTCACTTCTCAGAATTTTTAACGAAATCTGGACATCCAGTGAGATGCCACCATATTGGAAACATTCAGTGGTAGTTCCAATACCAAAGCCTGGAAAATCACCCACAACTCTTGGGGCCCTACGAGCGATTTCTCTTACCCCAACTATTTACAAGCTGTATGAAAAACTGCTTGCCACTCGACTCTCCTGGTGGCTGGACCATCATCAGAAATATTCGTCGTCCCAAATTGGTCTCCGACCAAGATACGGAGCTGAAGATGGTCTTGACCACTTTGCCAACGACGTGATACGTCGTTCACCTTACAGCCGTCTCGTTCGCACAGTCCTGGCAAAAGATATCACGAAGGCCTACGACAACATTCTTCACGAAGCAATTATCCACACTATGTCATCACTTGGCATGCCCTTGCAGATACGTCGAGCAATTCATGCTTTTCTCTTACAAAGGACATTTGCTATCCGTGTTAATGGTAAATCTACAGGCCGCTTCATTTCTAATCGCGGAGTACCGCAGGGCTCAGTTTTAGCCCCAACTCTATTTAACATCGCATTCATTCCTCTGATACACAGTCTTTCCACCCATTCTAAGTTCTGGCATATGCAGATGATATCACTCTCTGGTCCACAAATCGCTCAGTTCAGGTGCAGCAAGACTCTCTGCAAAATGGCCTTCTACACAACTTATACACAACTTTCTTGCCAACACTAGCCTCTCCCTCAACTTCTCAAAATCCTGTTACGTTCATGCCGAATAAAGCTGGTCGCCGTATGTTCAAAGCCACTCCGTTCGTCATCACTAATGACAGCGCACCTCTTCCTGAAGTGGAACATACCAATTTATTGGGCCTGCATATTCATTCTTCAAGCAAAGGCACGGCTTGGTTATCAGCTATGCGCAAGAGTACTATAAACACACCTGACCTCATCCGCAGAATAGCCAATCGATCTGAAGGTGCCCGCTCCGATAGAGCTCGTCGACTTGTTCGTGCTGTCTTTCAACCTCGGCTCCTATGCCAGGCTCAGTTTCAACAACTTACGAAACGACAGTGATCTACACTCGAAGCACTCAACCACGAAGCCATGCGAGTCATTACTGGCCTACCCCGAGCAACTCCTATTTGTCTGCTGAAGAAATATGCGCAGCTCAACACACTGGAAGATTTAGTTACCCAGCGACAAACCAACACAGCACGGAAAGTTTCTCTTCGTCCAATGTTCGAGCCTCAACCACCTCCATGGGACTACTGCCACATTACATCAAACAAGCGAGCTTGTCATAAGAAGTCGGAGTTCTCCTCTCCGCCATTGCCATCAACTGTTTCTACCCAACATGATGACTGCATCCTTAACACAGAGGCCGCCATAACCTCAACTGGGGGATCAACTGCTTTTATAAGCCCGGCACACCCTCAACTCTACAGCCGCCAGACCTACTGTACTGAAAATTCATCACCTCTTCCCTTGGAGCTCCAAGCGAATTTAAATGCCATAGCTGCTTTACCTGACGACCCTCCTTATAACCAGGTACACCTATTCACTCATTCCCAAGAATCTCTCAAGCACCTAAAGAAAGTGTGTGGTACCCTTCGGGTCTCCCAGGACATACATGCTGCTTGCAAATCTTACCCGGTCCCTGTACTCATACACTGGCTTCAAGCACGCACAGATGTCGATAGCATCGCATCTGGCATTTGATCTCGTTTAGCGGGCGTACCGCAAACATCTCTTTCCTCTTTGCCACCAGAAACACATCTGACACATTTATCATCTTCAGCCTCCCTCAGGCGGCGTACACGTTCTCTTATTCCCCCGTGTACCCAACCCCTTCCTCCCACCCTATCACGGATGGAGGAGGTCTCTCTGAGGCGGCTGCGTGTCGGAGTGGCCGTTACGCCTGCAGTTTGCCACCAGTGGCAAAGCGAGAAGATTCGTCCGCCAGAAAAATGTCCTCACTGCGAAACACCCGCGTCTGACACCACTGTTCATCACCTATTGTGGACTTGCCCAGGAACTTCACTGGTGCGTGCTCGCGTTCTGCAAGAGGCAGGCCTGTCCTCAAACAATGACTCCGATTTCAACTTGTGGACAACGAAAAACATTTATGCCCGAGGATTATGTGACTTTTTACACCTTACTGGACTCTATGCCTTTTTGTAACCTATTAACGTAAAAACGTTCATTAATGGCATCACGTTTTATGTCGTGCGGCACATTTAGCGTCCTAAATAAATAAATTCTCTCAATAATCTATATTTTAGGGAAGCCCATTAACTTATTTTGCAATTTATCAACCCATGCAGCGTAATTTCAAACATTTTGCTAAAAGCCGTACAATTTGCTATCAATACTATTACGCTTCTGCGCAGTTTCGTTTCGACGATCGTTTATGGTTTCCTTGAACTCATTCATTACCTTCCGTAGTCACTTTGGGCACCTATGATGTGCTTTGGCCTCTCCTGAATTCTATATCACCACCCGTGGCGAGTCGATCAATAAAGCAGTGGTACAGGGTGGTAATCTGTGAGCATGGCATAACAAGCAGGCCCACACTGTTACTTGTATAACAGTAAACAGACGATCGTCTCTCACCTGGATAAGGAACAAAAATATGGCTTTCAAAGCTATGGTCTCGATACTTAACTTCTGCCCGCAGGCCTACGTCGACAATACTGTTCCCTTTGAAGGTCCCTCCGTAGCAATAGCAACGATAGTGGCGCCGGACCTTTCTCGATGTCAATAACTTTGCTGCGCATGCTCAGGTCGGAAGTCATGTATCCTAAAGAAAAGCTGAGCCAAAGCATGTGTTCCTCCGTGATAAGCTCAATGAAAGCGTTGACAATTCGTTCAATTGATGTCGAAGCGCTTTTGAATTAAATGGCCTGCATAAGTAAGAAAACTCACTTTTTAAATACATACATGATCTAAATGCTCGTATCGTCTCCACTGATAATTTCATAATTACACGCTCCACCCGTTTTCTTAGCTCTAAGCGACGGTTCTTAATTCTTCGATCGTGGACGTGATTGTGCAATAGACTGGAAAGTTAACACACATGTCCGTTTTGGTTCTTTTTTTGTTCGAAAGCTCTACTTCACGGGGTCCAACAAACTCAACCAGTCTGTGTGAAGCTTGACTTTTAATGTGACCTTGGAAAACTTAGCATAGCACCAGCCCATGGAAAAACATAATATTGCAGCGACTGAGCTTCTAACCCGCGGCAGCGCGGACAGATCAGTGTCGCCGGCCATTGCACGAGGGCACCATGCTTCTCGCCGCCGCCAATCACATCTCGTGTTAAACTGCAAGATAATCTCGCGCTGTGTTGGCAATTCGTCGTCTTCAACTTCTGCGGCTCGAACAGATCAGATCAGCCTGAGTCTAATATCATCGCCAGACGTGCGGATGACATAGCAAAGCAAAACCATGCGCCTACTATGCTAAATACGCGCATTTAGACGTGTACTCGTTTTTGCACGGTTAAAACGCTCCCCACTTTTATTCCAAATCATGATTTGGACTTTTCTCATGCAACAGTAGAATTCAGAAGTTTGTCTGAGTGGTCTGACCAGCGGCAATTCAGTCTGTTTTTGTTTCTAAAGGTCGTTACCTTTCACGAGCAGTGTTGTATTACTTTCTCATTCCTGCAGGCTTGTTGTGTACAATTTCTTTGTGTTTCTTCATTTTTTGTGCTTTCGATGAAGCTGCAACACGAAAGTTAGCTTTGCGGTCGCACGACCGCCCCCACATTTTTCCCCTCAAGAGACTGCACTCACTTTTTTGTGTCCGCTATGTTCTGTTCTCACACAAATATACAACTCCCATTCCTTGATACATCATTATAGGACTGCAACGACGGGTTTGTCAAGACGATTTTTAAAAAGCTCCATCCTCTCTTTCCCCATGGTAGTCCCCGTGCGACCGCCATTCGTTCTAAGCTTTTACAGCTGGTGCCTAAGCCGCCTCAACTGAAGCAGTTTTTGGGCACACCGCGAAACGAGACACATTTGCACTCTGATGTAATTCCCGAATCGTCTGGCGGCATCTGCACCTAAGAACAGCTGTACCGTGCTATTTGTGCCCATACGACGGTCAGTCAATGATATTCGGCTCGCCACAAAGAACTGACGATAAAGGAAGCCTTCGTGAAACCAAGTGGAAGACGCACATTGTAGCGGTCGCCGCCGGTCGGCGTCTGTCCTGCTGCGGCTGTTGCGCAGGTGTTGTTCCTCTGCTCGCTTGGGTGATTCCCTTCCTGGCGCAGCGGGAATCGATACTGTCCCTCGTTCGGTGCGGCGACAGCTTTAGCGGGGAGACCCGCTTCGGTTCCTCAAACCTGTCAGCGTGGTTTTCCTCATCCATGCGGCACACACACACACACTGGGCCTGGCCTTTCAAGACCGTATGTTGGCTGCGGCCAATACTTCAGGCGTAGGGTTTCCATTATTACGTAGAGGGAATTCAGGCGGTGCTGCAGTTCATCCACCATGGAGAGGGGCAGGATTGCCGGGAAGATGTGGTTTCGTATTTGGCTTGGCTATCGCTGGTCATGAAACATCTATTCAACCTTAACAATACTCTTCTTCTCGTGGGAAACATCGAAGAAATGCTTTGAAAGTTTTCATAGTAGCAACACACTTGTGTAAAATTTATTGCAAGAATTAAAAGCGCAGTATTAAAATATTTTCTGCTCGCAGTGTTGCGTCGCTGTCGATTAAAAGGTAGAACCCACGTCATCGGCCAAACACTAGCCAAACCTAAGGCAAAACCTTGTCTTCATGGCATTGCCGTTGTGGATAAAGTGCTTTCTAGGCATATGGCATAAACGGCGGCCGCAGCTTTCCTTCTAGATAACAATGACAAACTCTATGACTTCAGAAGCAAAACGGCTTCGCAATGCTCACAGGTTGACGGTAATTCACAGCACCGTAGACAGGACAGCAGAGAGTCCTGCATCGACTTGCATAAGTCTGATGCAACGAACACTAGTGTCATTGTTAGAGGAGAATATTTTTGAAAGACAACATAAGCATACTTGGAGGACAATGTTACCAAGGTGTTTAAGATAAAAGAAATGACTGTTTTCTTGTCTGAGAGAGCGCATGGCGATATCTTGGGCACGCCACTTGCACTACCATACACCCTGAAGCGACATATGGTGGTAGTGGTTTTATTAAAAATAATAGTAAAAAGGAAGGAAAAGTTTTTTGCTAGCCCCGGCATCTGCCATCGATACTGAAGCACCTGAGCTGGGGCAGCGTAAATAAAGGACAGCAGGCAGAATTGAGAAATGAAACGAAAGAGGTGAGGGGACAGGAATAGAGGATATCGGGAGAAGTAATATGTACAAACTATTTACACAATAAGAAATGTGTCCAGGTTGTGCGCGTGATTAGTTCATTTTAGAGGAAGTAAATCACACACGCGCACAGTACTGTGTTGGTTACAACTGGAGTGGGGCGTCCAGTTATTAATCGTTCAAGGTAGAACTCGCGGAGCATTCGGTCACTTCGTGTAACTACCTAACGGAGAACAGACGGGACGTCAAGCCCGTGTGTTCGAGGAATGCACAGAGGCTCACCAAAGTTCGCTCACGAGTGCGCGCACTGCCCTGCGGCCACAATAGCGTCTTGATGGAGTCTGGTAGTGTGCCCTGCGCCCTATAGGCCGCGAGGCGACATATCAAAAACATGCTTCCGCGACAGGTTCGTTTACAGCTGGTGGCTGATCTGTTGCACGTTTGCGTCCTAACACAGGCGGTCAGATTTCTTTATCGCACGCATGAACTGTACTGGCAGATGGGGCAATAGGCTTGTCAGTCTCTGCTCGGGTCACGTGATCCCTCCGGTGTTGATGGAAAGGTCGATGACTCTTCCTGGGCTAAATCGTGCCTATCACCGGGTTCATAGCTATCCGACGCCAACGTCTTTTCCAGTATGTATCAGTTGTTCCGAAGATATTTACGGCTTTCCGTTTGTACGTAGTAGGCACTGGGCGCCGTGACTCATTTGCTCATGCTGCTTGTCCTGTGTTCAACCTGGTGATCAATGTCTAATAAAGGCGGGCGCACGCGTGTGCCTTACAACAGCTTACCGCCTGAGCGGTCATCCTCCAATGAGCGTCATCTGCGTGTCAGCATACCAAGACAAACCTTCCCTCACCTCAGTGTTTTTTTTAGAATCCGTTTATTTACTTACGGCCTTTTTTCAGCAAGCCACTCGAGCAAGGAAACTTCGCGCTTGACGCAACGTGTTTGAAGTCGTGCAGCTTAGCTAACGGAATGATTTCATGACTGAATAACTGTGTGCCCTTATTTGTGCATACATAAATCGTGGCTACGAGCCGAGAAAAGATGGTAGTGAACCTATCGATCACGCTGGCTACCGTTTTATCGCGTAGCACCTCGCAATCTGGAAAACAGATAATTAATCCTAAGAGCAGAGGTGATATTTCCCACCATATTGAAAAACGTTCCCAACAAAGCTGTTCTAGGATTGAGATCGAGTGGGTAAGAGCATCAGCGGTTCTTCAGTCGGTCATGTTATATTCTGTAGGCAGAACAAGCCTCAATCAGCGATGCAATTTGCACGTTTATGTTCGACCAGTACAGCAGCTACCTTATGTTTACTTTGCACTTCGCTATGCTAAGAGGTTTTACTTGAATGCGGTTCAGTGATTTGGACCTCATGCTTGCAGATATCAGACCTTTCTTCCTTTCAACAGTATTGCATTCACAGCTGAAAGTTCAGAGGCCATAGATTTCAGAGGCCCTTCCACCTCATTCCCATCCGCCACGTTCTGAAGCAACACTATGAGATGAAATGGATGATCGCTCAAGTGCAAACAGTGCAGTTGGTCTGTCACAAGTGCGTACACAACGCTGATGGCATAAACTTCAACATCTGTGTCCAAGTACCTCACGTCGGCAGGAGACGATGGCATTGGAAACAAGTCTATCAAATCTATCTGCCTGCTTGCCACAATTATTACTGAACGCATAATCGCACTTCAGCAGTCCTATGAATAATGCTGCATACTAAGTGGCATGTCCACTACGGTCTGTTGGTATATGACCATCCGGCGGATTATGGGGTTTTCAAGGAATACTGGACGACCGTATATGAAGTGATGAAACTTCGCGCAGCCAAATGCTGTATCCACGGCTTCTTTGTGGACTTCTGATTATCGTTGTTCGCACAATGCCAGCACTTTCGACGCATTAGCGACGTGCCTCCAATATTTTCCTTGGCGCTAAAGCAAAACCGAACCAGCGCAATTCTATGAGACATCTGAAATGACTTATGCTTGCATCTAGGGGTCGGTAATTGCTACTAATTGTGCTTTGGCGAGGCTTCCAATTTATTCCACACTTTATCTCGGTTTACTGCCCTCTAGAATATAACGCATTTTTTTCACAAGACAGCGCAAAACTGGTGTTCGCAGGGCTAGGGCCGACATGTACTCACTAAGTAATTTAGTACACCTGAAAAATTGTGGTTCTGGCAACTTCCTTGTGGTTAACGCAAGCGATTGGCTTGGGCATTCTTTAGTTGCTCGTGACATCTCCTAAAAATCTAATTTGTCAGAGCCAAGCTTCAATAATCATAGGTTTACTGTTAGGGCTGTAGTTTCGGCTGCTGCTTTCTGTGCGCACCTTAAACATTTTGCGGCTATTTCTCTCGTCGTGCCCCAAAGGAGAGGGTCGTCCACGTACACATGTGCAACTGGAATACTGGCAAGCACCTCATTCGTTTCCTTTTTAAATACCTTGTTGGCGGAGGCGACGAGAAAATAAAGCTGGAAAATCCAGTACCAGCCGGTGGGCGTTGCGAACGCGCAGAGTTTCGACGAGCGCTCAAGAAGCGCGATCTAGTGGAAGCTATTGAAATGATCTGGTGAAACGCGATCGTGCGCAAGAGAAAGGCTGCTCGCCTCCCAGCTTTGCCTCAGTATTTTCCCTGCATGAAATGTTGCCCTCTCTATATAGGAAACCCAAGCTCGAGTCTGTCGATGCGGCAGCAGAGCCTCGTCCCACCCATGGCGTCCTGAGGCGTAATTTTCATGTCGTCAGTACCTGCACATTTATTGTTGCGAAGATTAGAAAACGTGGTATGAATTTCATGTTTATCCGTTGGCCTTAATAACCCTGTTTCCTCATTCCGAGCAGACATGTACTGTAAGCTGCTTAAAGAGGAAGAGTTGTCCTCTATAGATATAGAAAAATTGCAAAAAGTGTTGTCTGGTGTGCTTCCAGATATGTGCATCCAATTTCATGTCATTTCATGAAGGGCTTCGTCATGCTGCCGTCTCCTAATGAGCAGCGTATTATGTTTCTGCCACACCGCCTCGCTTTCATTTCATGGCTTCTATTTGAATAAGTTGTGGAGTTGTCAGTTTGCCGGTCTCAGATTTCTAGTGAGCTTGTTACATAGTGTTCTAAAGGAAGCAAGATTATCTCAGTTTGTCATGTCTAGGAAGCGTCTGAACAGCGAATCTTTCAGCTTTATTAGGTTTGCAAATCATTTGTTATCCAAGACTTACGAGCTTTTCTTGGACGTTTATTTCCCGGATGAAGGACTTTAAGTATATTGATTGGAATAGCTACAAGGATGTTTCATTAGCTATGTCGGGACCTGTTCGAATGGCTGTCTTAGCCTGGGCTTAGGAGGGCAACAAATACTGTTAACCAACTTTTTCTAGTGCTTCACACAGTACTCATAAAACTTCGTGGCTATGGTGGTGTACTCTTCTCGGTTCTCTGTTTCGGCGCAAGAAAAATTCTTGAGTACCACAAATGCGTCCTCATTGGCCACGCTAAGTAACTGCACAAGGCCATTCTTGATGTTGTTGATTTTGGTTTGCTGGTACGAGATGGCACCTGTGAACAGAGTTACAATTACTGTTTGAGCATCTTTGAACTTCAACCGCCATTTATGGTCAGACGCAGTGGTTATAGTGGCCTAGGGCCTTCCATTTTTTGCTTCACGCAGCACGAAACAGGCAGCCGTTGTAGATGATGGTATAGAAGGCTTCCTCAGTAATCTACCTCGATAGCTCTTCTGACACCATGTAGCCACTCGTGGCAGACATGAGTAACGTACCAATTTCAAAGAAGCTATGAATCGGGTCGTTTTAGAAACGCGTAGTTAGGAGCAAACATGGGCAGGTGAGTTACTTTAGAGAAAACAACGGTTTTCCTCTTTGAGCGCTGGCATATCGATATTTTCTGCATGGATACAATACGATCGACCCGATACAGACAACACAGCGACTGGCCAGGCGGGCAAAGTGAGCTGATAAAGCCAGCATCTATAAGTTGGTACCGCAAAAAGAAAATGGTGCAAGTTCAAAATTTCTTTGCAAAGAATTACGGCTGTGCCCCTTTTGGGCCTTGGTTTTCGACAGCATTATAACTCGCATTTTGAATACTTGCTCGTGTCAGACAGAACACTTGTTTTGTTAAAGTGTTTCTTTAGCGACTACCACCAAATATCCTTTCGGTGCGTCATTTTCTTTAGGATTATTTTCTGGCAAAAGGCATAGAAAGAGTGAGAGAAGCAACTTTACTAGTACCGTATGGTAAGGTTTCTCTCCAGCTTGGCGGGTGGTTTTCTTGTCCGTTCCAGGAAACCACTGACTTTGCCCGGCCGGCGAACCTGATGTAGAGGTTCTGTTGGCCCTATTGTCAACTTCGTAATCATGAAACTAACGTACACTGCTTACCCTCATGTGCGCATCGAGGGCAGAAAAAACATATTCATGGCATTTGCTATGAATAAAGGTGCTCATAACATCACGTTTTACTGCATTGAGACACTGCTTTTTGCTTCTGGCAGTCGGAGGCGCTTTCTTTAAATCATACAACTATGGCGGAGCAATATATTTGTTGCAAACGTGCTGAGCACGAAGCCTAAAATACAGGATGTCGTCCATTTCAAATAATTTTCTAGGGATCTTCAACGAATCATTAAGGAGGATACTGACCTCCCTGTTATTTTTGTTCATTTGTCACGTATGATATGTGTCCCAAACGTGACAACTGTACAGGGTGCTTTTTCTAGGATTTCTTCGATACAGCTTGCCAGCAATAAACAACACAGGCAAAACGAATCTACGCACAATACAAAGTCTTCAGGGTGAAGTGCTCCGGATCTGTCTAGGCCTGCCTCAGAGTGCTTCAACAGTGGCTACGATAGCAATCGCTAGAGACCACCCTGTCAAGACCCACATTAAAATTAAAGTACTCAGGACCCATATAAGGCATCTAGCCAGGAATCCTCGTCACCATTTAGCCTCTCTACCAGCGGACAGGCCCCACACATCTTTCAGCCAAACGATAACTGCATATGAAGAATCATTGCCAGCTTGTTTCACTCCGGCTGTGGGACCTTCGATCCCTCCATGGTGCCTCGCTCAGCCAAAAATCAACCTCGCAATACATGGTATCTCGAAAAAAGCTGATCTGTCATCACCAGCCCTTAGACAGCTCACGCTACTATATTTGTACGAGAACTACCGTGACTCAACGCATATTTACACTGATAGATCTGTCCTTCCAAGCAGCACCGCGGCGGCAATCGTCATTCCAGCGAAAGCTACAACAATCAAATTTAAGACGACCCACGCGACAACATCGACGGTAGCAGAGCTCGCAGCGCTCTTAACTGCCCTTCATCACATTGGTGATGAACCGCCACACAAATGGACAATATTTTGCGATTCGAAGGCGGCACTGCAGTCTCTACTGTCACCTCTACGACGCGGACCGCACGAAAAACTCATCTTCCATATTACAGAGACGTTACACCATATAAGTGATGCCGGCCATGAAATAACGTTCCAGTGGCTTCCAAGTCACTGCGGGATTATCGGCAATGAACAGGCGGATCACGCTGCCCGCTCAGCCCATACTGAGGAGCGCCACGTCCCAATTTCTCTTTCTAGAACTGACGCGGCAAGGAAGCTCCGCCTACTTGCTCGGCAGTGCACCGAGTCGCAATGGAATGAGCCACATTTAAGAAGTACGCGACTGTACTCACTTGATCTAACATTGTCTTCGAGCGCCATCACAGCTTCGCCGTAGAGACGCCACGCTTTTATATCGACTTTGGTTGGGTGTTGCCTTTACTAAAGCCTATGCCTTCCGCAAAGGGATGACCGACACCCCAACCTGTGACCACTGCAGCCATGAAGAATCAATTGGCCATATATTGTGCTCCTGCCCGCAGTACAGTCCACAGAGGGCATGCCTTAGCCACGAACTTGACCAACTGGACGACCAACCACTATCCGAATAAAGAATTCTACAACATCGAAAGGACCTACCGTCTCAGAAGAAGGCCGTGCAAGCGCTTTTGCGCTTCTTGCAATCTACCGGCCTGTGTGAAAGACTTTAACTGGAACGCCTTGTGTGTGTGTGTCTCCATGTGTGCACGTTCCTTTTTTTTGCGTTTTCCTCTCTGTCATATTTCTAACCCCTATCCCCCATCCCCAGTGTAGGGTAGCAAACCGGAGACTCACATCTGGTTAACCTCCCTGCCTTTCCTTTTCATTCTCTCTCTCTTTCTCTCTTTGTTCATTTGTATCATGAGCACATCGCTTATCTGTGATAGCATGAATACACGATAAATTTGTGGAAAATGCTAAAAGTTTGTCCGTCTATATTTTCCATGAGTCAGAATTTATCCATTTTTTACCGGCTTTTAATTTAGAACTGTACCTGGCAAGGTTTATCTGCGAAAGGTCCGCGATTCCACAGATATGCTGCATGCGCACATCGCCAGTTTTAGCGTGCCAGTGAGCATGCTCTTTGTAAATGCCTGCTATTCCCATTTTGATCAAATTATTATAACTAATTACTTCAACTATATCAACGAGCACCAGTGTAGCTGCGAAGAGCAAATGTGAAAACACAGCAGGCACCGACCTTCGACACAGTAGGTGGAAGATAAAACGTCCTCTCTACGCCAAATAAAGTCTCCAAAATGCCCCTTGCCTCAACGGAAAAAGAGAAATTTTCTACGCGCATGGAACAGATGCCAATGGATAAAGGCTGCACCCGGCCGTCATCGTCTCAGCAAGACAAATATTTGCTTATCGTGATTATTATCATTTGTTAACACTAAATGCCCCCTCAGTTAAAATGTTAAATACTGTGGCGTGAAGAGATATCTATACCTTATTTAAGTGACCACTGTATATACAAGCTGATAATATGCATTAGGCATTTGCAATAAGGAAAACTATATGAGAAAACAAAATTCATTTTGAAGATTCAATAATAAAAATCAAATAAGAAAAGAACAACTGTGTATTCTGAGCATATGAAACGATACCTTCTCACACAGAAAAAGAATAGCACAGTCCAGAAAAAAATTTGAGGGGACACTTAAGCAGGGCTTAAAGGCATGACGCGATAGTTATTGGGTTCATTCCCATATGCACAGAATTTGTAATTCTCTACTTAACATTCATAGATCCCTGGAAGTCTTCACACCACCCCTGGCGGAGTGGTGCAGCGGTTAAAAGATTCTTCACTGACCTGCAATGACCATGCTCCCAACGGTTGGAGTTGTGCGATCCAGTTTGGTTTTCCGATCAGCCTATGGCCAAATATCATTAATTTAGCTGACACCTGTCACGGTGCGCAGTTTGCTCTCAGTCTGATGGGCAGGTTGTGGTGACACCGCAAGGCTACGTCACCTAGATGCCAACCTGCTTCTTAAGTTGCTTCTCCGGATATTTTACGCGGATTTGGCGCTCACAGTCAAAGACGCCGACGACGCCGACGAAGGATTATCTGCGGCACGATCTCTTTAACGCCGTCACGTTAAAATCTACATTACATTAGCTCAATATAGCAACAGAAGTCTTGAGTGAAAGAGCCACAGCTCACATATACGCGTGGCCTTTACTGGACATAACGAAAAGGCAATTATTGCACTAATTCTTCACTAGTGCTGTTAATATGAAGATAAATTTATTTGTGGCGTGGTAAATGGCTAGATTTGGAGAATTCGTTCCATGCTGGATATGTACCTGAAAAAAGGGCTTTTGAAAGCGTGTGTGTTATCATGCAGACATTAAACACATATTTATTTAAACTGTAGGCGAGAGGTTTGAAGCGGATGCTATATGATTGAAGTGATTGGTCGTTGTGTAAAGAGATAACACAGTTTGTGGAATAAAGCAAATTTCAAGTTTTGGCAACTCAGGCTCAGTGACTGAAGCTACATGGAGGCCTTTATATTAGTTAGACTGCGGAGAGAGTTGTGTACTTGAATGAGTGGAAGAGGGCAGCACGATTCTAAATAACCTCAAGAGTATCAGTTCGGAATGCTCATGAGGGTTCCAGGTTGCATTGGTGTATTTGAGCTTAATACGGAAGAATGTTTGGTAGTATTACAAATGAACGGAGGAGAGAAGAAGGATCTTCTGCTGAAACTGAGGGATTGAGAATCGTCTGCACAAAATTTTACAGAATTTCTTAGGTTCCAGTTCCTGGGTTTCACGTGGGTGTTGTGATAGCAGCACTAACCGGTGTTATCGACGCCATGGAAATCCCCAGCAGTATCGTTTGATAAGAAGGGAAGAATGTTTAAATTGAGGGTGGTAACCGTGGAAGCAGCAGGGTATGGCGAAAGCGTAAGAATGGCCTATGTGACAGTTTTTGTCACAGGAACCACCCGTAGGGTGAGTTCGCAGTAATGCGTATGATGAAGGTCGTGACTGTGAAAAGACAATGGTGTGGCAAGAGAGAGGAAAGGGTGATTACCATGAAGGAGGAGAGTATGTGAGAGCAATGTGCCACAAAGGGGTCACGGCAGTCCAGAAGGCAAAGAAAGGGGACTCCACAATAAACTTTTTTTTTCTGGTGACATGAGCCCATAGAGGGCTGAATGACTCGGTGGCGGCAATAGCAACAAGCGTTCTCGGCGGTTGTCGAACGTAATGCGTCCCGTTCTCGGGCGCTCTCAATTTAAATCTGACAAGGAAACTTCGAGACAAGCTACAGGCGCCAACGACTCAACTATATAGTCTACTATTGTTGTGGAAAAATGTGGATAGAAGTCTGGAACAATGTAGATTGAATCAAAGCAACTACTATATTCTGGAACAATGTGGAATGAATTGCGCCTGGCGGTGGTTAATCGAAATAAGTCTGGTCGCATCTAGCGTCACAAATAAAATGATGAAGCTGAGTGCAGGTGGCTTTGAGCGTGAACGAACAGTGCAAAGATTCGTGGTAATAGGAATTCGTAAGCGGAGGTTCATTACCGTGGAAGGAGGTGAGTATGGTAGAGGCGAGGAACGCGTAACGCGAGGGTAATTACCACCGGAACCACCCGAAGAGTGGATACCGTGGCAGGAGCAGGGAGAGTATGGCGAGAGCGGAGCAATGTAGAATGCTCCGCGGCGGCGTCTGCTGCGACATGCGCCGCCTGGGAATAGACGTAGCGTCCGTGGCGCCGCACATCTATAGCAGTGGTCTATATGGGAGCAGTAGTGGAAGAACGATTATTTGTGTGGTAGTAAACAACTCACATACGATTTCGCCGTAGACAGTAGTTTTAAGCATGAGGTGCACTGCTGGAGTCTTGCAGAGCGTCCCTCATTAGCCGGCTTTCGTTCCTCAGTTTTGGTTCTCCACAGAAAGTGCGCTTAACTTTCTTTGCTGGTTTTAATGTATGAGTACCCCTGCGACCCGCGCCCGCCACCTGCCGAAGAAGAGGGCATTGTGGCAGTACCTGCTAAAGAGAAGGCTGGGACGACCGCCTCGGCAAGACATCGCCGCCGACCAGCTCTTGGTAGGAGATCAAACTGTAGCTAGTTACAGGTCATCCTAGTGGATGGCCCTATAGGACCTGTCTCACTATCACACGCATTACGTTATGACGACACCTCAAGCGATCCTGTCGCGCTGTCGCCTCGCTCATTAAGAGCCAGCAGGACCGCGCATGCGGCTCCTGTGATGCAGGACAGAACCACCCTCGTTCCCGCCCTGCGAACCGCTGCGAACAGAGATGAGGAGGACATCTTCCGGAGCGCGATAAAATTGATGATAATATTCGGAAAGTCATCTTTTTTAATCGCGTCTCTATTTCCTGATGGTCTGGCAGATATGAAAGGAAATATCAAAGTTGAAGGTTACGGTTTTGTGCTCGCTATGACTAATATTGCATGGCGGTGACAGAACAAACCCTCTATTTAAAAAAAAAAAAACTACGAGCGCGATAATTTCATAGGACTGCGGCGCCTTATGGAACAGGCAACAGAACACCACGAGACATAATGGCATACAATCACAAAGTTTCAACTGGGTTTATTTCCAGGACTGCGAACATTTATAGGTTTATGGTTTAAGGGGGATTTTACGTCCCAATGCGACTCAGGCTATGAGAGACGCCGTAGTGAAGGGCTCCGGCAATTTCGACCTCCCGGGGTTCTTTAACGTGCAGTGCCTTCGCACAGCACACGGGCCTCTAGAATTTCGCCTCCATCGAAATTCTACCACCACAGCCGTGATCGAACCCGCGTCTTTCGGGTCAGCAGCCGAGAGCCATAACCACTGAGCCACCGCGGCGGTGCGAACATTTATACATATCTAATTACGGGAAAGGGAATCATGGGAAGGCGGCTTGATACCCAAAGCCGTTTTTGGTGTCCATTGCGGAAAGAGTGCTCGCGACTGTTTTCAAGGGAAACGAGCAAATGCGAAAGAAAGCGAAAAGAAGCCTACTGCTTTACCCTAAGCGCATGTCTTATCGCACAGCGAAAGAAAGTGGCTGAAAGGCACGAAGTGCAGGTCATAATATTACGGGGTTAGTTCAGCAGCAGGAACGATAGGCCGCACATAGGAGATGCACCAAAACCCATGTGATTTAAGTATTAGCTAGCTGCAGCGTCCTCGGCGTCGTCAACAGCCCAGTCAGAACAACGTCCTCTTCACTTCGCGACTGTGTACCGTAACATTAACCCCCCCTCCTATCCATCCCGCAGATGAAGGCATAGTTCCTGGCGTCCTAGGGTGGTGTGTGCGAGTGGTAGGTTTTAAGACGGGCGACGTGCACAAGATCTGTGGACGGGGACGCTGAAGGAGAGTGGGGATGAGGCGTGAGCTCATAGGTCTGTCACAGACCAGCGGGACGTGGCCCATTAGGAGAGAGCAGAGGAGAGGGCTCACGTAGAGCAGTAACAGGGTAGAAGCACGGTTGCTTGCGGGGGAGCCGTCGAGGCCTCTCTCGGAGCTCGGCCATCGGCAAACCAAACGAACATTGGAGTTCTGAGGAAGCGTGGCGTTTTCAAGGACAGTGGCGCATATGCGCTGGTTGAAGAAACTCGAGCGTGCAGCCCCGGCCGACTCAGCGACGGCTGTCACAGAGGGCATAACTCTTGTGCGCTTTCTCCTGCCCTCCCGAGGGCGCGGCTCTCCGTCGCGCCCCGGGGGTGCTTTGCCGGTTACGGCGTCCCCTCTTCCCCGTCGTCCCCGCCTGGAAAAACAAAGATTAAGCGTCCCGATGATGGGAGGGAAACTGTGCGCCGGCGGCCGGCCCCGTGCGGGTTGCGGCGAGCTGAGGAGAACACAGTCGAGGGAAGACAGGCAACGAAAGAGGTTGGGTGGTGTTTCCGCGGCGTTGAGGGCCGAAATACCGCGCCGAGGCACGCGTTCCATCGCACCAGGCCCGCCGCCTTCGAGCGATCGCCGCATCGACAGCCACCCGAATCGGAGTCGTCCCCTTGGCCCCCAAATGTGAACTGTCCGCCGGACTTCTCCTTTTCATTTCTATGTAATGTTGTATTTTCGACATCTAATGCATTGTATGCCTCTGTTGTTCGTCTCCTAACTGGACGCATTAACTTTTGTATTGCGTGCCTCCTGCTTGTCGCGTTCCGTGTTTTGTATTGTTCTTCCTGTCACTCCCCGTGTTCGTTTTTACCTTTTTGTGTTGTTCTCTGCCGCCAAGTAAAGTATTTGTTTGAGAAACCTCAACCCATTGAGTTCCTTCTCGATCCCCGACGCACCGACACACGTGCACCACGCACGGGCTGACCAACCTTTACAAATAAATGTTGTCCAACTCCCGTCTTTAGGCCACAGGGATGCGTAAAGCGGCCCCTGTGCCTCGACGGCTTGCGCTAGGCAGCCGGTCGACGAGCGGTAGTAGTGACAAGGTCACATCGCTCAGTTGCCTCAAGACGCGGTAAGGATCGACGTAACGAGGCAGGAGCCTATCACACAGGCCCACACGGTGTGCAGGGAACCAGAGGAGTACCAGGGAGCCTGGAGGGTAGTGGACGTCACGGTGACAATGGTGGCAACGACGTTTTTGAGCGGTCTGAGAAGTGCGGAGACAATCCCAAGCGATTTGGCGGCCGGTGTCAGCATGGGTAATGGCGTCACAAGTGTAAGGGCTGGCAGAGGGGTCATGAGGCATCAAGCTGTCAAAAGGTAGCAACGGGTCACGGCCAAACAGCAGGTAGAAGGGGAAGTATCCGGTGGTATCATGGCGTCAGGAATTGTAATCGAAAGTTACGAAAAGTAAACTGACGTCCCAGCGACGATGGTAGTCGGAGACATACATAACAGCATGTTTGTCAGCATGTGGTTCAGGCGCTCAGTGAGGCCGTTGGTTTGGGGATGATAGGCCGTCAGGTGAACCAGGAGCGGAGAAGGTCGTAGACCACTTTAGGAAGAAAGCAGGAGCCGCGGCCTGTAAGCAGTTAACGAAGAGCGCCATGAAGCAGGACGAAGTCATGGAGGAGAAAGTCGGCGACATCGGAGGCACAACTGGTCGGCATAGTGCGCCTGATAGCGTACCGGGTAGTGTAATCCGTCGCAACGGCAATACACTTGTTCCCGGAAGTTGATGCGGGAAAAGGTCAAAGCAGATCGAGAAAAACACGAAAAAATGTGTGATTCGGAATGTCGATGGGCTGCAGCCGGCCACCAGGTGGAAGTGGGGGCGTTTTCCGGCGCAGGAAGCAGCATAACCGCGGACAGAGCGGTAAAGGCCAGGCCAGAAGAACCTCCGGCGCACGCTGTCGTACGTGCGGGACACGCCGAGGTGCCCTGCAGTAGGCGCGTCATGTAGCTGGGGAAGTAATGTGGAGAGGAGATGCCTCGGGACGACGAATCAGAGATCGGCGCCATCAGGGTGCATATTGCGACGGTACAGAGTATCGTGACGCCGCACGAACGGGCCCAGAGCAGCATCGGAAGGGGTGCTGCGGAAGCGGTCGATCATGGGGCGCAGAGATGGATCACGGCCCTGCTCGTCGCCGATGTGTAGAAAGTCCGAGACAGACAGAACACAGCCGTCGGTATCATGGTTGTGGGACTCAGGAGGGTCGACAGGATTGCGGGACAAACAGTTAGCGTCTTGATGCAACTGGCCGGACTTGTAGGCAGCAGTAAATGTGCATTCCTGCAAACGCAATGGCCAGCGACCCAGTAGGCCTGTGGGGTCTTCAAGAGAGGAGAGCCAACGCAAGCCATGGAGGTCCGTAACTACGCAGAAGGGCCTCTCAAACAAATAAGGGTGGAATTTGGTTAACGCCCAAACAAGTGCAAGGCACTCGCGCTCAGCAATGGAATAGTTACGTTCAGAGGGAGATAGCAGGCGGCTGACGTAGGCAATGACACGACAGTGGTCGTGCTGGCGCTGCGCGAAGATGGCGCCAATACCATGGCCACTGGCGTCGGTGCGAAGTTCGTAGGCGCCGAAGGGTTGAAATTGGCCAGCACAGGTGGAGCAGTGAGGGCCGCAACAAGCGCAGTGAAGGCGCGAGCTTGGTCGAGGCCCCAGGAGAAAGGCACATCTTTCTTCAGCAGGGTGGTAAGGGGACGGGCCGTGTCGGCGAAGTTCGGGATAAACCGGCGGAAATACGAGCAGAGCCCGAGGAAGCTGCGCCCATCGCTTCAGGAACGGGGGGTGCGGAACTCGCGAACGGCACGAATTTTGTCAGGGTCGGGCTTTATACCAGAAGCATCAACCAAGTGGCAAGGACCTTAATTTGGCGCCGGCCGAAGCTACACTTCTTGGAGTTGAGTTGGAGACAGGCGCGGCGGAAAACGGCAAGGATAGTACAAAGACGATGCAGGTGGCTTTCAAAAGTTTGGGAATAAACGACAACGTCATCTAGGTAAAACAAACAAGTCGTCCATTTGAAGCGACGCAGGAGCGAGTCCATCATACACTCGAAGCTGGCCGAAGCGTTGAAGAGGCCAAAAGACATGACTTTGAATTAGTACAGTCCATCGGCGGTGACGAAGGCTGTCTTCTCATGATTCCGTTTGTCAACAGCAGATTGCTAGTAGCCTTAACAGAGATCAATAGAAGAAAAATAGCTGACGCCATGTAGGTAGTCGAGGACCGTCGGTGGCTTCGACTAAAAAAGAAAAAGTATTATGTGACTCCTAAGCAGCGGAGACATGACCTGTGCGACAAGGTTAATTCAATAACGTCTGGTATCTTGCTCGGTTTGCTCTTTTTGCTGGTTTGTTTTTGTGTTTCTGTTTCTCATGAATAAGTACGTATAAAAGTGTGCGCCGGCGAAAATGATCTCAGCTGAATGTCTGCGTTTGTATGTAATTGTGGCTCTTGGCTTTTACGTGTGCTGCCTGTCCCGAAGGCAGCGCACCTCTATGTATTTATGAAAGATGATGATGAGATCAATAACATTAACACATGAGTAGGAATTTTAAATATATCTGTGAAGTTAACAGTGAGGAGAAGATCTAGGAAGTTTTTGACTCGCAAGATGTTGGCGATATGTTCTCACAATCGATATCTGGAAATCTGAAGTTCTCGCAAAGTATGCATTTTGCACGCTGAAGACAGGAGCGAATATCAAGTAAAACGGAGTTAAGCTCGTAAAAAAAAAAGAAAGATGCCTTTAAGTCGGCTCGTAACGCGCGATAATTGTATTCATACTAAATGGATAAGATATTTTAATGAAAATAACTTCAAGATAACAATTCGTCTAACGGAAAGCACTTAATGCAGGCAATTAATTTCAGCGGTTGCTGGATTTAAGATTTATTTAGAAAGAATTAAGACATATACACCCTACCAGCCTCCACTGTCACGCCTCTAAGCAAGACAAAGCTTTATTAACAAAAAGATGAACCAAGTGCTGATTTTTAGTGAAGGAAAACACGGGCTCAACTCAAAACAAGAGGCATGTCCAACTCATAGTTTACTTCGCCCCAGAAAATGCGATTCACATCGCTTCCTTTTCCAGTTATGTTGGGGCGTGATGCCCACAATAGCGGGAAGTGCAGGGTAACCTTTTATAACTCATATAAAACTTATTCGCTAACCGATATTGCAAGAAAAATATCTTTATATTGTTAGGCTACAAAATTGCATCATTAAGGGGGCCGTGATGTAAAACATGCGAAATCCTTCGCCTAAGAGAGATGCGTTGCTTAATGACATATCACCGCAAGCCATTGCAGTGACTTTGGTGTCCACAAAAGCGCATGCACTGATCACGCGCCTCGTTATCGCCTTCAGCGGCGCATCATAGCTTTCAGCCCCCCAGCCCTACGGTTGAAGTGCTAAAGGACCACCACACAAAGCGCCTAGTTGTCGGCTGCCGATCCGAGAATATGAGTTAGTTTCACGCATGTCACGTCGGCAGCCTGCGAAGGAGCAAATCGACTCGCCTTTCTCAAAGCTTCCTCTTCTGGCCTTCTTGACAGAGAGAAGAGACAACGCAGGAACAGAGTGACCTCTACACTTAATAATAAATGTAAAGTCTGACGCATTAGTGGCAGAATCACAGGACCTTTAACGGAAATGAAAGCAGCGACAGAAAAATAGAAAAACCAGAATGGCACCATCCCGAGCTCACCGATGGGACTATTTGTTCCGAACAGGAGAGCTAAACAGTCCCAATAATTGAGAAGCTGCAGAATAGATTTCGCTCAAGGAGAGAGCCATGCATGCAAGCCAACCTCCGCGTAACCTGTGTCGACTGGAACGACGAAAAATAAAACACAAGCATGAAAATTTGAAGACAAAGGGACGAATGTAATAGACAAGGAGAAATGAAGAGCCAACATCCAGATCGCTAATGAGAACGCGCTCGTATCTACCGCTAATTACCTCTTATTTGCTGGTCTTTGTAGCAGTGAAGGTAGATCCCTGGTGCGGTACAAGTTGCGAAGGGCTTCTCGAAAAACCTGTGTCTGTGCTCTGGTTTTTCGACGTCTGGGCTTTTTGCTTCCTTTACTTTTGGTATTTTTGCAGGTGTACTTTCTAAATGTCCTTTATGTCGCACCCATTTTAAGAGCAGAAGGAGCAAAATATTACTCACCTCTTACTGCAATGGTGATTGATGCGTATAAAGAACCTAAGCTTAAGGCGCACCCTTGAGACTTTAAGGCAACAAAAGTTTTAAAATGGCCTCCTTGCAGAATTTTTTTTGCCATACAAAAATGCCAGATACCTGAACGCTGCTCAGTGGAGCACAACTTGCTAAGAATAAATTTCGAGCAATACTGCGCTGCCCATTGGATTACGGCTAATTATCTAATTTCGTTTCAGCATTCAACGCCCGATTTTTGGATTTCAGTGTTTCAGGCATCTGTTAGCGCCCTCTTTGGTACCTCTTTACGGTTTTGCTCCTGTGACTAAATATTCTTTAGAAGGATGGCTCTGAGCAGAAATCCCGCAGAGGACAGCAGAAAAGACAGCCATTATACCCTAATAAGCAAAGCGACATTCAGTAAGAGGGAGAGGTGTTTCAAGGTCATTTTAGCCCCCGACCACCTCCACCTCATCATATTTTGTCTCTTAGTACAAGATAGGGCTATCTTAACCACAAAACCTTCACAGTGGATGAAGAGCCGACTACTTTTTTCATTCTCTGCTGCTCTCCTCCGATCGGCGCGTGCCGACAGCCGCGTCGTCGGTCCGATGCCTGCTTTAGCTGGCGGGGGCTACACACATTATACGAGGCAATGCTGTGAAAGCTTCATTCAAAATTCAGGGACGGTTTTGAAAACGTGATTTTTCTTCATCAGTGAGTAAGTAAATGTGAGAATTCCTCTTTTGCATTGTGAAAAAAAAAAGCGTTTGTTGCATGGAAGCACTGCCATGAAACAAGCGAAATATGTTGCGAAAGTGGCTTAATTTCAATTGAAGCCTTTAATCTAAGATAGAGGGATTGTAGGCGCCTTTACGCGCCTCTAGTAAAAGCAGAAGTCGTTTTATGTTTGGAATGCGACAGGGGGGGCTGGAACGGTCTGTCGTTGTCAATGTCCAGTTATTCGGCCTGGCAGCGTTCGAAAGCTGTCAACCTTCGCAAAGTTTATGAGTTCGTTAGTTCAGAGGGGTAATTATTCACCTTTTGTAATGTGTAAAGTGGAACAACAAATGTGTGTTCTTTGTAATGCTGTCGAAACTGCATGCGGAGGGAGAGCCTCGTCAGGCCAATAGCCTTTAGCTTTCCCTTCGCTTTTACCTTGTATTGGAAAGAAACCAATAAACAATCACAATCACAACGTACTGATTTACATGCTGAAATGTATCCCCACTATCGTAAGAGCCAGCACAGTAATAAAAATCCAATGAGGCGAAAATTTTAGAGAACGCGCTAACATTACCCTTTCTTTCCACGACATCGAACCGAAACTTGTCAATTGGCTGGGCGGTGGCGCCCGTACTTCCTCGCCTCCGACACTTTCCTGATATCGTAGTCATCGGCAGCGCGAAGCCGTCGTTTCGCGTTGACGCTTGTTGTGTAATCTGCCTTTGCAGGCAGCGCTGTACAATCAAGCACGTACCGATGCCAAATAGTATATTTAACATCTTTCTTTGTCCTTTCTGACTGCCTGGTCGCTAAAGTTGCATGGCTGCCTTTTCTATTATAGTGTATGAAGACACCACGCGAGGTTTTTTCCATGGCGGGTCGAAAAACCACCTAAGGAATAGCTGTAGACATAGTCATTGCATATGTGGCCGTTGACACAAAAGCGCATTAACGGCCTAATTTTATTCCGTAAGCATCGAGAGTGTCACATAGCTGTGTAGACGTTTTTTAAAGCTCAAGCTTTACTGGCCTAGTGCCGCAGATTTCGCTGTGTCTGCATGAATGACCTTGAACGGTGAAAGTATGACCTTGAGGCGACCTCAATAGATAGAAAAACAGACGAAAATTGTGCTGAAGGTGGGAATCAACCAAGGTCCCCGACATGCGAGACGGGACGCTTCCACTCCGCAACGACTGTTCTTTTTTTATCTAAAATCTAAGCACGCTTACGCCACAAAACACCAGACCACCATACCACTGCATGACCCCTCCTTCCAAAACATCAAAAGTCTCGGAGGAACACACAAGCATCCAGATATGGGAGCCAGCTAGGGTGCTCTTCCAGGGCAGCATATACTCCCCGCACAAAAGCGCATTGCTCACGAAACAAATATTTCGACGACCGTGCTGATTCGGCGTGGCGGTCCGTCATGTGGCTCTTCCAGAGACTGAATAGTCTCAGCAGCATAATTAGATCATATGGCACTACACAGTTTTTCTCCACAGGCAAAAAACGGGTACTTCATGGCGTAATGTCACAGTCCTTCTTATTTGTTCGTTTGTATAGGTCCCAGAAGATAATGGCATCAATGCACCGAATGAAACAATGGGCATTTGTCTCTGGTGTATTGCACAGGCGCCAATTTACTGTCCATGACGCAAGAATCTCCTAGGCATGAACCCTTGCCTTCACAGGCAACGTGGATGTGTGAACGCCATGACTATTCGACTCTCCGTAGCCGGTGAAGGCGTGTCTCATGAATCCACAGATGTCTGAGAAACTTATCTTCGAGATATGCACCTAGGTGTGCATGAATAAAGTAATTATGAGCATGAAAATGACAGATATCCCAATTAAGCGGGTAGCGAAGTAGTTTCCGGTCAATTATCTTCGAGCATGGCGTGCATTCATACCGCATTCACGCGACGCCCACTGATGCCCCAACACGCAATGTACTCTGATGGGTCAGCAGATGGCGCGTGTCTTGTGAATGCACATATGTCTTATGGCGAATTCCACTGGTGGATCAGAAGCCACGCGCTCGAATCACTAAAGAGCGCCCCAAATCGCCTCGGAGCACAGCGACCGTCGCCGACTAGAGGAACATGCAGAGAGCGCAGCGGAAGTCCTGGTTCCTGAAGTTGAGGTCTGGCATTTCTGGCGCCAAAATACGCCTAAGCAGACGACGAGACGCGACGAGTGTAGCAGTGAGCAAGTACTTCTTTCGAGATGGAACCTACCAGTCGCTTTCTACATGTTACGTCTGAGGTGCACCGCATTTTGGTGAACCTCGTAGGCAACGACGAGCACAGTTATGCTCTAGGTAGGTTCATAAATGAATATATATCGCATGTCTGCAGAGTGGTTACGGTACGGTACGGTGCGATGGTTTACCAATTCGCCAAGCTAGATTTTTTACTCAGTCATATGCTGTCAGACTGCATGCAGTGTCAACCGGTTGCTATCCTCGCGCAACGATTGAAAACAAACCCTGCATGTCAGCTTCTCTTTGGGGCAACGGCCGGAGCAGGGTAGCGCTGCGGCTCAATCTATTGGTTTGCGTAAGTCGTGGTGGTACTGACAAATGCAGCCTCTTACCTGCGGCGCTGCTTATGCGCTGTGCAACGCTAAAGTTATCAGCGGTCACAATCGAAATACTTGTCGTAAAGGCGTCTTCAGATTATTATAGGCACCGCTTTATATTGCATCGTAGCGTTATGTATTTGTACCGTCCAGAATACCCTCTTAAGCTTTTTGTGTAAATATTCTTGCAGAGGCAGGAGCAGAGCTTGGTAATGCGGAGATGTCACCAGAAATTAGCAAGTGTGCTCTAACCTACTTTGGTTGAAGGGTGTTTGCTTAGGCTCTAACTGCTTGACTTTATGGATTATATAAATTTTATGGATTAGTGCCTTGTACCAGATTTCATTCCAATTTTTAAGTTTACAGTTGGTGAGATAAATGATTTAAAAAACATAGTACAAACATAGAACTGTTTTATTTCACACTGTTCGTGTCCATCAATCATCTAGCAATCTACTATGTTTGGCCGTCATAGACTGCCTCATATATCTTGAAGCACCCAACCTCTACTAGTTCATTTAGGATTCACACTGTAATCAACAGAGAAGAAAACTTTTTGCACCACTGCAGTTCCTGGTGTGGAAGAACGGCTTGGCCCCTCGCATGGCCACACTAAGGAGGCAGAGCCAAGTGGCATTCATGGAACACGTGGTATGTAGACATTGTATTTCTTTCCACCCTCTTTAATTAGTGCCTCTTTTTTCACCTCATGCCTGCGAATGAACAGGAGGAGAAATTAAATTACTTCTTGATTTTTATGGCACATACTTTGAACAAGTTGAGTCTCTGCAGAAATTCAGGAACAAAAAGCAATGTTCGAAAAAAATGCCATGGCGCTGAAAAAACTCTAGGAGTAGTATGAGCAGGAGAGCGGTGCTGCACCAGATACAAGACCATGTTGAAAAGAAAAAGAACTGCCGTAGCCAGCAACAAGTCGGGCAATTCACCGCAAGATGTGCCCTTTGACGATGAAGTGGTAAAAACAAAGTGGCTTGACGACAGCCTTGAGCCCTAGGTTGTCAGAGATGACCAAGGCATTGTTTCCCAGAAATTGCCTCCTGAGCGCTCAAAACGAACCTATGTGGATACTAATCAACAAAGAGCCACACAAGAAGACGAGGGTGCTGAAAAAAGACGCCACACACCGAGCACGGCTCGAATGAGAGAAATAGAATTATTGTTCGAACAAAATTGAAGAACTAGTAGAGCAGAAGGCCAAAAAAGCAGAGAGGGAAGCAGCAAGAGAATCAGAAGCAGAGGAAAAAGGAAAGCTAAGGAAGAAAGAAGAGAACAAATTGACAGAGAAAAAATTGAATTAATCCGCAAGGCATTCAGCTTAAATAGAGAGTGAATTTTTAAAAGCTTTGACAGAAAATTTGGAAAAATGGTTTTTTTTTTTGTTCACAGGTTCATGGCTCGCATTACTTCCTCTCGCTTCAGTTCTCCTTGTCGGCGGAGTGCAGCTCCAGCGGCTGTAAATGGACTGCAGCTTTCACTTTCATCAGGACGTATACTCTTCGCCCTGCATTCGATAACCCATCATTCATAATCGGTGGCACACTATTGTCTCCTCAGTCGATGCAGAGATTGTGCAAAACACAGCGAGCCAGTATGAACATGTTGATTTTATCTACAACAAGAATGTCAACGTGCAGCAACTGGCGGAACCGACCCTTCAAATCAGCGAAAACATCCTCTATCCGAACACGCGTACCAGACAACTTTATGTTAAATGTGTTTTCTCTCACGGTAAGGTTTCCATATTTTTGAAAGGAGTGAACAGACACTCTCTGAGTGGGTAGGCAGCATCACCGAGAACATAAAATCCTCCACCCGCAAAGATCTCTGCAAGCTTTTTTTGAGAATCTTGATTTCTCAGATATTCGGGCATCGTGGACCTTGCCAGGATTTCCTACGGTAATTTCCACAAACTTCTTCTTGTTGTCACAGTATGCTTGTGCCGTCATTGAGATGCTCATGTGTCTGTTGATATATGTTAACCAGATCTTGTTCACAGGGCAGCGAATGCTTCTATAGAAGCCCTCGATACAGCCAATGGTACCAAGCACGCCAGACACCTGCATTAAAAAAAACACAAGTTAAGCTTCAAGTCAAGCTTTGTTTACCTCTTTAACCGCCCATAGGCTTATTTTTCGTGTATGGATCTCCTTCCGAAAAATGTAATAACGAAGAGATGTAACTCTGAAACGTTCATATGTTACTGACCTTTGTGAATTGTTCGATATAAGGCCATATTCTAAGACTGCACTATTTTCAGACACACCCAACTGGCTGAAAATTTGTTTTGACAACGATATAAATTCAATATATTTGCCCTAACAGATTTGCTTCCCCAGGGCTCTCCACATTTACTTGTTATTATAATGTGGCCAACAACCTGGCATTTTGAAAGCTAGTCCATTTTTATCAACTTGCCCAAGTGCTAATTTGTGATTTATTTTGTTTTGCACTCAGTGGTATTTTGCTTACCTTTGCAATATTTTTTAGTTTCTCACTTTACTGGCATGTATATTTACTGTTCTTTAAACAAATATTATGCAAGCTGCATATTATACACAATATTTTCAAGCTATGTGAACAACTGCAGATCAGGGTACGTTACCTATCTGCTAATTTGATCTGCCTGATCATGCTTCTGTTCGAGTACAACTTCCTAGTGCTGTTGAGTGCTTATATATCTTCAATTCTTTTTTTTTGTTTTATGCTCAGTCATTATTTACGTACTTTTCATACTTTTTTCATGTCTATTCACTTTACTACTTGTACAAGAATAGTCAGGAGAATCTCAAATGCACTTGTTTTAGAACAATGCATTTACCTGACCGCTAACTGCACTTTGATAGCTGCAAATTAAACGTGTGTGGTGTTCAGTCTTTTAAGCATGTGCTATTCTGTTATACGCGCTTTAACCTAGAATTTTGTGTGCACTTGATTAAAGTTCGCTGAAGTGCAACTTGTTTTTGTGCTACTGTTGAGTATTTTGTTTTCTTTGTGTGGAGTTACTAAGGCTGTTGTGTAAATAAGCTGTACCGTGCATGTTGTACGTTAATAAACCATTGTAAAAAATATTCTGAGGAGTAGTCTTACTTGCTCAAAGTTTTTCGCCAGCTGCTCCAAGTCGGCTTGAAATGAAATAACTGTTTTGGCTACTTCCCGCCGCAATTCCATCATGCGCTAAATAATCCGGAACGCCGTCGTCTCGCCAAGCCCAAAACGCCCAGCAACGTCCCTTATGCAGGTGTAATTTGCTACATACCTGAAAAGCAGGGAAGAAAATGTTTGCGTTATGATATGGACGCTAAATGTGCCAATTTCAGTCAATAGCCAGAATTTCAAACATCGCCTTTATATCTGTGAAGTTGACAATCTTTATTATGCATGCATGTGCACTTAATTTCAGATATAACTATGTTTGAGAGAACAAACGCGTGGGCGAATGAAATAGTCATAGGTGCAACATCGTACATAAAACACTGCCGCGCTTTGTTCACTTCGGACACTGAGGCTGCAGGCGGAGAACCTTTCTTTACTGTTATTGGGCACATCGTTTATATTGTGAATAAACGTGGTACCCACTGCATTTGCTAAAGCTGGTTACTGTTAACTGAGTTGAAGCGCGCTGCTTCACCAACAGTGCGTATGAATTATCATGTTCGTCGCGCACTTACAAAAGGAAAGTCAGGACATGTTCCTCGGCTGTTTTGGCCGGCGAACCACCGTTGTCGGAAAAAGGTTCACGGGGGACACCTTAAAAGCTTCGGTGAGTAGCATCGCCGCTGTCCTGGACACACGAATGTTCCTGCGGAACTGTACAAAATATATATGTGAACTGCTGTACAAGGCCTGAATGCATATTCGCCGCATATTTTTTATTCGGAATAGCGTACGTACTTACCTCTTTGCCAGAGTACAGGTGCACCTCATTAGTAATACAGTCCATCACTTTAGGGCGCTTCGCAGGCACTTCTGCGAAATGTTTCTAGAAAAATGCTTCGCAGAGGTACTTTTCGTTGTTGCTGCGATCTGAGTGCTCGGACTCAGATTCCGACGAGCTATGATCAGACAACGCGAGGGCTATAGCCATTCCATGTGATGCCATAATTGAGAGTTGAAACCGCTAAGGTGCAGATGACGCAGAAGACTTAAGCGCGAAAAACGCGCGCGAAAGGAACTGCGCTCAATGTCTTCTACTGACATAATTGCACGCGCAAAAATTCACCAAACATTACAGCTTTGTTTCGGAAGTGACGACATCGGCGACTACAAGTTCCGGTGAGATTCG
The DNA here is from genome assembly GCF_052857255.1 of Amblyomma americanum. Classification (NCBI taxonomy): domain Eukaryota; kingdom Metazoa; phylum Arthropoda; class Arachnida; order Ixodida; family Ixodidae; genus Amblyomma; species Amblyomma americanum. The sequence continues at coordinate 156,199,393 of NC_135498.1, forward strand.
CCGCTGGTCAGCGGATCAACCTAGTGCGATCCGTACGAAATTCGCGCTGTCGGTCAAGGTCGACCAGCGGAACTAGAATTCGTCGTAGCAGAGCAAGAAAGGCTGTTCCAGCATGACCAGTGAAAATCTTCATTAGAAATGTATGTTCGAGTTATGTGCGAGGCGTTCATGAACGGGCGACATGGATGGGTATGAAGAGGCAGCCGCTTTGACGAGCTCCGGTGCTGGCAGTTGTCCGGAATGCAGTCAACGTTACAGACGATAAGCCGCGTCTTGTTGCCCGATACACCGAAGTTTACGCCATCGACACAGCAGTTGAACCACATGTATTTGTACGTGTCCTCAAAAGATTGCTTCTTCTGAGTCCGTCGCGACAAAAGGACGGCGGAACGGAAACATCACGTTCTGCACAAATAATTTGAAGCTGCTCTCCTTGCATTCTCGAGAGGGACGCCGCACGGAAACAGCTTGTGAGACTGCATCGTTGGCTTGTGAAAGCCACAGGTTGGCGTGGAGAACTCTATCACACTATCGAATGTACAGACGTGATGAGGTTTTTCTAGAGGTTTATATCGGTGCTCCTGGAGGAAAGAAAGCAAACTTTTAATTCGAGCACTAGGTTTCGCAGGCAGTGCTGGCGCTCGAACGCAACCCAATGGACATCGAAAGAAACAAATCCCTAGCCATGTGTCCTTAAGTGATTATCTGCGCTATCTTCTTCTTTGTTGCCACAAAAAGCACTGCAGCGTTCAAGATAGACCTGCTCATTTATGTAAGTACATAACATGGCAGTTACGGGCTGTTGACAGAGCGCGAGTAGAGGACCGCCACTTACTCGCTGAACGTGAGTTTGCAATAGGACCTTGTTGCTACGGAATTTCGAACTCCACATACATAATGGAAAATGAGTGTTCCTTAGCCAGACACCGCTGTTTAGCCTTGTTGGATTTAGAGCGAAAAGAAAAAATTGGTAGGGTTTTAATGTAGTTATACTGAGTAGATTTGCGAAGGCGTGTGTTTTGCTTTGCTGGGTCGTTGGCAGGTCTGGCGAAAATATGAGAGTATGGTTACGCCCTGAAAAAAGTTGAGCTGACCAGATCTGTTCGCGCTCCAGATGGAAGTTGATGAAAAAAACCATGTGCAAGGCACAGCGCGAGAGTATGCTGCAGTTTAACACCAGGCGCGTTCGGCTTCGGCGATGGCCTAGTACATGAGGTATGTACAAACCATGCAGGAAACAATCGCAAGTCGACCTACTGCATAATACGACACATCTTACCTAGGCGCGGGAAAAGACGCAACACAGGGCACATCACTGATGCATCATAATAGTTCATCTACAAAGAAAATTTCTTGCCTGTAATAAATACCATGTATACAAAAAAATGCTGGCGATAGCCTAGTGCTCTCGCGCACTCGCCTTTGAAGCTGATCTGTTCGCGCTGCAGCGAGTTGTACTCCCAGTCGTGGATATTGATGTTATTTGTTTTTCAACTTAACGTGGCGCTGCAGTTGCTAGGCAACGGCACACGACTCAAAGAGTGCAATATCCAAAGATGACAAGATTCTTGGTCGGTGTTCGTGAGCGTATGAGTGCTTTCGCACTGATACATAATCAAGAAGATTGAATGAAACAAACGCGACAGGTGAAGTAAAACCGCGTTCACGAAAAAAGCTACTTTGCATGCTCGAATTCGTTGTTCGCAGGAAGGCTGTCCTGATTGCTACGCGAAGAAAATTGTAAACAAAAATATTACAGGAATGAGAGCTTCAAGAGAAGGGAAACCTAACTGAGAATCAACAATGCATTAACGCATGCCAGAAGAGGAGGCCGGGGAACGCAGTGAGAAAAAGCCTGATCTGGTGACTCTAAACAGCAGCAGAAGCTAATGCACAGCCTGTGGGACAAGCGCTAATGAAGACGCGCACCGGCGCATTGCTAATTACTTGCCTTGCCTTAGTCCTGTCGGCAGCCCGGGCTTCGCCTCAGTTGTCTCTTAGCCTGTTTGCATTGAAAATTTGGCGGCGATGTTCCTTGTGCGCGGATGCTGCTGTACTTTCCATTCTCTTGCTTTGGTTCCTCTTATGTGTGCGTACTATCGTTAACTGGCAGGGCTCTTTCTCGGATACTGCATGCCTTGCTTCTTGAACAGCCGATCGTTAAAGAGGAGTTTTTCCAAGTGGAAACTTCTTGCAGCGCTTTTTAATGAGCTAGGCTCTAAGAACAACGTGGAAATCACTGATCCAACGGAACGACATCTTGGCTCGACTTCTAATATTATAGCTCCCGCTTTATGTCGGAATTCACGTCGGTAAGCTCTGCTTCTTCGCAGTGCTCAGCGTGTTTAGACGCATGCTTAGGTGTAGCAGAACGTGACGTCGTGGCGAAAACTACGTTTTAAACTTCTATGGTTCGCAATTAAAAAAATCGGGTGCTCCTGTCATCCCCTGTGCGTATTTATGTAAGTGCCTTCAAGGCGCTGGAAGCGATACAGCAGGGGATGCTTAGTTTTAGAGCAGTTTCAAGAATGGAGCGAAAATAAGTATCAGTTGCAATACCAAGAAGAGTGCACTAAATAGAAAATGAACAATACCGAACCCAGCTGTTTTGTGCAATAGGCTACAGCAGCCTTCAGATTGACGAAAGAGGTGGCTGGGTGGTTCTGCATATTACTAGCATTAGATGAAAACGAGAAATAAATATTAGTGTTGGTTGTCAAACATCGATTTTTACTGATGGCCAATGCAATTTGCATATACTGGGGAGGGGAACAGTGCATGTTTTAAAATTCTTGACCAATGGTCAATTTGTTGAAGCCCTGCTAGCAGCAAAGTTTTTGATGCACATTGAGATGAGCGAGGTCATGTGTTGCTTCCAAATACTAGTTTCTGGAGACGTCCACGCAGCTGGTAAAAATGAGACGTGCTGTGCGATTCAAAACTGACTCAAGCGTTCTCTACGACATTTATAGCGCAGGCCTTATGCTTCCCTAGTCGCCTGGCCTCTGGAAAGCAGGACGAGCGAGTATTCCAGGGCGGGGCTGGTTAGCAACGTCTCCCATCGCTCCGTAAGGGAGGATGGGAGATCGGTAAGGAAGGATGAGAGCTCGTGTCCCACTGCTGATAAAAACAGTGGCCCCGACAAAACCCGTCCAGCAGCTGGAAAGAGAGAGAGAAACAACATTATTGAGCCGAGCTAATCACGGCGTCTTCTTAGACGCCGTCGATGGAGATGGTTTCCTCTTCACTGGACCCATTATCTTCCCTAGCCGACTGGCACCTGGCGATCAGGACGAGCTGGTCTTCCAGGGCGGGGCTGTTTAGCAAGGTCTCCCATCGCTCGGTAAGGGAGGATGAGGGATGGGGAGGGGTAGTGGGGCAAGTAAGAGGTGGAGGGATTGCCTTGACGAAATCGCATACTCAAATGATGTGTTTTAGCGTGCCAAACTGAGTCTTGCAGAAATTACATTCCTTCTCGTACCTTTCCGGGTACACCTTGTTTTTAAGGTAAGGGTGCGGGAAGGATCCTGCCTGTATCTGCCTGTAAATCCCTTGCTCTTCTCTACTAAGCGATTTGTGAGGATAAGGGTAACGTCGCCTCTCCGTCTTGTATTGGTTTGTAAAGTCCCTAAAACTAATAATGGACTGTGGCTCTTTTTGCTCTACCCGGTGTCGCATGTCTCGGGCGAACTGGTGGGAAGTTCGTTGCCCTTCAGCCCAGAGTTAGCCGGTGTCCATATCAACTCAACGTTTCTTTCTGGTACGTCGCATTTACTCTTGAGAATATCTAGTGCCGCAAGAGACACCCATCCCTTTCTGTAGCTGTTATACGCGTTTTGCGAGTCAGTGGCAATTCTTCCCTCTTCGGGCTGCGCGAGTGCTAGCGCTATCGCGGCCTCTTCTGCTACCTCCGGAAAAGGCGTCTCGATGGAGGCGCACGTTAGGAGCACATCCAGCGTCGTAGCTGCCAGCGTGGCTTTCGATGACAACTTGCTAGAGATCAGCCACTAGCTAGAGATCAACAAATTTCTTGACCAACTTGATCCACAGCAGCTTGTCACACTGCACAAACGGGAGAGAAACTAGGTAGTCTGCTGCGGTATCACAGCTTCTGGCAAGGAGAACTGGAGAAAAACAGCGTTTATCAACGTGGTTTGGCCTGCTCGTGAACTTCCTGGCAAAAAAAAAACACTTACCAAAGCGCGCACTTTGCGATTTCATACCCAACAATTCTGGGAAAAAGCACTTTCGAATGAGAAAGAGTTGACGAACGCCATTTCTTTCATATATTATAAGGTTTCACTATAGGAATGAATATATCAGCACGCCATCCTTCAGCAAGCTTGCTTTTTTATATTATCGTTTCTGGTATGCCGAGAAGCGTTCCAAATTGGTTTTCCACGGCAGTCTTAACTGCTTTGTACGAGCGATGGAAAAAAGATTAAAAGAAAACTTGTGCTTTACATCACAAAAATGAACCATTGCCTTCAATGTCTCCCCAACAGTAGCTTACAATTCTTCAGTTTTCTAAAATTTTGTCCAAAAATTTTCGACATTGACCGCTTTTGTGTATTCTCTGCTTACAAACAACCTTTCCAAGCCCCTTCTTCGTGGCATTGCTGTCTGCCGCGGGGCGGCGTCTTGCAGGCGGGCAGGGTTCTGCCGTCGACATAGGCAGCTGACTGTTGCGGCCGCCTTACCTCGATCTCCCCCGCGCCTCCGCTGAAGCCGCCGTCAGGCACCCTGTGTGCCTGTGCTATTCTTGAGCTCGAATTAGCGTGCACTCCAGGCGAGCGTGGAGTTCCGGGAGTCCCTTTCCTTCAGTGGCGTAGGCCCTCTGTGCCCGAAGCGACGGTGCCGTCTTGTGCGCTTTCAACGACGCCGGCCGGACGGCTCACGAAGCTGGACTCGACAGCCAGCGACGACTCTGCGCAGGTCTGCGAGGCGCTCGTGCATACAGGCCGCTGTCGTTTCCTGTCAAGAAAGTCAGCTAACGCGATGGCCGCCGAGAGGCAATTCTAGTGAGTAGCGGAGGAGGTAGCATCAGTGTGAGCTCAGGTGTAGATCATTTGATGATATCGCTACAAGTTGGGATGTCAGAGATGAGAACGAGATATTTGTCTCGGTGTCTTGAAAATTTTGACGAACCTAAATTAGTGTTGAGTTGCGTTTTTAAAAATCTTTGACGGGGCACATTTCGCTAGCCATTTGAACTTCTACCGCACTCGTTCGGGAACTGAGAAGGAGTAATGCTGGGCACGTTTTCTGTCATTGCGTACCCGTCATCCGAGCCAGAATCGATGATGCAAAACAACAGCATTATTACTGCTGCAACCATCGCACACGGCAGTTATTCATCGTAAACTTAATGCCAAATGCACTAGCATCTCGGCAGGGCAACTTTGCTTCGCTTTCCGCCGCTGCGCACTCGGGCATAGAAGAGAGCACGCGATCCAACGCCAGAGACGAGGCAGAGACGCGCCGCCGAAACTGTTTTGCCTGTGTGAAGAGTAGCTTTCCAACGATTGGCGCAGAAGTTTCCAACACGTGTTTCCAAACCGTTAATGTGGACTCGCTCTGACAGAGTGGGCAGCGCTACGCAAACGTCGTGTGTGCGAACGAAGTTTGGAGGCCTTTTCCGCTGTTTTACTTGGCCTTGAGCAGTGAAGAAAGTTTCGAAAGGTTACCCGTGCATGTATTTAATCACCTTTTTACGTCTATGAGGAATAAAATTCGTTTTCCTCAATAAAGGAATGTATTTTAGGCGACATCCCCCAGCTGTTCGGTAACTTAAAGCAGGCCTTCATTTGCCATTACTTTTCCTCTTTGGTGTCATTGTGTTTCTTTTCTATTTTGTTTATATGTACTTCTTGTTACTCCCACACAAGTCCTTCTGCCGCGGTGCTCAATTGATTTGTCTCAGTTTTTCAAGGTCAACACAACCCGTAACTAGCATGCCGTCTGCTACAGCTCATCATATCTGGTCACACAGCCTTCCAAGTTCTATTTCGCTCTTCCTCCATCCTCCCAAGATTCTGGTTTTTGTTGTGCTGAGCTGCCGTATTTCTTGTAGCTATTATTGCAGGTCAGCCGGTCAAATCCTTTTTAGCAGCCATCCTGCGTCAGCAGCAGAGTGTCAAGTGCACGTTCCCCATTCCTCCACCCTCCACATACCATACCATCGTCACTCTCACCAGGATTTCTTGCTCGCATCGAAGGCCCTGTTTAACCCCCGCCAAAGATGAACGTTTTGCGCAGACGAAGCCATCATCTTGTCGAAATGTTGGCTAAGCCGACAGAGGCTCCCTTTTCGATGTTTAAGTTCTGGGTCAGAAACATGTGAGTGTCACATATAGACATCGCCAGACAGAACCAAAGGCTGCACTTGGGCCTGAAAAAGTGTAGTTTTATTCCTTCTGTCTTGCCAGAACAGAAAACATGCGTTTCCTATGCCATGACCGACAGTAGGTTCCAGCAGAAATTTCTTTGCAGGACCGATGCACCACATTTTCTACTCGGCGGCAGTTTTTCTTTACAATGCGAAGGAGGGTACAGGGGCGGAGCGTTCGCCATTCCGCCCAATTTTTCTGCCGGATGTGGGCGCGCCTGGCTGTCTGGAGTGTTTCCCTCTCAGGTATACCTTCACACCGCCACTAACGCAGCTGGCGCCATCTGTGGAAGCTTCTGGCACCTAGACATGCCTAGCAAATTCGTTTCAAGCGAGAAAACTCTTCGTTCTTTGATTATCAACGGTGACAGTTGACGGTTGTGTTACTTACTCTAGATAAGAAATATATCGACAGCAGATTATGTTTCAGGAGCTTACTAACAACTGCAAACAGGAGCTATATTTCTCTGCGTCTGTTTGGCTCTATATCTCCAACCTCATTAATAGGCGAAATTGTCGTGTAGTATACAGCAGCTTATGTTGGCACTGTTTTCCGCACTGCTTGAATAAATCTCGATATAGTGCTCAGGGTGGCATCTACCAACTCTTCATCGTCAGCCTCTTCTTTAGGCGCGTCAGACAGCATAATACCGCTGCTGACTATCAGTATGCGGATCTCTGCTACGGCGAGAAAATCGTGTCGTGTTCAGATCCTTAGAGCTTCACTCGGTATGAGGTCACCCGGCCCCATCAATAGCAAGGGGCACTATTGCTGCTGAGCATGTCGATGTGCAGAACAATGAAGGAACGCGTGAAAACAGATTGAAATAAAAAGTAACTCGTGATCAAGTAATTATTTACCGCCTTTAACAAGCTTCCTGTTAGTCCACGCAGGCTGTAGCAGATACGTTAAGAGATGGCTATCTGACATCAGTACAGTTTTCCTTTTGCCGAGTGCTGCTCATTCATGGAAACAAAGTTCGAATAAACCATGTTTATGTTAGAGCCATGAGTGACCTTATACTGCACGTCCAAGGTTTAAGTTTCAATGACTAGCTACGCGAGCAAGCCGTCTTTCTCTCCGGCTAACTGTCGCCTGTGTGACATGCGGGAAAACATGGAACAACGCTTTATTATGCTGTGCTTTTGCTGTGCGATGTCAGTGCACGTTAAAGATCCCCAGGTGGTGGAAATTATTCCGGAGCCCTCCACTACGGCACCTCTTTCTTCATTTGCTCTTTCACTTCCTCCTTTATCTCTTCCCTTACGGCGCAGTTGACGTGTCCGCCGATATATGAGGCAGATACTGCGCCAGTTCCTTTCACCCCAAAACCAATTATTATTAAGAAGCGTAAAGGATTGTGCAAGTTGGTCAGACATGCTTAACGGAATAATGGCGCGGATCAAGTGACAGGACAGCAGGAGAGTACAAACACACACAAAGCAATTATTATTATTATTATTATTATTATTATTATTATTATTATTATTATTATTATTATTATTATTATTATTATTATTATGGGAATAATAGATCTGGATTTCCTTTCGATCTCCATCAATCACTCTGAAGAAGATCGAGTATAACAGCCTACCACGCATAACCGCTCCCAGTATATTGAGAAAAACCGAAAACCTCTGGATAAGAAATTCTTCTTATTTTTATACAGCCGGTCGAAAATGCGCTTTTTGTGCGGCAATGCTAAGCCTATTGTTTCAAAATACTTAGCTATGGTTTACTAATGGACAACGCGTATTTTTGTCATTTTGATATGTGCTCCAGAGAGGGACCGTCGATTTTGTAGTCACATTTGTAATTCCACCTTTCATACCTCATGTACTTTTCATTGCCTACAGTATGAATGCAAAGAAGCACGCTTTGCGTTTACTTGTTCGCACTACCTTTTGTTTGCTGTTTCTAACTCTTCATTTCACATGAGCGCGTCATTGAATGTTTGTTCTCACGATTTCGGAGTTCCGCTTGTTTTTTCCCTTTGCTGCAAGATTACGTGTATTTAATGGATGTTTGTTTTCTGATCTGACGTTATCATTCGGTCTGACGGGCATTAGCTGCTTTTAAAATTTAGCCTTCATCTCGTAGTGATAACCTGATCTGCTCTAACTGTTGCTACATACTTTCATTTTTTTTTACTTTTGTTCTGTTCCTTGCTTCGTTTTTCACTCGGGTATTATTTACTTTACACTGCGTCAGTTGCTTTGTTGAAAATACCATTTTTCCGTATTGTTTGAATATACTGTACTGAATGGAGAAAGAATAACGAATTAGTAGTAGTCAGTTCTGGCACTCTCTTGCATGTGGCCTTTTTGTCCTAACTTCCTTGCGCTGTTTTTTTTTCTATTAAGCATACGCATTGAACCGACGACTCCAAGCACAGAATGTGATAAGGTTTTAGCTCTAATACGGGCTGCGAACATACATTTCGTTAATCAGAAGAACTAAGAGCCCAAACTCTGTGAAGAAATGAAAAACAATGACCCCCTTTTTTGTTTGCATAGCTCTGGATCACAGAATGCGCTGTGTGGCCCGGAGACAATGTGCGCAGCCGAAGCTGTGCCAGGGGCTGAGGCCTGCCTTCTTTTTGCTTTGTGAGTCGCATTGTTTCCCAGCAGCCATTTTACTGTGATGAGTTGTCCGTGTTGTTCACGTCTCTGCTGTTTTCGATAAGTCGGAGAAACTTACTTTCTGTGCTGTGCCTACGTACAGCTTAACCAGCAAGATCAACGCTGTGCACGATAGTTTTATCATTCTATAATCCACACGAATGATCGGTATATCTAAGTGGGACATTGATATGGGCAGATGTCGACGAAGTTGTAAAAGGCATCTGTTGTCTGCGCAACGCTGTAGATTTTTGTGCAGCCGATAGAGAAGTAGTCTGATTCCCAATGTCCATATGGTCAAAATTATTACGTGGCTTCATCATGGTGCCTCTGTACGCAACAGTTTTGCCATACGCCAGCTTGCCCGTATCATCATTTACGCCACCTCTATTGACGAGATAGCATTATATGATTTTTGTTTGCATTTAAAAGATTGGGCAGATTAGATCTGAGCTTCTGGAAATGAATTTTTGTGTGCTTCAAATCAGCGTAAAGATTCAATAAGATGAATCTCAATGGGCGTTTCAAACACTATGATGATCACAAATTATTCCTAAGTATGCGCTGCTTCTTCACCAGGTTCTTTTCTGAAATAGAAAAATCAGTTTAGAAATATAAAACCAGGAATATAAAACGAAAATTTACAGAGCTACCACATACGGTGCATCCCATGTGGCAGTTAAAAAGTCACACATATTGCCATTAAACAATTTGTGAACCTTCTTTTGGGAAAACCACGTTTGGCGGGTGACTGTGTTCAAGAGGAGTCCAACAGCCGCAATGGTACGCCCACAACAATTCCATCATATCTGGAGAGAGGCTTTGTGAGAGCTAACGCCTGTCGCTTATTACAATTTATCCTGCAAAGCATGCACTAGTGGAGTTGATCGAAACGGGAAAGAACCGAATTGATTTGATTGAACAGTGCGCTCCAAAACTAACTAAAACTCAGAAACGAATACACAAGCGCTCATTGCCAAATGAAAATTGCTAGCTAGCACACGCAATCTATATACCCCTGAGGCACGGTGTCAAAATATGTGGACCGCACCAAAGCGCCATTATACTCTCGTAAACTGGGCGACCTTCCACCGTTGAGCTGCGCATCCTAAGCATTTCGACCCTGCCTGCCATGTCAGCGGCATAATATCGCGTAGATAGACGATATATATTTTTAAAAAAGTAAATATGGGTGTCTGCACACTCAATGGCGGGACGGAAAAGTAGCTTCTATTTTTGCTTGTTTTCTTTCCGACGGACCGTTTATGACGCAGTTTATCGTCCTAAAAGTGCAGAGAAGGTAACGTGCAAGCAAATTTCTAATTTTCATTGTCTTAGACAAAGAAAAACTGCTGCATCGGAGTTTCAAAATTTTGCGTCCACAAATATGGACATCGTGCCTTAATGCCAGAAATATGAGAGTGTAGTTTTCTAGTCCCTATGTGCCGCTTTGAAGAGCAAGTATTTCACTCAATATCCTCATTAACTGTAAACACAAAGTGAACAATAGAGATGGAAGCCTCAGGGAGCCTACAAACGTTTCAACAAGCAGACTTGTGTTCGTGTGGACATAATCGTCTTCCTCTGGGCTGAGATAAAGACAAGTCCTCTTGTCGAAAAGTCAGCGAAGTGTCTTGTTGAAACGTCGGCCAATGTATTCATTGCGTTGCACTAAATTCTACATTATATTTAGCCCAAGAACTATGTACGGCTCGCAGCCGCTGCGTTATCGCCTCCCGTCACTTCTGAATATTGTAGCTGATAGCGGCTTTGAAATCATCATACTTTTCTAAAGTTGATTTACTGAATCTCCTCAAAGGCTAACTACTCTCTCTTCGTTCCGTACTTATTGGTTTGTTGCATCAAGGAATCCCTTATGTGCGATGTCTTTGATGGTTAGCATAGTCCTTGCTTAAAGTGTGTGCACGCGTTTTGATCTACAGCTTCAAATCTGCACAGTGATACCTACAGTGCGGAATTTTGTCTGCTCTATGCCCCAACCTTTTTTAGCTCATGTGACCAGTCACTGTCAGCAATTTTTTAATTACCATCGATTAGCTATGTTCATCTCTGTAACGTATATTCTCCGCCTTTATGTTCCTTGGTTTTGGACTTGTTTATTTGAGCCACTGCCATTGTACCTTTTTACTTTGGGCCAAGGCTTGTTAAGCTCATCAGAGCTTTTTCTTCTGTGTCCTCTGGCTTTTGTTGAGGCGAAATAAAAACTGATTGAATGGTTGATTTTATTTCCGCTTTCAGGTTTCACTCCGTGGTGCGGGCACATAGTGTAACCATGTCGTTTATATCAGTACCCATTGAAATAGAACATCACAGATTCTACTTCACAGCTTAGCTTCGCAGCTCAATTCTAAATTTTCACCACCGAATGGAAGCGCCACAGATGAATTTTAAAGACAGCAAGGCGTTAGTAAGAATGAGAAACACCTAAGCAGAACGGAAAGCGCTAAAAGAGCACAGATCTAGCAGAGTAACTGCAGCGCGGAGAATGAAAGTGTTTATCAGCTCGCTGAAAAGTAATGAAGAGGAACGATGCATTCACAACCAAAAGCCATCGCAGTGAAAGCAGTGCCCAAGTGGGCTCAACAAAAGCCAGCAAAGCACCCAAAGCAACGCGTTTTGGAAGAACGGGAAGCAAGCAGCTGGCGGGCCTTCCCGGTTGCCTAACGAGGTTACGCCGGCTAATGGCGATGAACTCTGCAGTCTCAAAGCAATGTCGGCGTAATTACTCGCCTGATTTCATTAGCTAGGCGCCGTTGCATGCTCTTTCTAAGCAATGCACCTCTTTGCCAACATCATCAGGCTTCGTTCGCGTTCCCTTAAGGATGAGACTCTCGTTCAGCTCTTTGACGCAACCGGTCTCTTGTTCCGCTGCTGCTATCACCGATCTTCACCGGCTTATTTGCGGCGCGGCTCCTACTGAAGCGGTTAACTCTTCTTTCGCGCCTCCCGGGAGGAGTGAGACAACCCTCTAGCGGACTGCCTGCGATGTTCTTTTTTTCCTTCTTTTCTCGTAGGGGTTCACGAATCTCTCCGTTGTTTCTTCTTACGGCAGTTATTTTCATATACTTAAGCGTGCCGTGCCGGCTGGATTAGGTCGTAGGCCTGCCAAGAAATGTGCTTTCCAATATACTGGTGAGCATCATTTCTTCGAGTTCGATTGCTTTCTTTAACAGATGCTTTTCCGGACAGTAGCAATATACATTTTCAATTAGCTGACTTGCGCTAGAAGTATGTCTGAGGTATATTCAGCAAAATTGACCGTATAAAAAAATTCTTTCTCAAAGCACCTAAACAAATAAAGGCCGACACCGTCTGGAAGACGTTGAAGTAACGAGCGTTAGCTGTTTGGTTTACGAGACGACGAATACGAAGAAGAACGCGCCGCTCGTCTCGAGAAACGGAATGTAATACCATTTGAAACGGGATGGATTGCCAACATGCTCGGCTACGCGTGCACGCGCGCCACCTAGTTTAACGATCACCGCCTAGCGCCATCTATCAGAGAAATTACGATGCGCGTCTACCCATTGTTGAGTTGCACCCTCTAAAGATACGTCCCAAGCGAAATTTGCTTCTATTGGGGGTCATGTTGGGCCTAGAATTGGGCTTACTTTTCGATATGGTAAAGCTTCATTTATGAATTGCATGCATACAATGTTTACCTATTATTTATTTGTATTTTATTTCTATACCACAACCCATAGGGTTTAATTTGCCTACGAAATTTGGTATATAACTGTCCTCGGATGGGTGGCTGTTGTTGTCGGAGTATGTAAAGCGGAACAAATCGTTCCGCTGTTAAACTTATTAAACTTATTTTTGGAATATGCCGGAGTGCTAGACGCACTCTGGCACGGGTCGGCCCGGTATTGCACTGCCGCCGGGATTGGCCCGGGGCCTATGGGCCTATTAGCGAGCGACGCCTTTTCTATCTATATTTCCCTCCTATCCTTTAAGCCTCCTTCTTTCAGAACGCGGCAGCGAGCGTTGCACGGCTTGAGCCAGTAGACAGGCCCATGCTCTTTCCTTTTCCTACTTCCTCCCAGCAACATCAGTCAGCCGAATGTATACACCTATAGTGGTCCCGTAACGGAAAAGTTTTCCTACCCGTTTAAATATATTTTTGTGAGGGGGGAGAGGAATAGGAGGGCACAAGCAATTTAATGGCCGCCATCTTAGATTCAAGAAACAAATTATACCGCCATTTCGTCCCCTGACGTCATCATCACCTAGTTCCACCTCTAATCACCACATTGGACCGTGACATCATCATTGGCAGATGGCATTTGTTTCTACAATGCTACTGCAGATGGCGCTACAAGTCTCAATGCGAGATTAGCTGTTTTTTAGTTGCAGCCATAGATGGCGCTTTGATCTCAGGGTGGTAGGAGACCTCACGAAATCACGAAACGTGATGAGTATTTGCTCCCACAGATGGCGCTGTGATCAAGGGTGTAGCAGACCCCACGAAATCTCGAAACGTGAAGAGTAAAAGCTAACGCTCTTAAAATTCAGTGCTGCGATCCTGAAGTATTGTCCTGCACGAAGCCTAAAACAAATATGGCGTCATGCATTCAACTTCCTTGCTTTTTTTTTCCTTCATCCCTGTTTCTTCCTTCCATTCCCACGATGTTGCCGGCCCGAAAGACGCGGGCTCGATCCCGGCCGCGACGGGTGTATTTCGATGGAGGCGAAATTCTAGAGGCCCGTGTACTGTGCGATGTCAGTGCACGTTAAAGAACCACAGGGGGTCGAAATTTCCGGAGCCCTTCACTACTGCGTCTCACATAGCCTGAGTCGCTTTGGGACGTTAAACCCCCATTACCCCATTAACCAAACCAAACCAAACCATTCCCACGATGCACCTTAAAACACACGGTGGTGAGTGCCCTGTCGAATTGCCTTCTATGAGTCTGAGTCGAACACAGTGCTGTGCGGACGTCAAACTAGCTTCATGTCTTACAGAGACACAGATTGAAGAAGAAGGAAACTTGTTCCATCAATTCGAGGAGATATTTTGAGATCGACCTAGAAAACGGCGCTGTTGAAGTGTGCGCTCAGTATGACATCCAAAGAGCATGTACATGTTCCGTAATATCAAATTCCGTTTGCTTTGCGGGAAGGTGTCGAAAAGGAAGTTCAGGACATGCTAACGATGGGAATCGTTGAAAAGTTTAAATCCTCGTATCATGCTCTCATAGTGATCGAAAAGGAACCAGACCGTACAATTCGACTTTGCATTCACTTTCGAGAAGTGAACAAGGCCTTAACTTTGGAAACTGAACCAAACCCTCTCAATAATAAAATTCTTGCACTAGGCGGCAAGAAATCGTGTTTTTTTTTTCAAAATTGACTTGACTAACAGCTACTCACAACTTCCAATGGCGTTTTCGAGCATGTCTGTATCGGTCATCGGTATCGGTCATCTTTAAAGGCCACAAAGAAAACGACGCAGCTAACTACAGGCCGGTATCTATATTACCCGTGTTTTCAAAGGGCCTAGAAAAAATAATATTGGTGCGCATAGAAAACTTTTTCTCCAGACATAACATATTACGAGAGTACCAACATGGTTTCTGTCGAGGCAAATCAACCGAAACAGCGCTACTAACAATGTAAGAGCTCATCATCAAAAATATTGAATGCAAGACGCTTACGCTTGGTATTTTTATAGATTACAGCAAGGCCTTTGACATTCTAAACCACAAAATTCTGTTGAAAAAACTTAGTGCTTACGGTGTCCGCGGTGTATCTTAGGTGTTGTTTAACTCTTACTTGAGTGATCGAATGAAATGTGTTAGTATTGGGGGCCATACCTCATCGTGTAAAAGCATTTCATCTGGTGTGCCATAAGGCAGTCTTTTGGGACCATTTCTTTTCAATGTATATGTCAATGACATTGTTCAACCCAATTCAGATGCTTGTTACGTTCTTTACGCTGACGATACCAGCGTGTTTGTTTCTGGTCATGACATACAAGAGGTGATTGCTAAAGCAGAAACTGAGATGACAAAGATAATCAACTGGTCCAATGCCAATGGTCTTAAGATTAACGCAAAAAAATCGAAAGCCATAATTTTTAAACCGAGTGGCAAACAGGCTATAATGCACCATCTTCTAACACTCGGTACTGCTACTATTGAAGTTGTCAACCAACATAGGATTTTAGGAGTGACATTCTCGTCTGATATGAAATGAACACACCACATCGATTTCTTGCGCAAATCACTATCATCGGCTACGGGAGCACTTGCCAGATGCCGACATTATCTCCCGGAAAAAATAAAGGTTCACATTTACCACGCATTATTCACGTCACATTTAAACTATTGCTCGCTTGTTTGAGGAACAACAACGATTAGTAACATTAACGCAATTTTCCTTCTACAGAAAAAAACTCTTCGTAATATTGCTAATGTATCGTACTACCATCCGACAGAAGAATTGTTTGTGAGGTATAAAATAATAAAAGCAAAACATTATCTAGAATTTCGTTTACTGCACACTTTCTTTTACGCAAATAATGCCCTTCAAACGTTTTTAAAGAACACCGCAAGTTTACGTAAACAAAAAAGCGATGGTCGTACTCGCAGTTGTGACAGATGGTTTGTACCACACCGCCGTACCGATTATCTCTGTCAGTCCCTACAGTACCTACTTCCATTTCTTCGGAACGATTATGAAAAGATGGATGTATATTTCGAGACCTACAGTAAAAAACAACTGCGACAGTATTTTGTAACCCACTAAACAACCTGTCTACAATAATCATGCTAACTTTGTATTGTATGTCAATTCCGCTATGTTTTCTGATGTTCAGGAAGAATTGAGGCCGAACGCCGATCACCTGAAATTCTCATTAACAACGATTGTTTTGTTAATAATTCTACTGTATAGTTGCTCGAATGATTGTTTGAAGATATGTACTTACACTGTAATTTAGTTTGTAACCACTGCTGCCTTGTATGGGCCCCCAAGCACCTTTCAAGCTGTCGTAAAACAACTTTTACCCCTGGGGGCCTTCAAACTCGAGTTGAAAATAAATGCATTGATTGATTGATTGATTTACCACTTTTTGTGCACGCCTTACGGCACCAAGACGGCCCTGGCAGTTTTCGCGCGGCTCATGAGAGCGATGCTTGGGGATGTAAAACACTTTCACCACTATTTTGATTATGTCATTGCCACAGACATGTGGCAAGAGCATTTGGAGACAGAGCGGTATTCGCGGGAATAAAAAGAGCGAACCTGACCATTATGCCGAGCAAGTAGGAAATAGAGCGCAACGTCTATATCTTAGGCCAGCGTATAGAGAACGGGAACGTGCGACGCCTTTTGAGGACCTTAGAAAAGATTTCAGGCACCAACCGCCTAACATACAAGAAAGATCTGCAATCCTTCTTGGGGTGAACGGGCTATTACCTGAAGTTCATTCCGCGCTACGCTGAGATTACCAAGCTCTTGACTTACCTCACACAGAAAGGACAACCTAATGTGATTGCATCGGGACCGGTGCAAGAAAACGCTGTTAGCATTCTCAAGAAGCAATTGAGTGATACCCTTATCGTGTAAGCACGGGACCTATCGAAGTTATTCATTCTTCATACAGATGCCTCAAAAACAAGCCTTGGCGCAGTACTCTTGCATATTGGTAGCAACAACATCCTGCATCCTGTGGCCTACGCTGGTCGCAATCTACTGCCACGCGAAACATGGTACTCCACCATTGAGTGTGAGTGCTTAGCTGATGTGTGGGTGGTGCAGAATTTCCAAATTTTTGTGTATCCGAAACCGTTTATCATTGAGTGCGACAACTACACACTTCAAAACCTGCAATTCTTCAGATATATAAACGATAGAGCTTTGCGTTGGAAAGCAACCTGCCCGGCTAGTTGGTGATGCATGTTGTTAAGAAGACAGCGGAAAAATACAGACGGGGAACTGAGG
The DNA here is from genome assembly GCF_052857255.1 of Amblyomma americanum. NCBI lineage: Eukaryota > Metazoa > Arthropoda > Arachnida > Ixodida > Ixodidae > Amblyomma > Amblyomma americanum. Next base: position 156,216,371 of record NC_135498.1, read on the forward strand.
AGAGGAACGCCTTTTGCGTTGGAGTTTATTGACTACATAAAAGGAACCGATAACGTGGGTGCTGATTATCTCGGCTGCGTTTTACTCACCAACATTATTGTGTCAAATAGAGCTTCGTGGAGACTGAAGAGTTTAGCTGTTATGCTACACCATAACATTGGCGGTTCCTTGTCTCCTCCATGTACGCGCGGAAAACAATATTCCTCGGTACGTGGACTAGCCTTTGTGTGTACGTATGATCGCGTGTCTGCGAACAAACACCAGCTGTGAACACTACCTCGCGTGGGACTCTCCCGTTCTATTCCCCTACCTCCACACCCCGTGGTTCCAGAACAGCCGTAAACCACTGTCTTGAAACTGGGGGAGGTTGTGATGATTTGGATTGTGCCAGTGTGTGGTTCCGGGCGAACATTGAAAAAGTGTGGCCGCGTGAGGGGCGAGCCGATGCACGTGAAGGATCGAACGATGGAGGTCGGCATCAAAACAACAAAGTCATGGCAGTATGTGGCTTAGTGGCGGCACGTCCTTTTTGCAGCTCGGCGTTTTCCAAGGCCAGCTAGCATGCACCGACTGGGCACCGAGGTCCGCGGTCTGGCTGCCCGCACAGCACCACGTTACCTCTCTGCAGATTCAAGCTTGCCTTTTCGTGGCCAGGTGGCCTACCAACAAGCACCTACCTGCTGATGCCAGCCTCCCGGTAACCAGGGGATTCCCGACGCACTCCTGCCTGCGATGCCGGCCTCCTGTTAGCCAGGCTGCTACTGCAACCCGGCTGTCTGCTGGTACCGGCCTTCTGGTACCCAGGACGTTACGGGCAGCCGATTGCATGCCGATACCTTCCCACTGACCAGGCCGTACCCGCCCTGTCGTGTACTTCGACGACCGTCAACAGTCGTACACCTGCAGCACACGACAGGACGACGGAGAAGCGCCCACCGGAACTCACAGTAGGACGGTGGCTGACGAAAAGGACTCACAGCCCCCGTAACGGAAACTAAAGGCAGCAATCCCTGGAGGTGAGGTTGCTCACGAGCAAAATGCCGAAGACCCTCCACCGACCACGCCCCATGAAGACGCTCCACCCGTTACACCGCATGAGGCAGCTACAATCGCTACACCGACGCTGCACAAAATGACAACCCCGACCATGGTGCGAACTGCCTTCAAAACGACGCCGCCGCCCAGAAAAGTTTCGACAAAACGCCCCACCCGCGATTCGCATACGCGCCAAAGCCGTGACCCGAAGCCGAGGGAGACGTGCAATGCAAGAGCCAAGACATCCGACTTAGAAGTGATTATCAACGGCCGGAAAGTTACTGCTCTAGTCGACGCAGGCTCCGATTTTCCGATGGTGAATGGAACATTCGCCGCGCAATTTAGGAAAGTGACGTCCGCATAGGACGGCATAAAAATTCGCACTGCCGGAGGCCACCTCATTACACCATCATGGCGATGCACAGTGCGACTGACAGTCAAACGACACACCTATCCTGCGACCTTCTTTGTGCAACGGCAATGTTCCCGCGAAGCGAGCTTGGGCATTCATTTCTTTTATGAGCATCAGGCGATCATAGATCTGCGATTCAAGCTGATCACACTTTCGGCGGACGAGGCCGTCCCTTCAGTGAGAATTATGGAAAATCACGTAACCCTGAATGTCCTGGAGGAAGACTTGATCGTCCCACCCCGTTCAAGCATTATCCTTGCCGTATGGCCAAGCCGAAGTACTGCTAACTTCAGCGAAGATTATCGGCACATTAACAGAGGAACGACGATTGCTTTCTGCGACGAAATATCTGGCGTACGAGACACCGCCCTCTCCGACTCGTCCGCAGAAAATTCGCCTGACCAAGAGAACTCTCCCACTTTCGACATCAACCCAGCCCTGCCCCGGAGCAGGCAAGGCCAGATTCGCAATCTGCTTCGAAACTAGAGCGAGTGTTTTTCGTCATAGCCCAAGGTCCGACAAACGCCAATTGCCAGCCATCGCATTATAACCGACCAGTACGCGTGAACTCTCCGTCAAAGAGCGTACCGTGTGTCGCTGTGAGGACAAGCCATCCAGCACCAAGTGGAAGAAATGCTTCGCGACGACGTCATTCAGACTTCAAACAGCCCGTGGGCAGCACCGGTTGTTCTAGTGAGTAACAAAGACGGCGCACTTAGACTCTGCGTTGGATACCGCCGCTTGAACAACATAACAAAGAAGGACGTCTGCCCCCTCTCCCGCATTGACGACACACTGGATCGGCTCTGCAACGCCAAGTATTTCTCATCGATGGAACTCAAGAGCGGTTACTGGCGAATTGAAGTCGATGAAAGAGATCGCGAGAAGACCGCATTCATCCCTCCAGATGGCCTCTACGAGTTCAAGGTGATGCCATTTGGTCTGTATTCTGCACCAGCGACGTTTCATCGAGTACTGGATACAGTGCTGGCAGGCTAAAGTTGCAAATTTGTTTGTTATAATTAGATGACGTCGTTGTCTTCGGCTTGAACTTTAAAGAGCACCCCAAGAGAGTTCCAAGAGTACTAGACGGCATCAAGTCGTCTGGCCTAACCTTGAACGCAGAGAAGTTCTACTTTGCCTATGAACAACTGCTGGTTCTAGTTCCTATCGTTAAGAAGTAGGCAGTAGGCCCGACCCGGTGAAAACAGCTGCTATCGCACTGTTCACAACGCCGGCAGGTAAGAAAGCTGTGCGCAGATTCCTCGGACTGTGCGCCTACTTCTGACGCTAAGATGTGTCAGATGCTCCGCGATGCGGAGCATCTGACACAGCTTACAAAGGCAGACGTGCAATTTAAACGGGAAGCGCCGCAAGCATAAGCGTGCAAAGAACTTCATCGTCGTTTACAGTCCCCATCGATCCTCGCGCATTTTGATGAAAACACCGAGACTGAAATTCACACCGACGCAAATAGCTTGGGCCCTGGCGCCGTCCTCGTTCAGAGAACTGACGGACTCGAAAAAGTAATCGCATACGCTTGCCGTTCCCTGTCCAAGGCCGAGGCCAACAATTCGACAACTGAAAAGGAGTGCCTTGCCATCATCTGGGTTACGTCGAAATTTCGTCCCTAGCTGACGGACGACCATTCAAGGTGGTCAGCGATCACCACGCGCTGTGCTGGCTCGCCAATTTGAAGGACCCTCCGGCCGCCTCGCTCGATGGAGGCTGCACCTCCAGGAGTTTGATGCCACCGTCGTTTACAAGTCCGGATTCAAGCACTCCGATACCAACTGCCTGTGACGGGCCCCTGTAGATACACCGCCGCCGGACGACGATGAGGACGCCTTCCTGGGACCCATCAGCTCCAGCTCTTTTGCACAGCAGCAACGCTCGGACCACGACCTAAAACGCCACCTCGAGTACATAGAAGGCCAGGTTTTTTCACCACCCGACTCATTAAAAAGAGAATTTTCTTCGTTCTGTGTACAGAATGACGTCCTCGTGAAGATCATCGCAGCGAACAAAACAGCCTGCCTTCTAGTTGTACCGGCAAGTCTGCGCGAAGTTCTCAGGCTTCACACGACGAGCCGACAGCTGGATATCTCGGGCTTTCGCGCAACCTCCGCCGAATTCAAGACAAGTGTTACTAGCCCCGATGGTGTGCCTATGTCGCACATTTTGTGAAAATCTGCCAAGATTGTCAGCGACGAAACACACCTCCCATTGGCCCAGCAACATTTCCGAATCCTATTGATCCCCTCTCAAGGCCCTTTCAGCAAATAGGCATGGACTTGCTTGGCCATTTCGCAAAATCAAGGTCTGGAAATAAGTGCATCATCATAGCGACTGACTACCTGACCCGCTATACGCCGTGGTGTGCATTCTTCGTGCATTCGTCGAGTGCATTTTTCGCAAGTTCTTCGTGGAGTGCATTCTGCTGCAACACGGCGCCCCCGATGTGCTCATCACGTACAGAGGAACAGCGTTCTAGGCGGATCTGACGCAAGCCAACGTGCGCTACAGCCAAACCATCCACCCCAGGACAACTACATACCATCCAGAGACCAACGGACTGACCGAGCGCCTGAACAAAATAATCGCCAATATGCTCGCCATATATGTCCATGCCGAAAATAAGACCTGGAACGCCATCGTGTCCTACGTCGTCTTCGCCTACAAAACCGCAGTGCAGGAGAACACCCAGATGACGCCTTTTAGGCTCGTCCATGGCACGGAGGCCACGACCACGCTAGACGCCATGCTACCGAACGTTACCGAGGAAGACAACGTTGACGTCGCCGCCTACCTTCAACGTACCGAAGCTCGAAGACTTGCCCGAATACGGATCTAAGGACAAAAGCGGACCGACGCCAGACGTTACAACTTACGAAGACGCAACGCGGAATACATGCAAGGAGACTGAGACTCGGTTTGGACGCACATTCGCCGGCGCGGATGGAGTGAGTCTCTTGCGCCCCTATTTCGGCCCGTACAAGGTTCTTCGTCGTGTAGGCGAATTGGACTACGAAATCGTCCCTGATGAAATGACTGCATCCCGGCGACGCCGCTTTCGAGGAGTTCTCCATGCCCGTGTAAAGCCCTATTATGCGCGCTAAACGACGCTGTGTTTTCACACTCGGGGTTTATTTTTGCACCATCCGTTTTATTTGTTTCGAGCCGCCTTATTAGTTTTAAAGCACCGGGTCGATGTTTCTTTGACAGGGGAGTAATGCCGCGAATCTTTGTAGTGTTTGTTTGGTCATTCTCCAAAGGTGCCGGCACGCCACTTTATCGTTTTGTTTGCGATGCCAGACGCAACCAGCGGAGCCGATTCTAGGTTCTTCCAGAATATTTTATTAGCTTTCCACGCCGTATCTCGAAAGTTCGCTGCCAGGTTTAAATTCAGCACGGCCGATACCGGTGGGTATTCTGTTCGAGGACCGCCGAGCACGGTTGTTGCTACGCCGCCGCCGAGTGTTTGAGTCCATTGTGGCCGGAAGTCAGCGCAAATATAGTGTTTTGTTTAGACGCCATTTTCGCTTTCGTTCTCCTCCCCGGATTGCAGTCACCACTTCGTGACAATAGAGTAGGCCACATACTGAATGGTATTGCCGGCCATGCCTTTAACCTGCTGCTTTGCAAAGAATGCTCTACGGTCGCTTCCGGTCTAGAGGTGTGCCAGCACTTCGGCAAACCAAACAATGGCGCATATCCCGCCGGTTTGACCGGATGCCAAAAACCGCTGCCAGATACTCATGTGAAGATCTGCCAACACGGCGGCAGCCTTCTGACACGGCTAATTTAACCTGCATAGTGCGCCGCGAGCGGCAGGCGATGACGCCAACTATATCTATTTTGCAACCCTCGCCCTTATACAGGCCGTCGTTCCCCAGGAGGTTGCGAACATCGCCGTACGTTCTCCTCACGTCATGGAGAACGTTATCGCGAGCCCGGACCCTCCAGTGATCTCGGCTGCCCTTCTCATCCCAGCTTCTTCCCTCGCTACCGGCAACGCCCCTGTTGATCAACTAATCTGTTTTAGGTGCTCGCTCGTCAGACACGTCTCCCGTCACTGCCGCAGCCGTTGATACCCGCAACCCCGTCCTATTTCCTTCGTCGACCGCAGCAGCAACTACGCCCCACAGTGTTACTCACCTCGTCCCGATCCACTCCGTGACGAGCCCGCTCCACCCTCTCGTGAGTCCAGCCCTTCACCATCTCCGCAAGGTCACTGTTTACATTCCCCTCTCACTCGCCGCAATTCTTTTCTATCGAACTCCTGCCACTTCTAGGAAAACATGCAGTTGCAGCCCCCGGAGCTCGCGCTGCATCATTGACTTAGCCTGCAAATCCTCTCTTGACCTCCACGTCCCAACGTAAAATCTTGAACGTTCTGTTGGATATATGTGTTTCGCTCCGTGCCCTCATTGCTACCGGCGTCCAAGTGTCTGTCCTGAGCTCATCTCTGCGCCACCGCCTAAACAGATTTTTGACGCTCACCTCAATGCCCACCATTCGCGTCGCCCATAGCAGCACCGCTGCCTTGACCGGAATTGGCACTGCGCGAGGCAGCACTGCCGGACGTTATATTCCAGTTGTCTTCACCGTCCTGACAAGGCGCCCTCAGGACGTGATCTTCGGCCTTGGCTTTTCAACCGCCCATTCAGCTGTTACTGACTGTTCCTCTGGCATTCTCCGATTGGATCTGCTCCACTCCTATGACAAAGATTATATTGGACTAAAAAAGAAAGATGTGTCCCGGCCCGCACCACGAAGTAAAACTGCACCAGATCACCTCGCCTTCACTCCACCGAGTCTGCTCGTCGCCCGCCTCATGCTGCAGCCTACAGACCTCTGTATCCTTCGCCTGCCGTCCCTCATGGAGACTACGTCGCTTGCCCTATCACCGCTGTGATTCTGCAACGTAAGGTCGTCTTCCCCACACCGTTGTATTTTCACCCATAACTGCCCCTAGCTCTCTTTACTCAACTACCGCCTGTGTCCTCATGTTCTACCCGCCGGCATTTAACTTGCTGACGCGTCCCCTTTGATGAATTGCAGTTTCCGCCATAGCTCCTGACCAAACCACTGAAGTCTCCAAAGCCCCTGCTTCGAAGACCTATCGTGCAGATCCAGTTCCGAGGATCGTTGCGGACGATCTGTGCCACGCTGACTCTACAGCTCTTCACAAACTCTTGTCCTTACACAGCGATATTTGACTCTAATGACCGTCCCTTGGGTCAAACCTCTGTTGTCGCCCACGGCACCGGTACCGGCGATGCCCACCCTACTGACAGACGGCCCTGTAGGGTCTCTATCTCTCAGCGCCGTGTCATCCAGACGGAGGTAGAGGAGATGTTGGCACGCAAAATTAGCCTTCGAGTAGCCCCTGGGCGTCCCCTGTCGTGCTTGTCAAAAAGAAAGATCAAACCTGGAGATTCTGCGCCGACCTGAATACCAAACAAAGTCACAATAAGGCTGTCCAAAATTGATGACGTTCTCGACTGCTTGCATCACCAGCTATTTTGCCACCAAAGATGTTCGCTCAGAATACTGGCAGATCGTTGTCAACGAAAGGGACCGTGAGAAAACCGCCTTTATCAGCCTGAACGGCCTGTGTCAAATTGAAGTCATGCCTTCCGGCCTCTCCCATGCCCCTGCGACTTTCGAGCGGATGATGCATTCCTTCCTGTGCGGCTTCAAATGGACGACGTGCCACTGCTTCTTGAATGATGTGATCGATTTTTCGTACACATTCAAATGATACCTGAACCACCTTTCAGCTATCCTTGCCGTCTTCCACCACAGCGGTCAACTCGAAGAAATTTACCTTCGGCCGCCTTCAGCTCAAGTTCCTCGGTAACTTGGTCGATTCTACTGGGATCCAACCCGATCCCAACAATCTGCGCCTCATGAGTTTCTTTCCTACTCCGCGTTCCTCCCGTGATGTACACAGATTCTTTGGGCGCCGGTGAGATTTCCGCCGGTTAACTGCAAACAGTGGGGAAATAGCCCGCCTTCCTAACAGACTCCTCAAGAAGAATGCCCGTTTTCTTGGGGGCCCGACAGGCTGCCGCTTTCAGAACCCTTATCAATGCCCTCACCGCTCACTTCAATGATTCAGCCCCAACAGAATTCGGACTGATGCGAGTGCCATGACATTTGTGGCCTACTTGCTCAGCGGCAACGCAATCAGATTGGCATGATTGCGTACGCCAGCAGTCTCCTTTCTGCTTCAGAGCTTAAGTGTTCCAACACCGAGCGAGAATGCCTCGCCCTTGTACGGGGAATCGCAAAATTCCGGCGCTACCTTTTTGGCCATTCATTTTCTGTTATAACGAATCATAACGCCCTATGCTGGCTTTCTTCGGTCAAATATTCTACTGGTCGGCTGGGGCGCTGGGCTCTTGCCCTTCAAGAATATACATTTTTCTTTCGCCCGCATGACCAGCCGCTTGCACCCAGACGCTTGCCTGTACTTTCACCCTGTCGATACACCTTCCCCCAATCAGTGTGAGGCATACGCCTGCGTTTTCTCCTTATCGGACTTAAAGAACATTCCTCAATAACAGTGCTTAGATTCCTCGCTGCGCTCCCGCGTTGACGGCTTTACCGCTATGCGCCGTCTATTACAATCGGCTGTCTGGCATCTCCGTTTGGCAAGCCGTGCCTCTCTCTGTTCGGTCGTGTCCGCTCCTCTCTTCGCCTTCTTACGCTCATTCTCTCTTTGTTGAGTTGCAAATAACTGCCAGGCGATAACCTCAGGATCGGAAGAGTTAATCTTCTCCGGTCTATACCACCGTTTAGCAGTGGCTGGACTATCCTTCTCTTTATCCATGTCAAAGGTTGTGGTACAACCTTCGACATCTCTGCCTCTTATACGCAATGCTGCGCATGGGACGCGCGGTTGGGTGATAGAGCGGCGTACGGCGAGGCGGTGACGAAGTGCGCGGTGCACCTGTGGAGTCGCTCTGGTTACCATGGTATCGGCGCATGCGCAAAACTGCTCATACCCGTGACGTCACGCGCGAATTCAACGGTGGAGCGGGCGCGCAGCCGCGGCGACGGCGAAATGCAGGCCGCTCTTGCTGCTCCTCTGCGGTTGCCATGGTAACGGCGCATGCACACAATTGGCCTCTCCCGGCCAACGGGAAATGCTCGATTGGTAGCCCAGTGTAGCTCTCGCTAAAAAGTGAGCACGAATTCAAAGGCGACGGTCTTGTACACCCTACGTTCACCCTGAAAGACGACTTCATATGCTACCGCTGCCAGTAGGTGCCCTAGCCGCACAGCTTACCCGCCTCCATGCGCCCCGAAAACTCACAGAGGAAAGTTTTTACGAGAATCGCCACTTCCAGCTGCGCGGCCCGCATTTTGATATATCATATTAGCGGCAAAATTAGAGTTCGATATAGTGCGCGAAATTTCGTTACTTCTGTAGAAAATTTTAAAGAGTGTAGTCTGTGTGTTTGCTACGCCCATATTAAGATAAGCTTGATAAGCGAATATTGATATGCCCCCCCCCCCCCCCGACCCACCTCCATGTCCACTACCAGCAACTAAAATCATCTGTGCTCAATACACATTGTTCTTCACAAGGTGCTACTTCATCCGTGGTTTCAAATGTTGCGTATATCCAGCGCATTTCCTCACACCACTGGGGCCATATGGCACGAAAAACAACATCATTAATGCCACGGAAGTAGTTAACTACCGCAAGCTTGTGTAAGTGCAGTAAACAGTGAAGCATTACTACGCACACTGGTAACACAAGGCAAAGCAAAAATGGTACATTAGCAGTACATCAGTATCGCAATGCATTATCGTAGCGCGAAACTTCTTCTCGACGAGATAGCAGAAGAGGTAAATTTTCCTATTGATTTTGCTGCAGTTCTGATACGTCGATTGCAGTTCTTTCTGCAATTTTGGACGTTTTTTTAGAAGGCAGAACATTAGTTAATATCAGTCGCGCGGCAGCGGACAATGTTCAGGATTGGAACTACAGACTTACATTACTGACAGCCGCTTCCATTGAGTGAACTTAGGATGAAGCGCGGCGAATGTTTCTCTCTCACTCTGGGATAATTATTTGTTGCCACACAGTTAAACTATTCCGCCTTTTATTTACATCATGTAACTTACGCTTCATGAAGAAATTATGATCGTATGGAACATGCATGTTTCTCATGGAAAAAAAGTTCAAATTTCAGCTCTTGCCTTTCAGAACCTGCGATCGGTTCTTTTCCTTAACAACGCTAAATATTGGGCGAGTTGGCCAGTCATGAAGGTGAAACAGCGCAACAGCATCAGGTAAAATATGAACGCTCTCTAGAGAAGTGACCTGTTCTTTCAGAGACTGCACCGTTGAAGAGGCCTGCGGATGAACCCAAGCGTCTCTGTCGGGGTGGCTATGCAGTCCCTACAGAAAGAAAAAGAAAGCGCAACCTTGATAATTCTGCGTATTAGACAAAAGTTAGGAGGGTGGCGATGCATAGATATTTGCGAAACATTACTGGAAGGTCTTCTGATAGAACCTGCATCCTCGAAATGATACCATTGCCAACACATAGCAAGTACGTTCCCAGCCATACAGAACACCTAACCGAGCATAAACCGAAGGTGACGAATGGGGTCAGAACCTTATCACGATAAATGGTGCACGTTACATGTTCCGCGAACGCTTTCAGAATGTCGTATTCTCTGTAATTGGTCTCAGCCTCTTCTTTTTCTTCATTTCTTCATGTCCTGCCACTTATCTTGCGGCTTTACTAGTTTCTTTTAGGTGTATTCCTTATACCTTTCAGCGCCCTATTATGCCTGGGCTACCCACCCGGATTCCAGTTCTGCCGGACGCCAAATTTTTCCTGCGAGCGTACCCTTGACAAACACCGGTGCTGTGCCGCATGGCAGCGACGCCCTATTGAAACGCATTGGCGAGCGACGTGTCCAAACATGAAGCGAGCTGCGAGACAGCTAGGCGCCAGTTTCCCTTGCCCCTGGACCTCACCGCGCACGGCCGATTTGAAGCAGGTGGCCAGTGCGGTCTCTGGTTGGAGCTCTCGGGCCGCCGACAAGTGCTACCTTTGGATCGGACTGTCTGAGTGACAACGGTTTCTCAGGCTTTATAAGCACCAGCTATGCGCTTGGAGGGGGAGACCGACACAGCCGGGACTCGAGTGTTGCTCTCGAGTGGAGTCAGATGGTGTGACGCGTGAGAGTCTCGCGGGTCGTCACTGTGCGAGAACAGTCGCATTTTCCAGTAGGTCTCGGCCCCCTGTGCCGATCTTGTTCTGTACGATGCCCTGAAAATAGCGTATAAAGTGCCTTTACTCACTCTCACCACCCGTGACTCGGAGTCTTCTCTACCGCCACTAAAGCTTGCAGCGCTCAGTCACGAAACGGGTGGCCAGCGCCACGTTACCACCTACGTGCCAAAACATTGGTGGCAGTGGTGGCATCCACATTCACAACAGCGCACAAGCTACTGGACCTGCCAAACCAGTAGTCTTAGAGCAAAAGCCCTACTTCGCGACCAAAGCTGGAAAAGACGGGCCATCTCTGAAGTCTTGACCTTGAATAAATAAATTTTAAATTTTGTAGCGAGTGCTACACTGGCCTACCACTCGAGCATTTCGCGGTGGCCGGGAGAGGAAAGTTGTGAGCATGCGCCGTTACCATGGCAACCCGAGAGCCGTGGCAGGTGTGGCGTGCGCTTCGCCGTCGCCGCGGTCGCGCTCCCTCTCCGCCGTTGGAGAAGCGGATTAGCTGATGTGCGCATGCGCCGACACCATTGTAACCAGAGAGACCCCACCGGTGCGCCATGCGCTTCGTCGCTGCCTCGCTGCGCGCCGCTCTAGCACCCGAACCACGCGTCGCATACGCAGCATTGCGTATAAAAGGCAGATATGTAATGGGTGGCTTTATCAAGTTTGACATAAATGCGGAGAAGGAGAGTCCAGTCGCTGCTAAATGGCGGTATAGACAAGTGAAAATTAACTCTTCCGATCCTGAGGTTATCGCCTAGAACTTGGCTACTTAACAAAGAAAAAATGAGCGTAAGAAACCGAAGAGAGCAGTGGAGACGCCCGCACAGAGTGTGGAACGGCTTGCCAAACGGAGATGCCAGACTGCCGAGCGTAATAGACGCCGCATAGTCGCCGGGATGCGTCCCAATGTCTCTCATTGCTAAACATACAGTGACCACAACAAGCTCAGCCAGGGAAACGTATCTCTCGCTACATATATCCTGGCATAGCCGAGCTAAGACATTGCCAATTTTTTACAGTACCCTGAGTCACCGAAGCATCGCTGAGGGGAGTGGTGTTCAAATGGTATTACATTCGAAGGAGATGAATATGCGGCGACATCTGCTACAGCAGTGAACATTTATGAGGCATCTTCGTCAAAGAGAAGCAAGCTCTATGCAGAAGACTTAAGGAAAAACAGTATTAGTAGCCAAACTACAACAACAATTAGCAAACTATTACAAAGCATTAAAAAGCACGACGCAATATCAGAAAAAAAAACAAGAAAGAACAATGTACAGTACTCACGGATTGAAATAGGACATTCGGAGCGCTAACCTTGCAGTGCCACGCGGCATGTGGTAAACCACAGGCCGGCTCATTGGCTACTGGAAGGAACAATTCTGCTTTGTAGATGTTCTACCTCTCGCGCCATACCACAATGCACCACCTTGGTTTCATGAGCGTCTACGGGCGGCACTCCATGAAGCGACGGCCACGCGCTCCGAATGTCCGATTTCAATCCGTGAGTACTGTACATACAAAACGGACAGTTCAAATTGGTTGGTTCACAAGTGCGAAAACATAAGTGGACACATCTATGATTAAAGAGGAACAAATACAAAACTAAGTACTTAAGGACATCATTTTTATGACATAGCAGGATTGTAAGCCAGATCAAAACATCATAACTTCGTTTCAGCAATATATATAAAAAGTCCTTACACAGTTAGGCCAAACATAAAAGCGAATAAAGCTTTTCTGAAAAGGGCATATTCATTGACGAATGCGAATAAGCCGCGAGATGGTTCCAGTCACCGCATGTACGTGGTAAAGAGGAGTAAAACAATGTTTCCCGCCTTGTGTCTGCGGTCAACTACTTATGAGCGATACGAGGGCTCTAGAATGAGCTGCTTTTTTAAAGTTGCATGAATGTGTACTTTGTATACGAGGCATAAACGAAACAAATTTCCACGCAGGAATAAAAAGGGTAATGAAAGACTTTATGCTTGTTACGCTTGATGTGCGATGATAGTTAGGTCTAATGAAATAAGCCGCATTGTTCTGATTAAGTTCAAGATACTGATATAAGCTAGCTTGGCTACAGTCCCATATGGAAGCGGCGCATTCTAATTTGGATTGTAGAAGTGGCCTATAAAAGAGCAATTTCAATGAAACTGAGGCATTGCTGAAATTTCGACGTATATACCTGAGCATGCGGTTAGCGTTGCAAATTACTGTGTCAATGTGCGGTTGCCGCGATAAAGTTGAGGTTATGAGTACACCTAAGTATCGACACGATGATATGGCTTCCACTTCAGTGTTATTCACCTGGTGCTTTGGAGGATTTTTGGAGCGACGTAATAGACGCATTAACTTGCATTTGTTAGTGTTAGTCTCCATTTTCCACATTTTACAACAATTTCCAATGCTGTCATTGTCCGACCGTAAAATTTCTATATCAGCTTCGTTGCAATCTTCCCGATAAACAACGCAGTCGTCAGCGTAGAGATGCATCGGAGATTTCACATTATTAAGAAGGTCATTAACATATATAAGGAAAAGCAGCAGACCCTGAAAAGAACCCTGAGGGACGCCAGATTTTACTTCAGTTCCATTTGAATCGCGGCTGTGAAGTGTTACGTATTGCCACGGTTTGTAGGAAAGCACTCAATCCAATGAAGTTCAGGGACTAAATTCAGAAGAGACAGCTTGAACATTAGTGGTTTATGGTTAACCTTATTCGACGCTTTGGGGAACCCAAGAAAAATGATATCGATATCGGAGTGTTGTAAAGGATAGCATGCAGAAGATGTGTAAAGACCAGCAACTGCGGTTCACAGGAAAATGAGCGTCTCAAGCTATGTTGTGCATGTGTGACAAAATGAGTTCTCTTCTAAGAAGTTGAAGATATGCGAATACAGCACGTGTTCCAAAATTTTACAAGGAGTGCTTGCTACTGAATTGGTACTCTAGTTTAGAGGCGAGTGTCTGTTACCCTATTTGTGCATTGTAAGAACCTTCCCGGTCTTCCATTGCAGCGATAGTTCACCGCTTCAAGGAACTGCTGAAACATTTGTGCCAAAAGAAAGAGATGACTACGTGTTTGTTTGGTTTACAGATTTTGAATTTATGTTACCAGGCCCTAATATGATGCGATTTTCAAGGAATCAATTACTGTTGTGCTGCCACCAGGATCTATGATAACTGTGAACGTCTGAGAACGCTTAAAATCTGGAAATTCTTCCGGAACATAATCAACAGGCACGGACGCAAATGCATTCGAGAATAAAGTATTCAGAACACAGCGGGATTCATCAGGCGCAATTGGTTGTCTGGAATTATCGTGAAAAAATATTGCTCTTTAATCTTTCATGTTTACAGTGGACCAGAACCTCTTCGGATTGTTCATTAACATATTTGGCCGCGTCCTGTTGAAGAAGTGATCCTCGGCAACAGGATTGCATCAGCGCACTGTTTTGAAATGAGAAGTAGGCGTCCCATCGATCATGCATGTTTCGAGCTTTAGCTAGATGAAAGACCCGCTTTTTCTCGTTATAAATACGGGTGAGTGTTATATTAAATCACTGGCTCTAGCGTTGCTCATAATATATCTCAATGGAATGAATGCGCTGCAGAGCTCAGTAACCTTCGCCGCAAAGAATTCCAAGTTTTGCTGCAGAGATCTGCGCAGCTCAAAATATTTTACGTACCTTTCCCAGTATTGAAAAGGGTTCTCATTAATAGCCTAAAATTTAGCTCTACCGTAGTGCCGAATCTGCTTAGCATTTACTGATGAGCGTGGAACAGAATATTTTATCAAGTGGCGCAAATCGTGGTCACTAATGCCGGGCAGATGGGTGATAGATGAAAGCAATCCCGGGTTAGTCGTCAGTTTTAGATATAGCCTATTAGCGGACTTGTTGGCTGTCACGATGGTTGCAGCAACTGGGATTTCAATCCTCGGCGGCGCGAACAGATCAGCTTCTCAGGCTACTGCACTAGAGCACTATGCTATCGCCGCAGCCGATTACGACCTGCGTTGTTGTTACGTCAGAAGTGATGGCACGTACCCACGATGGGGGATTGGCCACGGTTTGGGAACGCCTCGTGTTAGACTGAAACACACTTTCGGGCTGTGTACAGCGCATCGTCGTCTTCATCAACTTCCATCTGAGGCGCGAACAGAGCATATCTGTTTAACCTCGATCACAGCTTAAACCGAGTCCATGTATCGTGGCCAGACGTGCCGACGACCCAGCAAACCAATACCATGATCCAATAAGGCCAAACACATGCTTTCGCACGTCTACTCGGTTTAACTACATAAAAAACCTACCATTTTTTTCAGCCCTATTTTAGTTGGAAAAACGAATCAATAGCTGTTTTCACCAATTACGGAGAAGTTACGGGGAGGGAACCTTGCCCTGCTAGCTTGTGACAGCTAAGGCATAGGTCACGCTTTATCTTAGGTACCTGTAATGGGCTCGCAGTTAAGTGTACATACCTGCTTCTTTTTCTGGCCGCCCTTCTTCTAGTTCTTTATCATCGGCGTTATTTTCTCTGCACCTTTCTAAGAGGTTCTCTATGCTATTGCACCAAGCAACAAAGTATTAAACAATTCAGTTACGTGGCGACTGCTGCCGTGCTTCCATTTTATAAACCGTCCTGCAGGTGTCAATCTGCTAGTGTGCAAAAACTTTGCTTCGGGCCATGTAAATCTTTGCAAAATTTTCGCACTTACCCTAATTAGAACCGTATTCGTTTTCATCTGCAACTGTAAATTCATATGTTCTTGGGAGGCTCGCGTCGTCAGCTTTACTGCTCCGGAACCTGCGATGCTTGCTGCGCATTCTTTCCCCTGTTTTCTTACTTCAAAGACTGTAAGACTTATCTGTTTTGCGAGATTTGCAGCCGTAAGCTGCACACGCATGCCATCTCGAGAAGCACGGTACCCGTCAGACAACAAATCTCACTGCCACGGAACACAAATGGCGTGAGAAGCGCTGTTTACGTGCGCGTACCAAAACGACGCGAAAAATCCCGACTCTCTGCGTCTTCTCTTGTAAGCCGTTTTTGTTATCGTGTCCGCTCACAGCGTTCACTTTGTGTATATAGCGAATCCTGCTTTCTTGTTTTCGCTTCCTCTTCTTTATTTTTGAACTTTCGCTATAACTTCTTATTCGCTCCACGGGTAGCATCCTGTCCTCCTGTTTTTAGACAGGAATCCTATCTTCTTTGGTCTGGAAAGGACGATGTGAGTGCCCTCACCGGCCTCGTCGGCGAAAGCCTTTTGCCTGGGGAAGTAAAATCACGTAGATGTTACCTTTTGTCTGATGGAATCCTGATATGGTACCTTCTGGAAAGCCTAATCACTTAAATTGTGACCTGAGGAAACTATAAAATGTACAAGTCACAGTTTTTCGTTTCTTTTTTGCTAATTTCGACGAGACAAAAAAAGCTGCTATGGGACAACAATTCCGCCCGGGTGTAATTTAATGGCAGCAGAGCACTTTGCACGTGATAATCTAGAAGCTGCATGGCCTATATATTTAATAGTTTCGCGGTTCTTTGAAATTCACGGAAGCGTTTTCACACAGCGTATTTTTAGTCTTTTTTGCTCCTGAACTACTGCACTAGTAATGCGTTCTGTTGTCCTTATAGCAACATTTTCATTGATAATTTTCTTCCTTCACACTGACGTGCACGCAAACCAGTTTTTCTTTCTTGCGAAAGCATTGTATGGCTCATGAGCATAGAAACCCAGCGGCGTTGTCGGCGTCCAGGAAATGGGGTCCACAACACCACCAATGACGTCACTAGGGTCTAATTTAACGTCAACGTCTTGAGTAATGAACGCTAGTTCATTGGGGATTTAGAGTGATTTCCTTCAGAGAAAGCCCTTTAGGGTGAAGGCATTTAGGTCGAAAACCATTATGGCAAAGGCCTATAGCTTAAATCCTTTTAGGTCAAATGCATTTATAGAAAAGGTCATCAGGTCAAAGGATGCATTCTTACGCATTCACAGTACGTAAGGACCTTAAATGTCCAAAATAATTTTTGTTCCCAAGTGTGCGACGATAGAGTTGTAGACGGTGTCCTTGTTTCTTTAAAACCATACGAATTGTGTTTAAAATGAAGAATTCCCCCTTTCAGGTGCTCCCCAGAAGCTTCGAGTTTACAGTCGTCGTTTTTTATTATCTTTTCAGCTTTATTAGGAACAGGTGATGATGGTCAGGAACAAGCTGTGTCCAATGCAAGCATGCCGATTTGGCGCACAGAATATGAGGAGACATCTCAAGTAGAACCTCAGCTTCCTGGCATCTAAGGCTCTAATTGGTATAGTTGGTTGTATCGAGACACACTGTCACAAAATTCGGCACATATTCGAAAAAAATGGGGCTGATTGTTGCAGTAGCGACCGTGAGAGAGAATGGTCAAATCTCAAAGAGCGCGAAAGCTCCGACGCACTTGTAGCTGAGGAGAGCACCCTCAGTGAAGAACATGAATCTGTTCCGAGTGAATCGTCGAGCCGCGAGCAGGCCTTTCCCGTAGAGGAAGGTCATGGAAATTTTGTCTGTGAGAAAGGCGAATGTGCAGTGCAAGGAATGAAGCCCGAGTGCACAGGAAGTGAAGATCTGAAGAGCGGAACTCAGGAAGAAAGTTCAGTGCTCAAGGAACTAAAAGGAGCTGAACCAATGGTTTCACCGCGAGCATTCAACTCGGATGATGCAAGTGAAAAAGAACCGGGCGTGCTCGTAGAAGAATTTGGAAGGAAGTACAATGGAGAAACGAGTCGGACACCACAGAAGCGGATAAACCCGAACCGCAGAATCCCGGGAGAAAATTCAAGAACAAACTGGAAATAAACAGAACAAAGCTGTAGACAACTGAGTCGGGTGCATGCGAGCTCCTCGATGATCGCAGCAAAGTGAAAAAGAAGCTGAGACGAACGAGCCCAACTTTCAAAAAGGACACAGTGCGGAAGCGGAAGCGCGAGCAGAAGAGCGCACGCCGAGAAGAAACGCACGAGAAGTGGAGCCGTCATGAGCGAACTGGCCTAAAATCAGTTCGCAACAGACGCGCTAGCCGAAGGAAAAGAGGAAGAGCTCAAGTTCTGAGCAGAAACACACAGATGGGTACGAGTAAGAAGCAGAGCCAGAACCGCGTTCAGAAGAGAATCCTCTGTAGAAAGAGGAAAACGAGCAGAACGCGCGACAGGAAGAAAACCCAGAGTCGAGTTAGAAAGCGAGCCACAAACTCTTCCGAAATCTCCAGCGGCGCAAGTTTATGCCGAGCCGACTGCATACGCCGAATTTGGAAATATAGGAGCAGGAATGCCTTGAACTTGCGTGCTCCCTCTTTGTGTTGCATTAATGTGTTGCCGAGTGGCGACTTGTAGTGAATTTTGACAATGGTCAAGTGTTGTGTGCGTGCAGACATCGTTGTATTGATATGTGTTTTTTGGCATTCACTATTGAGTTTCTGAGCACAAGCATTTGCGCACAAATTTTGTGTGTTGTGAATATTGTTGCTCAATATTCTTAAAGGAAGGGGCAGTGTCACAAAACTAGGCGCATATTCGAAAAAATGGGGCTGCGTGTAAACAATCGCGCCCACGCGCAGTAAAATAAAACAAAAAGAAAACAGCCGAGAACGAACCCCGGAGAGCGCGCAGCTTTGCGTGTGCTGTTACCCGTTCCGTTTCGCTCGCGGGCGCTGCGCCACCGGAGACGTGGTCACGCGCGCCGTCGATTTTCCGGAAGGTCCGAGTGGTTTCTGCTCATTCCCGACGGAGAGGGTGTAGCCTCGACCATGCTGAGTGGTGCCCTCTCTCTTTTTCCCTTCGCGTCGCCGACGGTGCAAGGCGAGAGAGCCCTCGATGCTTCTGGAACCCGGTCTCTGAGCTTGACCAATGGGGTCACGCGCCCGGTGCGAGGAGGAGAAGGAGCTTGTGCAGTTGATACTGCGTGTATGTGCGCGCCTACCTTGGAGCAAAGAAAGAAAAGACTCGGACCGCGCCTATAAATGATGGTTTTAACCCCTGTCTGTCAGCCGGAGCCGCCGTTTAAACTTCTGAGAAGCGCGCCCGCTCGACTCCCGGGAGAACGCCACTCGACCAGCCAAGGACCAACGGGGCAACGTGCGCCAGTCCGCAGATCGGCCCTGTCGTGCTCCTGAGGTCGTCGGACTGTTGCAGTGCCCGGTGAACAAATTGTGTTTTGTTTGTTTGTCTCTCTCTGTATTTGTGCACTTTAGGTGCAAATATTCTGTTGAACCAGTTCTCTGGCTTGTGATCGGCGAAAGCTGGGTACCAAATGGTCAACCCCCCTGGCACAGTGTAGCTGGTCTCCGGATGAGCTTGCCACGCTGGGTCGAGGGCATCTCCTCTATGACCGAGATCGCTACCCCCACACGCTCTAAGGGTGTCTGGGACTGCACGCAAAATTGCGCGAAGCGGTGACACACACAAACTAGAACAAATAAAGACACGGACAGCACAGATGTGACAGGACACGCTAGTCTTGCGCGTGATTTTCAGTGCGGTATGGGAACATTTTACACAACCCTTTGTTCTTTTCCTTGCACTTGTATCGCTGGTGCCGCTATCAGCTGCCATCGCGTCAGCTGACCGTTTTTAAAAAGCCGAGCTGAATGACGCGGTCAGTGCCACACGGGTACTTGAATGAACTTGACAAAACATCCCTCTAACGTGCTCCAAACATTACTGAGATGTTGAATAAACATTGTGTTGTATTGTAAAAACGGATAATACATGGCATCATGTGACATGTCGGATTTCTGGACGATTCCTAATTTTGGAAAAGGGAAAGACAGAAGAAACGTCACGCGTGGGGTTTTAACAGAGGGGATAAATACGTTTTCCCCCATTTCATCACGGCTGGCACTGTGCCGAACCGTCAGACCCCACCCCATGATCGCGTGCCCTACCAAGCGCACGCCGACCAGAGGGGAGGGAACAAATAAACGACACTCTAGCCGACACAAACAAGTCATTTATTGGTACAACAATAACGCCAGCTGGCAGGAAAATACGCTAAGGAATCGAGGTCGTCCGACTCACCAGCAAGGCCACGAGCGAATGTTCGCCATGCTAGGGAGGGATACTCGGCGGCCGTACGGGACGAGATGTGGGAGAACCTTCCTCCCCACGAGGCCTCGCCCCGCTCGCGGAGAGCGGAGCGCTGCGACGACACATCCGCACGCAACGAGCGTCCCAGGCAAAGATGATGTCGTTTGTCTGTGGCGCTCGCGTCGCTGCGACGCCGGCGCCCTCCCTTGCCAACCAGTTAAAGTAATTAACAAGGGAGGGTGCATCGCGGTAAAGCTAACCAAAAGGGGGTGTCGTTAGGGAAAAGTGTCTACAGACGAGAACCTAAGACCAATAAAATCATATAATTTTGATGCGATAGTGGGGTTAAAACATGCATTTGACCGGCGCGTATAAATAGCTAAAAGCAGTAAAAATTATACAATAAACGAGAGCTCGGTTACACATCTACTCACATGCTGAAAAGACACGGTGCAAAAGAAAAATAACTTAAAAACAGGCTATGAGAATAAGAGTTCGACATTTACCCATATGAGATGCGTATTATGTGCAAAAGGTGCTTTTAAGAGGAAGCACAACCAAAAAAATTTCACAAGGCACAACAGCCTGCTCCTGTATATGGTAGTGACACGGCAAAAATGAATATAACATGTATAAAATTGATAGAAGCCTCGCAAAAGGTTTGAAATCAGATGAAAGAGACACACGGCGTGAACAATAGTTAATTCTGTGTGGTTTCCCTCCAACGCCCAGGCACTTATACACTGGAGTGAGCGACGTACTGCTCAAGATAAGGTGTTTATTTGTGAGTGCGACGAAGGGTGTGTTGAGACATAGCTGTTCGGCTTCTTTAAATATACAGGACATCTAAGATTGCCCTTCGTTCCTTTTTACTTGTCGTTCCCATAGCTACCGCTTCTTTTCATACGAGTATGCATGTTGATTTGAGTGGCAGCGTTTGCAATGCTGGGTCATGTGGACATCTCTCCCATGGATTGAGTCCTTCACCTGGTACTCCTGCAGTCTTTCATTGATGCAGCACCCAATTTTTCGCAGGTAACTTTTGCTGCAGGGAAGGGGATTTTACAGGCGAGAACCTTCTGACAGTTGACCGTTTTCGCTCAGTGTCTTGCAGTCAGGCCATGCTGCGATTTTTGCTGTCGCTGGCGGCCCGACGTACCCCGCTGAGCTTGTTTGATACCGTCAGCACAGCCGAGATACTGTTTCTTTTGCCACTTTTTAAAGCGCGAGCTTTACTATACCCCTCCTTAGCTTTTCCGCCGTGTGCGTCTTTTCGCGAGTTTGACCTTTAACCGAGTAGAAACCACGTGACAGCTACGACGTCACTCAGCCGCCGCCGCCGCCGAAACCAAGCACTCGCTCGTCGGCGTTCATTGTGTTCGTCGAAGTTGCGGTTGACAACGTTCTAGACTCCGATGATTTTGAGGAAGCGAGGGGCACATAACTGGCTCCCTGGGTCAGTGGACGCCTCAGTCGCGCTTTGAGGTACGTGGCGTTGGTGGGAGAGAGATGTGAACTGCATGTATTAGCGCTGACAACGTTGTGGCAGACACGCGGCACTGCAGCAAAAGGCCGCAGCGTTCATTGGGTGACCAACCTCTCGCGATCAACCATTAACACCCACCTGCCAGGGTGGCAAAGTGGGCGCGCTGCACATCCGGTGTGCCGACGCACTCAACGTTAGACTTCACGCCGCGTCTACTCGCCCGGTAACTCACAGCTTTCGCTTTCTAATCAGGTTCAGCAGTAGCTAACCCGCTACTAATTTTTAAAGCTGGAGTGACAATCAGTGCATGTGAGGAAAGGCTGGCCACCCTTTCTTTGGCGGAGTCTTTTCGTTCTCTTTATGGCAATCGTCGATGTATACCTCTTTTGCAAGACCCTCGGCTACGGAAGCTTCAACATCTATCGGCTAACCAGATTTTCTTAGTCATGCGCCAGCTCATTGAGGCCCCGTTAAATGTTTTGAATACATTACTCATATAATTCACCACGCATAGTGTTCAAGATAATGCTTATTTTTACTATTTGGAAAGGGCCGAATTATAGGGAAGATTTTATTTTTTTGGAAGGGTGGTGATGAGTCCAGCATAATTCTGCTTTGTTATGAAAAATGCGCATATCCAGGAATTGCAAACAGCCGTTGTGGAAAAGCTTGTCCGTGAACTTCATTCCCGCCACACCACTGTGACAGCCGTTAGCCACTCCTTCCTCAAATGTAGTTATACATGATTTCAAAATCATCCACATAGCCAAAAATCTTGACAAATCTAAATGCTTGTTCTGCTTGTGGGCATGTAGTAATCCGCTTATCACTCTGAGCTAGAAATATTTTATTCAGAAAGGGAGCGAAGCACGAAGTAGCACGCGCATCTTTGTTTTGGACATACACATCATCGTTAAAATGTACATAGGTGTACTGTAGATAAAACTTAACCAGTGCTGCAAAATTATCTACAGAAACCTCGCCAGAATTCTGAAAGGCCAAAAGGTGCTTCCGCACAATTTCCAGTAACTCTTTCAGTGGAAGCAAATAAAACAAATATTTTATATGGATGAAAAAGGCGGAAATGTAATCTCCAGCACTGTTCTTACTTCAATGGAATTCCATAAACTCCCCAGAGTTTCTGACGCGACATATGTCTTCCGAATTTGGAAATTTTGAAGCTTTTGTAGAAATTGGGATAGAACACCTTTCTAGGCCACTTTTTTTTCTGAAATTGTTGCCGTTAAGGGGATCCCTTTTTTATGTGCTTTCACGTAGAAGGATACGCTCAACACATCCTTCAATTTTATTGCAGCCAAATTCTTGCGCACACTATTTAAATGTAACGTATCGCAAAGCTTCAGGCTTTTTTTATTCTCCAGGCTGGATTCTTCACTCTATTGAAATTATTATCGACTGCCTCCTTGGCCTTTTCCTCATACATATTTCTAGTCATCACATTAAACTAACCTTTATCTGTTACGAGCAGGGTCAAAAAAATGCTTTTCAAACAAGTTAGCCAGGGGTTAACCACGGTTACACCCAAAGATCAAGCAATAGTCTCTTGGCAAAGGACCCAGACAAATTTAGATGTCGCCATCGTATCGGACAAGCTCAATTATGGATGGACATCGATCTTGGTCCAAATCGGCCCAGGTCAAATTTCGTGGTTGGCCCGAGCGAAATATTATAGGGCCAAATTTGAAGGTCGCCATCGTCCCGGGCACGTTCAATTATCGTTTGACATCGATTTCGCTTCAGATCGGCCAAGCTCAATCTGTCGCTGTCAATCAGTTGCTGTGCTGTGGCTATTAAGGTTAAAGAATGGTCAAGTAGGGCAGGAAATAGTGAGCAACTTTTGCGTTGAGTAGTACTACCGCTATGAAAGGAAAGGGCTTGTTCACCGCTAGATCGTTTTTCTTCCGGCGACTCTGCCAGCTTTTCTTCCAACATTCAAAGCCTTCCGAGATAACTAAAGCCCAATCTTGTTCCGTACACCTAGCTACATTTCTTACTATAGACAGCATTTCAACAGGATTCCGCTTCGGCTCATAACAAAACTTCGCGCCCCTGCTCAAAACTATATCTACATCGCGAGGAAGGCATTTTACGTTCTTGCAATAGTTCTCACTCTTTCCTTTGGTCCTCCTTCTGGTGCGCAGTGCCTCTAAACACTGCTCCCAGAGAAGGTTAGCCATAGGTTAGCTGTAGTGGACATAGTAACAGCCTCAGCGGTAACGTGCGAAGGAATCCCTTCTGCTTCGTATTGGTTCCAGGTTGTGATATTTCTGCTGCAAGCTGTGCCATAGCCATGCGGCTGTCTCTTCACTGCGCCATCCAAAAATGATGGTCTTGGGTCGTACCCGATATCGCCGACACGTAATAATGGCACTTTCATCGTAGAAGATCAACCGGCGCGACCTATCATGGTCTCGTCTATGCCACATGACTTCAGACTACATGAGCAGCTCCCCCGGTATAAAGGGCCAGATCATACCGAGCATCATCGGCGGACATGGAAGTTATATTGGCGGTAACATGCTTAGGAATACTTTCTGCTTCGCACTGCAGGTTGGTGTTTACCTACCTACTGAATGCTACCGAAGTGGTGCTGGTGCCCTGGCCGCAACTTGTGATATATGTTTTCTGTTATGTGATTTCTATGTCAAGGGACTTGGTGGTGTGCGGTAATGTAGAGGCAAATCAGGGCGCGACTGAAAAAATATGCTTTCACTATTCCTGGGTGAGCAGGTAGAGTTAATCTCAGGTGTGGAAGATTTCCAGACTTCTAAAAGGATACTGTGAAGAACATTTTGGCACTGACTAAGTGAAATAAAGGTATTTAAAAGCAGCTAGCTGGATTGGACATACTGAACAACAGCGTAAAAGCAATAGAGGACGCGGTTGCAAGGGTCGATAAGCAGTTATATTAGCTCATTTCCAAATCGATCACATTGAAAATATCAATCGCAAAAACAATTTAGTTACATACGGAATAACTGAGAATTACGACGAGACAGCAGCTGAGCTCAAAGTAAACGCAACACTGAGGTTTTTCAGGACATGTTAGGGTTGACTGTCTCTGGCATTCAGAGGTGCCATAGCCTTGGTCGTAAATTTGAAGGTAGGACATATCCAGTTATAGTGCAAATCTTAGAGTACTGCGTAAAGGTGTCTGCATAGAAACCAGTAAACCAGCTAAACTGCTCCAAAATGTCACTGCCACAAGACTTTTGCACTACGACGCTGGAATAGTGATCACCGCTGGAAGAGTGCAGCGCAGGAAAAAGGTAAAGGTGGTAAGGTGAAACTGATGGACGGTGTAATGTACGGCTAAAATAAGGTTAAATGTGCGCCCACTTCAAATTGAGCAATAAAAGTAACTGACAAGACAAGCACATTTAGAAGCAACTAAAATACCAACTTTCAATTGCAGAAGAATACTAAAAATGCAGTGAGTTTAAATGAGTTCTACTATGCGAGGATCCAGATATTGCCTTTTTAACGAGACAGGGTTAAGCGATCATAGTTGTGGAAGTAAGTTTGGACCAGCTAACTACAAAGTACTTCGCAAAGACCGTCCTGGTAAACGTGAAAGTGGTGGTGTAGTCTCTAAAAGATACTAAATATACTGACCATGCCTGAATTTCCTAATGCAGAATGCATTTTCTCAAGGGCATACCATAACAATGTCAAATATATCAAAGGAGTACTACAGGCCATCTTGATCGCATGTCGCTGTGTTGAATGACTTAGAACAATGTACGACTACCTTTGTTAAGCCAAATGATTGCATTATCTTAGCAGGAAACTTCAGTCTTGCAAATGTTGACTGAACAAACCTTGTATTCTATAGCCATGACACATGTGAAACCATGCTTGAGGTCGTTTTAATATTTGACCTGACGCACACTGTACAACACCCCTCGCGTATACAAGGCAGATCGAAGTCCATATTAGACCTTTTCTTAGTTGCTGGGAACAAATTTTAGACCAATCTAGTTGTGTTGTGATCACTGGTATTTCTGGTCACCAGGCCTTTCCGCTCACTCTTTATAGAGTGTCTATTGATAAAAATTGCTCTGGAGTGCATTTTACAGGAGAATACAACTTAACAGAAAACAGCAGTTCATAGCACTGGGGCTACGGACTCAGGCGTCCTGTATTACTTCGCTGGCAAATAGCAACAGTAAACGAAATCAGCTTTTTAATGTTTGACTAATAAACAAGCCAGGCATCAAATTTTCACAGCATAAAATCTTTTCTTGTGATTCACAGCTTGTTTTGGCTACAAGAAGAGTTTTGCCAACGGATTCCTTTTTTTTTCGTGGAGGAAGGAATTCTGTGCGGGGGTCTAATTCACGCAGAGTATCATTGCACACTTCAATTATATCCGACAGTAGAAGTTTCTTACGGGTAGACAATGTTTCCATTATCGAAGTTCTGTCCTTAAATTTTGATACAGTTGCAAATGACACTGCGAACGTTCACTTACTTTGGGAGCAGTTTAAAACCATGGGGCATGAATGTATTCAGTGTCAGGTACCGTTTAATGTTAGTAAGAATAAAAAGAACCACATATTTCTTAGCGGCACTGCAACTAAAAAAATGCTTAAACGAATAAAAACGAAGATAAAACAAGCATTCTCTCTCAAGGACTGAAGGAAAAATGTTTTTTTTTCTTCTCAGCTAAAAAAAAACACGCGATCATTGAAAAACAGCCCTATTTTGGTGAATCTTTGCCTAACTCAATATCCCCGTCCCCTGAGAAATTCTGACGTTTTGTTCCGCCAAATTCAGCAGCCTGTGATAATTTCGCAACAAAAGGTGTTGTAGTAAGTAACTGGCAAGCAATATCTAATGCCTTCAATTCAGTTGTTAGGTCAGTGTTTAAGAACGCCAATAGCAGTTTTTAAAAATTTAAAGCATCATTTGCACCCCTTGAAGACGTTAATTGTGAGAATAGTACTTTGAATATGTTGCTTCAGCGCGATAGAAACAAATCACCTGAACCAGAGAATATGCCGAATGCCGTTTCGGAAAGATATCTGGAATGAACATCAAAATAATTGTTTGTTTTATTTGCATGGTCCTCACGTGAAGGGAAAATTCCGAGAGACGAGGTACTGCCAGGGTGAAACCACTTCATAAAAGCGGAGAAACCCGAATGATCAGGAACTATTGCCCAGTTTTACTAATGTGGAGTGCTTGTAAACTGCTTGAATACATAATTCTAAGTCACATATCAAAAGTCTTCGAAGCTAATTTTTCTTTTACTCAATTTAGCACGGATTCAGAAGATGTCATTCCACTTTACAGAACTAGTTGAAATTATGCATGACTTTGCTGCATCAGTTAAGAGTAGAACGCAGAGATCATTCAACTTGCACACAACTAATCAAAATTTTGCATGATTTTGCTACTTCAGTTAAAAACAGAGGGCAGGTTGATCCTATGTTTATGGATTTCTAAGAAGCTTTCAACAATGTCACTCCTAAAAAGTTAATATGCAAATTAGATCGGATAATTCATCACAAACAACCAGTAAATTGGATTTCAGCATACATTTAAAATAGAGAACTTTGTTTTTATCTCCCCTTGTTCTCACAGGCTTATAGGTGACACCGGCTGCTACACTAAGGGCTGCTACACTCAGGCCTTCATTGTTTTTAATGTGTAATAATAATATCAACGCTAACATTCCAGTCAAAGTGAGACTTTACACTGGTGATTGCGTTGTTTACACAGAGGTAAGAAGTGTCTCAGATCAAGTGGAACAGAATGATACATAGCAAAAGGTTTCAGGGTGGTGTCAATCATGGCAGGTGTCGATTATCTCTGACAAAACAGTTGTAATGATGATTACACACCAAAAGATCTTTTTGCTGCTTAACTACGCTACTAACTATGTCACACTTTCAGAAGTAACGGAATATAAATATCTCGGGCTCCGGGTTACTAATAAACTTAACTGGAATGAACATACTCGTTACATGGCGTCTAACACCATTCAAAAATTGGTTTTCCTAAGATGGGCATTGAAGTTGTGATCTCCATCTGCACGCCTTCTTGCTTACATATATAGATGTCTTTTCGCTTGTATCAAAGTTAAGAAATATAAAATAACCAGCATATTTTTGAAAGCTGGAAGCTTTCCCAACCTCTGCGCTGCTCCAATATCCATACAGTTTATTTCCATGCCGAGACTGCCTTCTGAACTGAGAACTCACGGTTTCACATTCAACCCAAGTTTCAGCGTTTTTGTTTTTCGATCCAGCAAATGTAAAACTTTATTTGCGCCAACAATCCTAAAACCAAGTAATTTTGGCGATTAAATCCGGTTTTCAGCAAGCATTGTCCTCCACAACAAACGGACATAGATATAATTGACATCAAAGATATCAACTATCCTTAATACCTTTATCGTTGCGGCAAAGGATATGCAATCTTCAGTTTTGTTAAGCCTTGTTCTGGTGTCATCCAGTTCTTTGCCGGTCTGGGTAAATTGTTAGGTCCTGTTCTTATTTCGGCGATATGCTGACCAAGTCCGCAGGGACCCTGTGCACAAGTAGAGCAGGTGTTATGTTCGGGACTCGCATGGCAGTCACGACACTCAGCCAGTCAGAGGCAATGTCAAAACTGGGACCCCGTGTAAACAAGTTATGACCGTTTTCCGGCACAGCAAACACGCTACGCATGTGAGCCAACGTGGCCGCTTTGATGCTCTACGAAGCCCATTGGAGGTGATGCATGGGGGAGCGGCTTTTTGGTACCGCAGACTTATTGGGTGACCTTAATATGTCCATACAGTTCTTTTCTGGAAAATAGATATCTACTGCATTGTATTGTAGTGTATCACTGCCTGTGAGGAACGGCGGGTAGCGGGCGCACATGCCCCTCACTAAGGCAGATAGCAGAGTCGGCGTTGGTGCGGTGCTCCGATGTATTCAACCTGACAGTGGTGGAAACCGCGGGCTCTGGGAGTACTTGGATAGATCAGTTGACAGGTGCCATCAAATATCCAGAACCAGGCTAAGGATCCCATGGGCATGCAAGTGACGTCAATTGGAGGATCAATTTACCAATAGTTTTTAACGCAATAGCGCTAAGCAGCCCATTTCACAGAAAAGCCGGCGTCTCGATCGTTGGCTTCGTTGGCCGTGAGCGAAAAATTCACGAAGAGCAACCTAGGTGACCGGTGCGCCGCATAGGTCACAGTACTTTGTGGAGTCATTAAAGCCTGCCCGCCGAGTTAACGATTGTTCGCGAGAGGTTATAGCCTTCGGCTGCTCAGTCGAAGCTCACGAAATGAAATGTCAGCTTAGGCACTCACATTCTGATGTAGCCAAAATAAGGAAACGATCACGTGCTCTGAAATATACGCACACGTAAAAGAAGAAAGGTGGTCTTAACTATTCTGGAGCCCTCCACTGCGCCTTGTGTTATATCCTCTGATTAGGTTTAGCGCTTGACTCCCACATTGCGTATAATTTTCGCCGGCGTTAAGTAACGGCCCTACTAGCCGTATGACCCTGTATTCAGGATTCCTTAAGTTGCCCTTGCGGAGAAAATTACATGCAGCAGTGCTTATCGTAACCGGATTACGCGCGCGCTGCATAAAGACACATTATCAGGTTCGCAGAAAGGGTAGGGCTGTCTTTAAAATAACGAGCGGTCATTAGACTTCTGGCATAAGTCTAATTCAATCAAGCTGTGTTTTATTTTGCCCCTACGGCATCAGACCCCACCGTGCACATTCCGCATGCCGGCACCTGGGGCACGGAAGAGCTGCAGCGCGAAATTCAGCCTGCCCGCGGTTGAGTACGCAGTACAAAACGGGAACGGGAATGGAGGCAGGGAGATCGGCTAGGAAGGAGATATATTTCGGCAGTGGTCAGGAATTCAAATGCGCTACGAAGCATGAAAACAAGGTAAGTTAGGGGATCGAAAAATCGGGGCCTGCACACGAATTTTGTAGGGCTTCCTGTTCACGCGTGTTTTGCAACTGAAAGATCAGGTAATGTCAACACTTCACGTGTGATTGAATAGGTGTTTACTATTATATAGGTCAAATCTATCTGAGCGGAGGGTGTGTAGTAAAAAAAATAAGACTTTTCACGAGCCCTCTTCACTGCAGTTTTACAAGCAACGTTTTTTCAGCGACTCCCGTTGAGATATATTGTGTGCAATGTATCTTCATACAGTAAAAACAAGAAATCAATAGAACGCTCAACACGTTTCAAATGTTCCCGGGCTCCTTAAGATCTATTCATGTGTGAGAATTGAACGATATATAACACCTCTCACGCGAAAGTCACTTGATGAACGGTACGTTAAGAACGCTTTATTCACTGCGGCTTCTTGGATTCCTCACCTGCTGGTGACATTGGTGAAAAAATAAAAGATAGCCAAGAGAGTAGTAACGCATTTCCTACCCGATATGTGGCGTTTCTCTCAGAACACAAGCGCCTTCGTCCCTCACCGCAACGCAGTAATTGCACCTAAGACCGGATTCCATTTCGAAACCTGCGGCGCTGGCAACAGTAAAGACGGCGGCGGTACGACAGCGCGCTTTTTCTCAGGCGGGAGCGCTCGAGCTGCATCCTGTTTAGTAATAAGTTTGAGCAGCATGAAGGCGTACAAGGAGACACACTCGCTCCGGCATCCTAGAGAGTAGCATTTGGATTTGGTCAAGTATTAAAAATCGCTATAAAACGAATGCAACTCAGGCGGAGAAAACTCGGCACTTGACCCGTTTGGAACAAGTTCGTTTTGTCACTTGAAATTAATAACAGCTCTCACTAAGACAAGACTTCGTTTTCTTGTGCAGGACCGAAATCATTAATTAATCTGCGTTTCCTTAGGTTGCAACGAGAAGGAAGCCATGCTCATGAAATGCTGCACGCTATTCCAGAAGCATGCGGAGTGCCTATGCCTTCTCTTTCACGCCGTGGAAACGAATCTCTGCGCGCAATATTCAGGCCAACAAAGAAGTAGCCTGCAAAGGATGCAGGGTTGGAAGCGCGGCACTTTCCTAGGAAGTGAAATTTCGCAGCTGCTCTCAGCCCGCTTCTTCCAGGAAATTTCTGTAGCGGCGGCGGTTGTTAAGTCGGAACAAATAATAAATAAAAATGCGGGTTCCACCTGCGAGATGCGGAAAACGACGGCGCGGCGAAAAATGAAAGCGGGAGGTGGCACGCGGAGCTCTGCGCTGTCAGCGGGAAAACGTGGCGCCGCTCGACTGCGCAGAGCTACGCACCTGAAGCATGACAGCTAGCGTACGTAGGCAGCCAAATACTGCGAAGCCGGTTGAAAGGCTGGACGATTTACTGCAGGGTTTTTCCAAATTAGGAAACTAGTAAAGGTTTCAGCCTGCAGCACTCTTTTCATGGGAACGTGTATTGCGTGCACAGGGCCTACAAGGAAGGTCTCCTTTTATAAGAGTACCGGATAATAACCGATGTAGAATAAAGCGATTTTCGCGGAAGCGTCGTGACCACTACAAGGAAACTTCAACAAAGGTTTCGTTGCAAACGTCATGTGGTATAACGAGGAGCGCTTACTTACTAACATTGTGAAGTCTTGCTCAAAGCTCTCCGCCTGCAAAAGAAATAAAAGAAATAAACCTTTTGAGCTATAGTGCTTAATTTTCTTTCCAGTTTTGTTGTGGCTGTTCGACAACCCCGAGGGTGACGGGCTGCGCACGACGACATACTTCCTGTGTCTCACTGTTTCCTTATCAACGCTTGTTTAAGAAACAACATCAAAAGATTATCTCTTATCGGGTTCACGTGCGGGCACCTCTGAGAGCGGTTTCACAGCACGCTTTGGCGTTTGAAATTTTCTCACACGTTAGATAACGGAGATGTTACGGTTTATTGGGCTAATGCGTGCGCGAAGAAGCAGTCTGTGCAAATATATGTGTAAAGTACTAGATAATTTTTGCTAGGTTGTGCGTGAGACGAGTTTCGCCGCCGAAGCTGCCTCCCTAGAAATGTCGCCAGTGCTTACATTCCCGATGAATTATATAACCCCTTGACGCCAAGTGCCACAGAGGGGCAGCGTACGTAATAAGCATCTTGTGATTGTCACCACAGAGAGCTTCGATACGAGTTTTGCTTTCGTGTTCCTAGTAGCAAGCGCTTCTGGCTATATATTTTCGGCGTGTCTGCAAAGAAGATATGTTGAGGAAAAGGGGTTGCAGACTTCTTGGGTCTCATATTGTAACAGCCATTGCCGAAAGAGTAGGAAAATATTTTTCGCATAAACATTTACACTCCCAGGATCTTTGGTGGTTGCTCCTGCCGCGATCAGGTGCTGAAAACTTTCTTTCCTGCTGAATAACTAATTGATTTTTGGTTTGACGAATATTCAGAACAGTGGCAATTTTTGCTACGTTTCATCTCTTCAAAAAATATATCATCATTTTGAAAACATGCTAAGTCCACTGACACAAAAATTCATCTCCTATAACTCTGTCCTGAGCCAGATGCGGCCATCCTATCCCACCTTACTTTCTGCCACCTGTGCTACCCACGGCCGTTCATGGAAACAACTCCGTCCCATTAAGGCATCATCACTTTCTTGGCTTCGCATTTATGCTTTGCCCAATACCACTTTTTCTTCGGGAATTCGACCACGATATAATTAATTGGTGTCAGCCCTCTCATGAATGCGCTTTCTTGCTATCTCTTAGCGTTACACCTAACATTTTCCTTTCCAAACCACGCTGCGCTGTCCTCAATTTCACTTTATGCTTTTTTATGAGTCCCCTTTCTTCCGTATCATAGGTGAGTACCCATAAGCTACCGCTTTTATACAGAGTGAACAAAAACTAAGCTTCACAGATTTCCAAAAAATCGGTGCTAGAGCCACGTCAAATCCACCTCTGAACATATACTATCGGCTAGATAATATTGCACAAAAGAACAAAAGAAAGATGCGGAGCTAGTAACAATAGTTCATTGTGGGTGGTACAGCGTGAAATGAGCATCCGCGTCGTCAAATTCGCCTTTCGTCTTTTACACTCTGTACCACCGAAAATGAAGAAATAATTATCAGTCATGCGCATAATTAAATGAAATGAATGAACTGCTTTATGACCGAACTAAGCGGCAGAGTTTGTACTGGAAAATATGAGGCAGGCGTATTACTTGGTAGATCTGTGTTTGGTAGACTTCTCCTAGCAAACGTGTTCTCCGAGATATTAGGGTCCAAATCTTCAACTCGATCTGCAAAATTGCATACGCAACGTGCCTCAAATCTGCGCAAAACTCCTCTCGGCGGGACACGGCTTTTGTCTGCAAGTGGGGTAAATCAGCAGGTGAAGCTAATAGATGGATTGAAAATGGCGCGACGAACAAAGACAAAACTAGAACACACAGGACAGGACCAGCGCCACTAGGACTTGAGCATCTTGCATACGCGTCTGACGTATCCTTAAGAAGGCTCCCAAACGCCGCAGGTAGAGTGTACTTCCAATGCCGCCAGTTTTCTTCTCAAGCTATACTACGCCACTCGAGACTAGCAGGTTAAGACGGCGATCAGGTTAACACACAAAATGGCGGGATCGGTGCGGAAACATGGATGAATGAAGGCCCAATGCCGAAGTTTCATCAGTTTCCGCACCAATCCCTCCATTTTCAGGACACGTCAGGCGCGTACGCGAGATACTCAAGTCCGAGTGGCGCGGGTCCTGTCCTCTGTGTTCTACTTTTGTCCTTGTTCGTTGTGCCGTTTTCATTACATCTTCAAGCATGAAAAAATTGGCTCAAGAAAGAGTTTTTCTCGACGCTGATAGCTGTTTCCTTCTCACTTCCGGCTATAGATATGAAAGGAAATTCTTGCCGCAAGAGCTAAATAACATTAGGAAGGAGTTTCGCGTCTACGGTCACTGCACTGCGCGCGTATTTGCGCGAAGCCTGAGAAGTCTTTGGGGGCGAATATCTCGGAACACATGTACTCTAGAAGATTTTTTCGAAACGTGGCAGCCCAGAAACTCGCCCGCCTCACAGTGTCCAATATCAACATTCAGTCTAGCCGCAGTGTGCAAAAAGTTATTTAATATGTTTTATTTAATTAGGTGCCAGGTAGTGACAACCATCTTATTTTATATTCCCCTGGACGCAGAGCCCGTGTGCATGAGTGGATTTCACATACCATTCACAGAATATTTTTCAGAAATTTATCAAGTTTAACTTTGATCCCTTTGTACACTTTCTCTTTAAGCATTTGTAAACTGCTAATCATCGCTTGAGAGTACCTGTCAAATACACTACACCCCATTCCTACTCTACCAGTTATTCCACTCTCGTGATCCGAATCTGCGGTCACTGCATGGGCTAAGTGAATCAATGCCTTAATTTCACTGCTTGGCTGCCTATCAAAAAGTGTGGTGCCCTTCCATGGTTATTAAACATCGCTTCATATTTCTTGATAGCATTTTTAGACGAACTGATCTCATTCGCCTGCCTCGAGCCTCGATGAATGCAAATGTGCTCCTGAGTTAGCAAGAAAGTGTTTTATTTATTTATTTATTCAGTCCCTTATTTACTTAATATTTAAATATTTCTTTGTTTGCTTTTTATTTATTCGGGACAAAAACAGGTGTTAACATAACTACATATGATATTCGGTCGCGGTTTTAAACTTACTAAAGTTGTTGATGGTATCCACTTCAGATGGAAGGTCATTCCAGTCTCTGGCTGTTTTAAAGAAAAAAGGACTGGTGATATGTTTCGGAGCGGGTTTTCGCGAGGATCACAACACTAAGGTGACTGTTATGGGAAATTTGATGAGAGCGTGTGACAGGTGTAGCTTTGTGATTAAAGGTTTTATAAACTTTATGATGTAGCAAAGAACGGCGATTTTCAGACGATAGGCCAAAGCAGGAAGATGGAGCTGAATGTCTAATGCGGAAACTCTAGTATGACACGAATTGACAAAAGAAATCAATCTGGCAGCTCGGTTCCGGACAGATTCAAACTTGCTAATGTTGTTAGCCCGTTTCAAGTTTATTTTATTTACATCAAGATACGGATAGTATGCGGCGCACGCCAACTGTAATTTAGACCGCACAAATATTAAGTAACCGAGTGGTTTTATGAAACAGGGGCTAAAGCAAGGTTACGGCGCAAGTACCCTAAATTCCTGATATGGTGAATGCGATGCGACGAGGTTAACTTTTAGTTAGGTGCAAGCACACATGTTTGTAAGCATCTACTTATTTAGTTGGAATTATGTTAATTGTATTAACAGCATTCTTGCGGTTGCGCCAGCGCTAAAAAGAAAGAAGGAAGAAGTTTTAGCAGAATTTGACGACATTAGCCAGGTGTGACACCACTCTAGAAAGCGAACAAGATCGTCTTAGAGTGTGCTGATATTGGCCTGATTAGCTAATAGGCGATATATGACACAGTGTCCAGAAGACAGTAGAACGGTACAATTGATGGAAGAGGTAAGTACAGATAATAGAAGTAGGCCTAAAACAGTATGTAGGGGAACGCTAGCAAAACAGGGTAAAGTGATAACGAGTGAGACTTAGCGTGAACGAATTGGAAGTGATCCATTTAGAAAGCACGAAATGAACTGAGAACCAAGGGAAGAATATTTACGCGTGAGAGTTTAAGAATGAGGCAGGCATGGAAGACTTTGTCAAATGCTTCCTCAAAATTTATGAACACGGCATCTGAACGAATGTTCTGATCCAGGCAAGCACGTATGTCGTAAAGGAAGAGAATAAGTCGTGTGTCACATGAAAGACCATTGCTGAAGTCATGCCATGGCAAAAACTTGGCAGTATGAGATATATATTACATGTTCCATGATTTTCCATCAAAATCTTCTTAATGAAATTGGTCATTAAGTGGTAAATATCGGTTACCTTTTTTGTAGACTGGAATAACCTTCTAGATCAGCCAGTCACGTTGCAGAGACGACGAAAAAAGCGATTGCTGAAAATTAGACATATTATAACACAACAAATAACTGGTGTTTTTCAAGATTTCAGAGTCGATGACATCAACACCGGCACGTGATGAATTTGGCAATGATTCTATGACGTCGTTAGTTTGACGGCATACCGTGTGGTCTGGAATCATGGCGGATGAACAAGACAGGCGTGGCGCTCCCGAAACGTCATTAATTTTTTACTGTGATCAGTGAATTTCTTCATATTCCATGATTTCTTCTAAAAAGCATCATTTGCAATGAAATGCACCGCGTAGAAATAAGTGCGATACTGGAAAAGATACAAAAAGAATTCAGTAATGGAAAAAAAATTGTTTTCTCGCACATTTCGCTTACCTTATGCCATTATTTGCAACTATGCTCTGATGCCGGCCTTTTCAGCAGTTTTCTCCCGGCATTCGGGATGCGGGATAATGAAAGTAAATTTTTTATTTGTTCCACAGTATTCAGTTCACAATTATTAAGTCCAGCCGGCCAAGCGTGTATGCATATTCCCTCAGACTCCGAGACTTCAACCTGTTTGGTTTCGTGAACGCGCAGAACTGAATTGATTTCAGCCACTGCGCGTTATTCATATTTTTAAGAGCGTTAGCTCATACACATCACGTTTCGTGATTTTGTGGGGTCGGCTGCCACCATGAGATCACAGCGCGATCTGTGGCAGCAACTAGAAAACAGCGCATCTCGCATTGAGATTTGTAGCGCTACCTACAATAGCATTGCTGAAGTCACAACCTGCCATGCATCGTTCTGTCATGTGCCAATGATGACGTCACGGTCCATATGGTGGATAGAGGTGTAACTATGCGAGTATTAGGCCAGGGGATGAAATGGCGGCATAGTTCCGGTTCTCGAATCCAAGATGACTGCCAATAAACTTGGTTGTGCCCCCTGCCATCACCTTCCCCCTCAGCCCCTCTCCCCCTCAGGAATATCCTTTAACGGGTAGGAAACTTTTCCGTTATTGGTAGCTATATATGTATACATTCGTTCCGCTACATATATACTCCGACAAAAGGCACCAATGGGGACCCATCCGAGGAAAGTTGTGTAGTGAATTTTGTAGGTAAATATAACCTTATGGGTTTCGGTTTAGAAATAAAACAACAAATAAGTAATAAGCACACTCTGTATACATACAATTACGAATTGAAGCGCTACAATATCGCAGCGCAAGCCGAAATCTAGTCCCGCCTTGACCCCCCCGAGACGAAGAAAATTCCGTTTGGGACGTATCTTGAGGAGGTGTAGCTCGACAACTGGTAGACATGCATCGTAATTTCTATGATAGATGGCGCTAGGCGTTGATCGCACCGCTAGGTGGAAAAGTTATGTTTATTTTCCGAACCGCTGAGGTTTTTCTTCACTGCCTCGCTGGATGCGGAAATACTTTCGTTTTACGCGTGCCCAATAGAGCTAACGCTCGTTACTTCAACGTCTTTCAGACGGTGGCGGCTTTTTTTTCATTACACCCAAACCGAAGAAGGCTACTTAATAGATTGATTTCAATAATAAGATTCCAGTGCGCTTTTTCACCTCAAGATTAACAAGAGCTGACTGTAGAGGCCCATATGCTGGCAAGATTGCTTACCATGCACGAACTCTGGTGTCAGTGTGTTTGAACCACAAAATAGTCATCGGTTGGACATCAGGGATTATATAAGGCGTTTTTCTTTCGTTATGCAGAAACCGCTGTCATATTTGTTGTGAGCACTTTTAATAAATCTATATCACAAGGTATATATCCTTCAGACCAGAAAGAAGCTCGTGTTTTGCCAGCATTCATGAATAGTGACTCTCGAATAGTTTCATACTGATGCCAAATTTGCATAATTAGAAATTACTTTACATTTGGCATACAAGAAAATAATGGAGGTACTTACTGACACTATGGAGGGTGTTTCAGGTACCATGAAGCCGGAGTTTTAAAACGCTGTGCACCGCAGCTGGATAAAACAAACGACATATCTGCCGTCGTGTAGCGTTCCCCACAATAACTTTTATATTCCAAATAATTTCCTAATTAACCGAGATGTGTTATAGAAAAGGTTAATATGCACTTTAGGGCCAAGTTCAATTCATTATGTTCAAGAGGGCTTTCAGAAATGACCCATTCGGTTTTTTTCGACTTTTTTTTATGGGACCCTATGTTCCGATATGTAGAGAAAGCTTGCGGAATATGAGAAAAAATCACATGGTTGCGTTTTTACGCTGATTCACTGTAGCGCCGCCAAGAGCGTTTTGAATTGCTGAAGCCTTGGCGCTCACCGCATCAAACTGCTGGGCTTATGCCGCCGTGAGCACCGTCTTAAGGAAAAATGTGCCTCAGCACATTTTACCAGAAGAAGGAAAGAGCGCGCCGTGATCTGAGATAACTAATATGAAGACCATCGACAATCAATTTCAAATGGAGCTTTATTGAACCATCAAACAGCAAAACAAAAATGAAGGAAAATGAGTTAGGTCGTGTAATTTAAGGCGGCCTCCGTTTAATTTATATGTATCATTGTGTAGACTGTCCAACAGCGCGGCGGCCGCTGACTTGGGCACCGTCAGCGCTTAGGGTTCGCTCAATCAAAATACGGTTGGAAGCGCTGCAATACAGTAGCGCATGTGGGTAGTCGTGTTATTTTTTGATATTTTGCGACATTTCTTGCAATGCCAAAAAATGGGCCACGCCACATGTACGATGTCACAGAAACCTAGATCAGTTGTTTCGCAAGTCGCTCTAAATTGTAATGATACGACCTTGAACCTAAAGTGAATACTAAGAATTTCGCATATATAAACTTAGTTAATTACCGACGTTCGCAAAAGTAAGAATACCTTCAGGAGCGCCACATAACGGCAAATAGTACGCTTTTGGTTTCGCCTAGCAGCGATTCCCTGCTTTTTTTTCGCCGTGGTTCAAGTTACGTGACACATCTTACATACAATCTTTCAGTTCAGCATCGCGAGTATTTTTTTTCAAAGTTACTACAATTCTCTATTGCTCTCCAAGTGTTAGGAACGGAATAAAGCCAAATCGATATTATGCTTTTGTGTTTTGGTGACACATTTGACTTAGTTTCGCGAAATTAACTACCTGAAAAACTAATCTTGATTGCTATTCCAACCATTATCAATAAGTGCCGCTCTGCATACCTCCATAACCGGTCTAAGTCTGTTAGCCTCCAGGGACATATTTGTAATGACGTGACATACCTCCATAACCGGTCTAAGTCTGTTAGTCTCCAGGGACATATTTGTAATGACGTGACATCACCAGTTGAACACGTCTGTCTCCTTAGGCCTTGTTTCCAATATTTAAAATGCTATTGTGCACTTCATAACTAATTTATTCTGATTAGGTTAATGCTTATGATCACACTCTACTTCATAAGACTTGAGGCCATGGTGAAGAATCCTGATATGGCACCGCAATAAGATTCATATGCGATGCAGTTCTTAAGACATTAGTATCAGCTATTATGAGAGAGTTCCCTTGAAAATAACTAAAAAACGAACCCGCTACAGTACAGCCTTCTGTCAAAGCTACTAAGGGAAGTCAGCAAATATAAGTATTCTCGGTCATTATTAATGCGCAAGCATTAGTCGGCTATGTTGGTGGGGTCGTATCACCAAAAGGTGTCATCAAAATGAGTCGGCAGCAGTTGTGGGGAACTCTGAAGAGATAGCGTCAACGACTGTTGTAACCTAAAAAGGATGATGTGAAGATACTGCGCAAAAAAATTATGTCGATGGAGTGATTGGTTATTTAATTACAGGCAGATATGTCCAAAAAGCGGGTGGAGCTAGGGCACCGTGTGGGGCGAAATTTGGGCAGAGCCAACGCGTTGCACCGAATTTGAAAACCTGAAATGGGTACTGAGTAAATAACTGAGTGTAATTGAAGAATTAATACGTGCATTAAAATAAAATGACACAAGCAACGAAATAAGGCCGAATTAGGAATGAATTAAAGAATTATTCAATGCTTTCGCATTCCTCTAATGCGGGTAGCAGCAGTGATCTCTAATTTTTAATCATAACCTTAACAGAATGAACATTTTTCTGAAAAAAGTGCAGGTCCATCAAAAAAGAGTTGCATACGGCATAAACTAACGCAATACCATGCAGACGTGTACCCTTAAAATGATAAGACGTTAACTTGAATACGCCTAAACCATGTGGCACTTCTACGAATATCTTTACTTCAGCGCACTTGGAATAATCCGACGCGCAGCAGGTCGCATTCTGTTTTGTAAATATTGCTCAGTGGATTGGGCAAATACTGTAATTAACCAGCATGTAATTTCGAAATTCACACAAGGGGGAAGATTCAAAACCTTGTTGAGTTCTTGGTAGAAAAAATTACTTGTTAATGAACGGCGAGCTATAGTCGAAATCGCTTGCAACGCGTATAACTTTGCACCGTTACGAAGGATCACTAACCCCATGCAATATTTGAAAGAGGTCGTTAAATATTTGTTATTTTCCTCGTAATATAAAGGTTGTAACCTCATGCAACGCCTCCTCTAACTAGATGTCAGGCAGACGACTCGCTCGTCCATTGTTGGCGTTCCGCCGCGGAGTTGCGCGCTTTCACCGAGGGGTGGCGCCACCCTCTGACAATGTCTCGCGCGGCGCTTCTAGGGTCGAGAAGGGCTGTTCCAATGGGCAGGGCGTAGCAGCGATTTCTCGTTCAACACTTCGGGAATTAAAATTTTACCACTTTTTGTGGCCGCTAGCAGATTATTACATGTACATGTTAAATACATTTTGAATCGTTGCCAAGTAAATTATAAAGAGCTTGCAGTACCGGCACGGCACCATACAGGAAGAAGAGCGATCGGTCTGGTTCGATAAGCATGCAAAAATGAAGGACGCCGCGTAGTAGAGACTCAAGTACGCGTATAAACTGGGTTTATTAGAACCTTACTGTGGGAAAATAAATGATTACGCATTGTCTACTTCGTCATGAAGAACAACATCACGGCTTCACAAAGTTGGCCAGCTATAGCTTCAACACATTGCGGGACAATGGTTTCCGGTCAAGAAGCTTTGTCGCCCTGTTTTTGTCCGTCACTCCAACTCGTGAAAATGGACTTCATAAATTTCTTTGCTTTGAGATGCAGAGTCATCTTTGCTTTTCGTCGCACTTTTTCGCAATGGAGCACAGGAATTTGCATGAGAGCCCGGACGGTTCTTTCGACGCAGACTTCTAGCGGCTTCGCAATAGAGCTTCTGTTGTTGAGCACGGTATCAGCAAACCTCCGAAGCCCTCTCAGAACATTTACCAGCTCCTCGCTAGGGCAGTAAAGTTCTCGTCGGTTCTGGTGAGCGATGAGACCGTGTAGGGATTGTTGCTTTTAGGCGCTTGCAGGAGCGAAACACAATTTCCGCATGGGATTCGCTCACTTGCTGCGCGAACGATGAACCCTCCTATTAAAGCTACACTGGCCACGTCCGCGTTTGAAACGAGCGGCACTGTGCTCACGCATTGATCATGCAGTCTATCCACTGCTACATTAAGAATCTTTTCCGTCGCTTCATTGAGCGGGTGGTAGTGCTGGTTAGCTGGAATTAGTTTTTGGCTGAGAAAGAGGATGAATTCTGCACGTTGCTATCCCTCGAAGCAGTAACAATTCCAGTATTGAGAATCTTCTCCAGCCCATATACAGCACTGTTCACATCCAGCGCATCATTGCACCCGGCACTTCTACACAAGAACCCAAACAAGGATTCAATTGGGTCACTTGACATTCTTCTCGTCAACACAAACTCGAACTTTCTGCCAAGAAGCAGATGTCGAATGCACTCGACATTCGACTTCGTTGTTATCACGAGTGCATGGTAGGTTTCCTTTGTGAGAAAGTTCTCAGGATTGCTCTTCTTTCTGAGTTCCTCCATGTAAGCATGAAATTAGAATTCAAGCCATCTGAGTCTCTCATCATCAACTGATGTGAATTGACGTGCGTCAGGATCATTTCGATGAATGTGTTTTTGACAGTTGCTCACATTCATGAGAGTAATTAAACCACTTATATATGACTTTCATCAAGTATATTGTTGGCCCTGCTGTAGCGAAATCTGCATCACAAGTACGGCCAGCCTCGTCCTTCAGGCAGCATAACGCTGCTGTTACTGGAGCGCTGAACAACTGCACGGCTGAACATTAATTTTTTCAATGTTTGAGGGATACAAGTTCTTCCGCGTAAGGAACTGTATCGGCCGTATTGTCCAGTGCGGTTCCATTCTGTACAATGTCTTCAAATACTTGGATGATATTTCATGCGAGCCACCAATATCTTTTGCCAGTAATTGCGATCTTATGGTTTTCACAGTGTGACTTTGGTCGACGGCAAGGAATAGAGGTTTCGTGGGATTAGAGGGATGAGGAGCAAGTGCTTTCGCCTCCCCTTGCACAA
Source organism: Amblyomma americanum (assembly GCF_052857255.1). Taxonomy (NCBI): domain Eukaryota; kingdom Metazoa; phylum Arthropoda; class Arachnida; order Ixodida; family Ixodidae; genus Amblyomma; species Amblyomma americanum. Next base: position 156,258,024 of record NC_135498.1, read on the forward strand.
TATATCCATCGCAGCGATATTCATCCGGTGGTTGTCGGTGAGAAGACTCAAGACATCAAATCAAACATCTTCTACTCTTCGGATGACGTGGCGAATGCAAGTGGCGAGTTGTTCGCCGGTGCATCCATTTGTACAAAGTAAGCAACTGGTATTTTTTAAATTTCCATGCAGGCCACAAAGCAGGAAGCACAAGAGAGAGTTAGCCAGAGTGCAGTTTTCTGATTCAGGAACAAGGTGCTGAAGCTCAGAACTGAAATCAACTTCCCCAACAAAAGCGTCTCTTTGCCTATGATAATCCAGCTTTTGTTGGATTCTCATTTCATCCACAACAATTCCACATGTTTTAGCCTCCGGATTATGAAGCTATTCATGTCCTGCTTATAGCCGACAGCGCACCAATTCACTAAACCCGATGTCTCCAGATATTGTGCCAATATATTTATGTGGGGTATTTCGACATGGAACCTTCAGCAGCTCCTCGGACCTTAGATGTTCATAAGGCTTGCCAGGTAAGTTTCTTAGAATGATGCAATGCCTCACTGTTTGCTCTGACCACGCCGGCCGTTTCTTCTTGTAGTTTATCTGGTCCAGAATAAACGTGGCCTTCATATTTCCCTCTTCCGCATCGGATACGACTTTCCAAAAAAACGTTCACTTAGCTTTGCTCTTTGAGTTTTTGAACCTCTTCTTGTAGGAATCTACAGTCGTCTGAAGCATATTATTCCTTTTTTTCAGTGCGCGCTTTTTTTCCCGCCATGGTTTCCGTTCGACAAAAACGCTTGAAGAGCATGCTGTCGTGGACGTTTGTGCACCGTAGGAGCGCGTTACATAAACTTGGGTCTGCGGCTGTTCTATAAGACTTGAAAAATTAGCATCTGTCTCACATGTGTCCTAGCGGCTGCCTTGAGCGTGCACAGCGTCCGGAGTCACTACGTTGATTGAGGAACACCGTGCTGCACTTTCATCACCGTTGGTCAAGGCACATTCATATCCAACTTGCCTTCCGTTGTTCGGAGAACGTCCACCTTCGCTGCTTAAAGAGGCAATGCTTGGTGTAGCCGTTCCGCTGGTACTCCCGTCGACCGAGCATAGCTTTGACGAACCGTCTGTTGAAAGCTCTCGCTTACGTTTCCGAATGTTGGCATAACTTCTTTTGGTTACGGGAGCCTTTCTCATGTACGAAGGGTAGCCAGACAAAATGCTCGGCGCAACGCGTGATTTCAGCTGCCAGTTCTTGCAATTATCTTTGAAGTCTGATGTGTTGAAATGCAGGCTGCACACTACCGAATAATTTGAAGTAGAATTTGGTTTCCAGTGTTTCCTGGAAATCGCGTTGAGCCACCGTGCACGTGCGTTGAGGTCAGCGGGTATCTCGCGAAACGAGACACCTGGCTCCTTTTTACGCTGACTTTGCGTGCACAATGGCACGCAGAAATACCACATAATTGCAGTATTTAGCGTTATAAAAGCCTCGAAAAGCTTAGATCAAGCAATCGTTCACAATAAGCACACCGCAGCACCACGAGTGCGGCACACCGCAGATCCACGATGGAACGTTGTGTCAGACCTCAGCGCCACTAGCGGCCGCCCTCAGAGGGTGGTAGGAGGGGGTCGGCCGTGCTCTCGCCGCCCGTTTGACTGGCATATAGTTAGAGGAGGCGTTGCCTCATGTAATACCCTATATTTGGGCCCCTTGAGGTATATCCTAAATAAATAAAAACGCAGCTTCCACTTTTTCAGTTAAATGAATCTTTAAAACAAAGCCTAATCCTCGTTCATTTGCTTGCCCTGCGTGACACCATTCTTTCAATGTAGTGAATTTAATGTTTGCATATATCAACTGACTAAATATTTTGTGACCTATGCTTACTTACCGTCCAATTGCGATTCTGGTTCAAGTATTTGGAAGAATGTTATCATAGCTATCCTGCCTCCAGTGTGCTTGCAATATTGATTTAGAAATTCTTGCCCCTTCTGGAAGGTGCCTAGTAAACGCCCGTAGCATTTTGTGAACAAAGTATCTTCGCCAAGAGCATCTGAAAAGCGTCATCGACGATCCCTTTAAGGATGTGGTTGACTTTATCAGTGTCGGTCAGTGACGGGTTGACACGCTGGCACAAGTCAACGATATCTTCGATATAACTAATGGATGTTTCGGTAGGGAGCTGAGCTCGAGCTCGAAGGCGTTACTCGGCGGGAAGTTTCCGGATGGCGGGGTGGCCGAAAACATCGGCGAAGTTCGGTTTAAAGGAGGACAAGGTGGGAAGATCGGCCTCATGGTTGCGAAGCCATAGGTTGGCAACGTCCGTTAGGTAGGTGACGACGTTGCTCAGTCTAACGGAATCGTCCCACCGTTTGTAAGTGCTGACGCGCTCGTAGGAGACCAGCCAATCGTGGACGTCTTGGTCGTCGGTGCCACTAAATGGAGAAAGGTCACTCTAGAGCAGCACCCCGGAACAGAGGACGGTGATAGGGATGGGCTGCGATGCTTCGCGCGGACCTTCTGGCATGGTTGCGGGGACTAGAAGCGTTTCGCTTTGAAGTTCCAGGATGAGGACCTGGACGGTAACCGAGACACCTCCACCGAGTGTAAAGGTGTTTATTCGAAGCGCAGATCGGTTGGCGTTGGCCGAACGGCGACACGACGGCACACACACAGGCGTCACTCGAAAACCCCAGTAGCACTTCGTCTTACTTCTTCGCGACGCTGCTTGAACTCCTGCCGGTCAATATATATATATATATATATATATATATATCACATCACGCAGATTACAAAGAATGCATAATATCACTTGACCGGATCACAAAGATTGGACCCCCGCTACCTGTTTCAAAAGATTCATTAGAAGTAATACATATGAAGTTGAGCTCTGTCGGTCAAAAAAAAAGAACAAGACATCGGTTTAAAACAAAAGCTAAAAATTTTTGTCGTTTTGTCTGATGGGCAGATTTTTCTGTACTTTAGTAGAATTCTTGTGGAGGAGTGTATTCTTTTTAGAGTACTTTTCTACACTACCTTAAAAAACTGCCTTTTACCAAAAATATTTGTTTGTTATATAAGCTCCCAGTGGAAAATATTAAACAATAAAAATCTTTCTGTTGTGTTTTTCGTCGTGATACTTCTTTCTTAAAAAGCCCGATGAAACTCCGTGCAGATGCTAGCGATGCTACGAGCATATGATCCTGTGGTTATGCAAGCCACGCTTTCAACAAGCCAGCTCCCCGAAAAACTAGGTAGAATGAACAAGCCACTTGGTTTAGGTGCCGATAGACATCTTTAAAATAGCCTCTCGTGAAGCGCAGGTAATCGGGCGAGTATTGGAAATGGAAGGTTTTGCTCTTGTTCCTTGTAGAACCAACCTCAGCCAATAAATTTATGAATACTGGGACAATTACTTGTCTTGCTTCGGTTATAAATTCGTGGCCCAGGCTGGCTGCAGGCTTCAGCTTCTCAGCCTTAGTCCCAATTTTTACCTACGCATCGCAGTTGGAAATATACATCCTAGTTCCTATAGTTCTATCGTGCAGCTTAGTAATCGAATAACACGGACAACATAATGAGACTTCGGTTTAACGCCACCACAGCTAGTAAGCTGCCTGCCCGCCCGCCCGCCCGCCCGCCCACCCGCTTGTCCGCCCACGTCGTCATCTAAATTAACGTCGCACCGCGGTTTCTGAGGCTCTCTCGGCGGTGCCTGCGTCGCTGAAGGTTCGCGTCAAGCTCGTTTTTTACAAGTGCGTCGGGTGGCATGAAATGTTATTTCGCGCGCACCGGTCCTGTTCTTTTTTCGAATCGCTTCCTGTACCACTCACGCCGTGTAGTTTCTTCCTGCTTGTTTTTTTTTCTTTTCACTCGATCGATGGCGGCGAGCTTTTGGGTTTGGCAGCAGTCGCCGTTCCTCGTGTGTGAGCTCTCCCTAGAGACCTGGTGTGCATGACTTATCCTTTTGTTTCGCTTTTTCCAGTGGGGAAAAAAGGCAGCGAACTTCATTACCGCGCACAGACTTCGCTACCTTGTCCGCCTCGGTGGTTCGAGTGACCCGGTGTTTTGGCCCTCGCCACATTCTCTTACGTACTACGCGCCCCGCATAGAAAAAGGGAATTAAATGTGCAAAACTTGCAGCCTAGCTTGCAGTTGTACACAATATGATGATTTCGTTTTGTGTAATATAAGGAATATTCTTTTTCAGTACCTTTTTTCAGGTTGCTTTCCGTAGAGTAGCATTGGAACATCACTCTCAGACACACTAGGAATACCGCTACAAAAAAATCGAGCCTCCTCAAACAACATTCAATAAATTAATACTTCCGTGAAGACCGCCAGCGAAATAGTGTGTTTTTACCGTAGTTATTCTTTTTCCAGTTCATTATATAAAGCTTCTTTTTGAGTATATTACTAAGCCATCATGAATTCAAGCGTACCGCAGCGGTGGCTTAGTCGTTAGAGCATCCGCCTCGCATGCGGGTGGTGCGGGGTTCGATCCTCAGTCCCCCAAGTGCCCACCGCTGAGACAATGGGTACAAGCTTTCCCCTGCCTAGTGGCCGGCTTCTTTGGGGTGAAATGCTCCGGAAATTGGTCTTCGACCACACCTTGAGTAAAAGAAAAACCTTGTGCCATGGCGCTCGGTGGCCACAGCGTCACTTGCGGCATAAAAATTCATCAACATCATGAATTCTAGGAAAATAATACTTTATCCAATATGTGACTCCATTTGTTAAAGCATTCCGTTCCTTATGAATACGAAAAAAAAACAACTCACGAAAAGATTCAAGAAGTTCCGTTAACGTAAGAGGTTGGGCTAGTTGATACGTATTCATCGTTAACGAGCGCAAAAAAGATCACGAGGCAGAAAAGAAGGCCACACAACCCAAGCGTGAACTCGCAACTGTACGTCTAATCGAAACAAAAAAACAGGATTATTTTTGTGCTCTCATTAATCATAAGGAAGTTAACACCCAAGCTTAATTAACAAAAAAATTAGAAAAGCGGACTTCTGAGAAAGGTATTCATATAAATCCTGCTGAAATTAAGTTTACATATATCAGTTCCCGATATATAACTACCCGAGTACATAACAACCTTCGATCAGCGCTTAATTCATTTCTTTGCCATCTCTCGGTTAGTGCCCAGCGCAGCACTTTGCTCCTCGCGCAGTTGATAAAAAGTGGAGAAAGATAGCAAAACCATTTTTTGTAAACTAAGGTTATGCTCCCAAGGGGTGGAAGCATAACTACAGGGCCCGATTTGACGAAACACTCTCGCTGGTCCTGGCGATCACGTCAAGTTTGTTGTCCAATGTCATGTGAGACACGGCGACTTCCCAGTGGGAGAAGGAGGGGCGGCGTTTGGAGGGCACTGAGGGTAAACTGAGGGAGATTCGGGGCATACCAAAGTGGAATGGTAGAGCGTGGTATGTGCCGCACAGAAAGGGCAAATTGCGGGGTAGAGTGTGGGATAAAAGGGATGCCTAACTGCAAGCTTGGACGGTCTAAAGTTGGCGCCAGTAGACCGCGTCTTGCGGCGACCACAGCGCATCGACACCTTGCGCGGCACCAAACCGGTGATGTGACGCTCAGTGCAGATCTTGCCAAACTTAATCAAGCACCGTTGTATACGTTCAATCACAGCATTCTGTATACCGCTGAAGAGTTTCAGACCAAACAGCAGAAACGCAGTTTGGAGAGAACGAGTAATTTATGCAGTAGCAACAGGCATTCTTTCGACCTGAAATGTGTCTTAGTGCTAGGTTTACACTTAGTGCCGAAAAACTCAGGCATATGACGCTGTAAAAGGACGGCTGCCCTACTTTTTCTTAGTGCCACAATACGCATGGTTTCAAATATTTTTAGGGATATGTAGGCAAAGGATACCAAGTTTTCAGCGCTGACATTTAAAATACCAATGTAAACAGACATTAAATTTTTGGATATTAAAATAGCACCAGAGGAAGGTGGAGAAGCTCAATGGTCACATGTCGCACGGGTAGGTTTCATATTTACGCTGCCTTCGCCCACAACTAGCCGTGCGTTGCCGTATGCCTCCAAACAACGCTCCGCGGGCGCTGGTTTCGATACGTTGCTCCTAATGACGAAAACATTACTAGTCTTATTAAGAGATAATCCGGCGACGTGTATGCGAACTCGCAGACTGTACAGAAAATGCTTCTGATGGCAAGAAAAAAAGGAAAACATCTTTCAGCAGACATGTGCGCTCGTCTATAGATACTCCCCTCTGGCCGACCTCAAAGTCACGCCAGTTTTCCCGACAACATTCATGCCAAAACTGTGACGCAACCGTTTTTTCTTCGGTGTTCTGGGTGGTGTCATAACCGTGTGTGTTTCTGTTTAGATGAAACGTGTGTGGATTGGTGTCAGTGCACTCAGGGACAGTAATGCTTTCGCATTTCCACACGTACGGCAGTATTAAGCGTCTCTACCGAATTTTGTTTTCGTCAAAGAACACTTCCGAGCAGTAAATGTCGCGGCACCGTAAATGACGTCATCATGTGCCCCTAACGTGGTGCTGCGCACTTTGATTTTTTCCGATGTTTTAAATAGCGCTCACATTGCCATTTTAAGGCTAGAACTAAAAGATTTCGTATGCCTTACCATCGAGCCCCACTGGTTAAGGTCCGGGAATTCAAAAACTTCCTAACAGGCAATAAAGGTTATAATCTGGGCATTATTCTAAGTCGAAGGCGACCAGAAAACAAACAGGCATCACAAAAGTAGAGATGCAGTTATAGGAGCTCGTGATACTTTTTTCCAAATGAGCAAGGCACTGAATGACGATTCACTGCACGTGTGACCTCTTTCACGCGTCATTGGCTTTAGCTGAGGTTTTGTTGCTCAAGATGAGCGTCCAGACATGCTTATTCATGCTTACTGAAGTCATTCTCACTTTACTGAAAGCAGGAGCCCCAAAAAAGCCACTTCACCTCGTTTTACGTCTGAATTTACAGCACAGCGGCATGCTACGGGCTGATTTCTTGAGGTCACCATCATCAAATATAAAACCAGGTTCTCTGACATCACCGGGGGTCTCAGTTCGCTAACTAGCATTAATAATAGTGATCTCGAGGCCCAAATTAACCACGCCATCGAGGTTTGGCTCGGTAGCTAAAAAAATTTCCGCACCGCGCCCTTCGGTCCCGCAGCATGATTCAGCGCTTCGTAGCCAAGTTACTAACTGATACAAACCATAAAGGGATTTTGTAGGCTACATGACTGGTGGCCTAACAAGTCAGAAAGTGAACCGCTAGTTGAAATTGAGTGCGGTATCTTCAAGTAAGTGCTGGCCCATGCTCATTGGCACGGTAATGAAACAGTTACTTCACAAAAAAAAAATTCGGCGACTTAAAATTTGAAGACCAATTAGTTTAATGTCCATGACTTTTAATGTCCTTATTTAGGTAATATTTAATGGAGCTGGAGCCAAGTTTGATTTTGATCAACCATGAGAACTTTTGGAGAGGGCAATGAACAATAGACCGCATTGTTACCATCAGCAACGCAATTGTAAAAAGTAGCTGCCTTCTTCACGTGGCGGAAATAACTATTTTGGATGTCTACTCCTAATAGTGTGACGTGGTGCTCATAATGCCATCGGCCATAAACGACAAGGCTGAAATTGCGCTCAAAAGAATTCTTTTTAGGGTTGATTAGCGCCCACGGAAAACTGATCACCGTGGCGATAATAATAAATAGCTGCACTGTCTTCAAAGAACAGCATCCCGACCACTCTACACCTTTCACAAATTTGTAGTTGCAAACTTCCGAGATAAGGCCCAGAAGGCATCTGCGATAACAACGAAGAACATAGAAGCAGCAGGGCGTGGCTTTGGTCATCAGAGATAAATCTGGTCTCATCTCGTTTGACAGAGTGATAAAGCCGTATAGCAGCGGCTTTAAGCATAACCAAACATTTAAAAACTTTATGCCGTTACTCCCCCCAACCCCATCTTATGATAGAATAAGCCTGATGCTGGTAACTAAATCGGCACAAAACAACAAAATAAACAGCCCTGCTCGTTGGAGTGGAACCAGTGCTCCTCGCGAGGGCTGGCGGAACGTCCTCGGCTGTGTATCGCACCTCAGCTGTGTAAGTCATGGCGTGGGGATCGGTTGTCGAGGCTCTTTCCCGACGTTCACCCAAAGCCTCGTGCACTTCACGGAGTGCGTTCATTACTAATACGACATGACGTGATGATGGTAGATGTTGATGGTGCTCTTCCCGGAAAACCTCGCAGATGAATTCCTGTAGATTTTTGTTGGTCATTGACACGCAATAGCGGTGGCACCCGAAAAATACGTGTATCTGCCAAAGTATTGGCCAACTCTGGCATCTAGAGTCCGCTCTGTGGTTACCGTTTCCGTGTTGAATTCTGCGACCATTTTAGGCAGACTTCCGACCATACCGGCAAAAACTGCATCCTCAGCATTTCACATCAGCAGACTCGTTTGTCCTTTTCGCACAAGTTAAGACCTGCGGCCCGGAAAAGACTATTTTTTTGGCCTACGCGGTGACCATCCTCAACCAGTGGCCGTTGATCGACGGTAAAGAGGAAGAAGCTAGAAGGAAATCACTCGTGAGCCCGGCCGCGACCGCTTGCCCTGTCTTTGGCGCCTGCTCTTGTGGTCCTTGTTCTCCAGTGTGCCTTCAACCCGCGTCGTCTGACCGACCCGCGGCATTATGATGAGGGAAGTAATGCGCTTTCAAAAATAATAGTAAAGGAAGGTGATGAGGCTGTGCGGTGCACAAAGGTCCTCGGAGGATTTGTGAACGCGGTGCGTCGACAGTGGTGCGTCAGACAGCGGAGTGCTGTGCGTGCCAGCCCTGCGGAGCGTGCGGACGCGTGCGAAGGGTGTGTGCGAGGTTACGGCGACAAAGAGCGTGGCGAGCACGAGCAGCGGAGAGCTGACGTCTCAGAAAACAGAAGTGTAAAGGAAGGCAGAGCAGCGAAGGCCGGGTCATTCAAGCGTGGAGGTGGCAGCCGTCGGAAGTTGGGTCCGTGCTGCCGCGACCTTCCTTGGATCACCGACGCAAGCCTCCCGCGTTCCTAGCAAATGTGGAGGTGGTAGCGATGAACCGAGGGTCCATGCGGCCGTAAGGCACTCTTGGATATCCTGCTGAAGCCTCCGGCGTTTCCTGACACCGTCGACGAGACCTGGATGCGCATGTTTATTCTGCTGCTGCCAGGTTCTTCGGACTGCTGACGGGAGTCCACCGGTGTCTCCCTTTGTCCCTCTCAGCTAACACCACGTGGGTCCCTTCTGTCGCTTCCTTCGGCGCAGCACCAGCGACTCGTCGCACTACAACCACCCGCGTCCGCCCTGTCTGCAAGTCATCCCCGCTTCACCTGGGACGCTCAGTACCTGGTGAACACTTTACTTTATTTCCGTAGTGTTTTATGCGTGTTTAGTGTGTGTTTCTCTTGGTGTTTTCCGTTCTTATTATCTCTTTTCCAATAAATTATAAATACGGCGTCGTATTGTTTTCTTTAATCTCCTTGTTCTTTATTCAGAACCTGCATGCGATAGTGTTCCCCTTCGGAAAGTCGGGGACGCGCCACCAATTCGTGACAGAGGCTGAGCATTTTGGGATGCTAATTGCTTCCTGTATCAGGTAGTGCCTAAAAAGGCTGCGTGTACAAATGCATGCAGAAGTGTTTGCGACAGCAGCAAAGTATGTGCAACTCTCTGACTGAATCTTTTAATCATTGTCACCTTGTACATGTGAACAACATGAAACTGCAGGTGGAATTTTAATAATGAAGTCACACTTGAAATTTTCAACAAACACCGTTTTATGCGGTGATTTACTTTTCTTGTAAAAAGTCTTGGTTTACTGTGCAATATAATATGTAACTATTTTTCAACAGCGTTCAAGACATATTCCTGTGGAATACTTTTTTGACATGCTTGTGGTTAGTTTTTCTAGGCATCAAGGAATGAAACGAAGGAAAAATTAACATCCTGCCTACAAAAAAATTTGAGTTATAGTACTTTGATGTTGTCACTTTAGAAACGGGAAGAACTGCTTTTATTCCCATTTCTGAGATAACAGAATAAAAACCTTGCAAATCAGGTTTAGTAATATGTAAAAATTTTATATGACACATATTACATTTCTTGATGTTCCATAAACTAATGGCGTGAAGTTTGGCGAATAATCTGCAGCAACATTTCTTTAAGCTGTTCAAAATAATTTACACAACATGCCCCATATATGCACAAGGACTTGTTACACGTGAAATGAAATGGCGTATTTGGAATCAGTACACAAAATTACAGGCTCCCTGAAGATATCATAATTGTTAGTTCTTTAATAATTTTCTATGCAAGGCCGTCTTCCACTCCTAAACGTGCGCTTGATCTCATCTGTCCATACTTTGTGTACATTCTCCTGATACATCGCTATGGAAATTTAGCCCAATATATTGGACACTTGAATCACAGGTGTGACAGCCACTCAAGAAGCAAAAATTCCCTTTCTCGGCTTCTTTTAGGACCTATGCCATTAACTATTGTTGAATGCAACCCAAGAATGGTGCAGTGAATACCCTCAAACGGGGCCCTCCAAACACTGCCGTGGACCTATAGTGATTACCTCACGGTTCATCTCATGTCACCGAGGCACTTGCTACCTACGAATGACTTTACGCTAGGGGGTCAATGCAACATCATGAGAACTGGTGATGCCATTGGCTGGTGAGCCATTTATAAGGGGTATTCTCTCCTGCGTTCTTAAGTTTTACCTGATTATTGCGATTATGGTAAAATTCATATTCCTTTTTTGCATTCTATGAGCCCTCTAAAAGGTGGACGTGGGGTTTATGACAAACGCTGTACTACACTGACTTGTGCCAAGCTGTTTAGTATGTCTGTAACCAGTACTGGCAATTCATGTTTACACTGCATCCATTTGTTCTAAAGAGCAGTTTTAGTATGCAATGCGTGTAGACAAGTGTTCACAAGTGCTGTCATTTAGGAAAATAATTCCGTCATCCTTCAAGCTATTCTATTTATTGTTTATCGACAACATACTGCAGCCGAATGCCGAAGCAGCCGTGGCATGTAGAAAACATACAAAAGTAACATAAAAACAAGCATAAAGTTGCAACTATACAAACTATGCTGGTATGTTTGCTGGAACCGCAAAGTAAAAAAGTACATTAGACCTCAACGCTGGAACTATGAAGTCAACATGTGTGAAGTATTATGGCTGGTTGCCACAGCAGACAAGCATATGGAAACTTTAAATACTCAGATCCAGTATCTCCAAGAGATTGTCCAAGCACAGGCGCTCAATATATGCCTCGGATTACCACGTTGTGCCTTGAACAAAGGCACGATTGAGGAATCTCGTGCGTGCCCAGTATCGATCTAATTATCACACTAACCATTTCGTGTATATTTACGCGCTTACATGGCACCGCTGTCACCCGCTGACGAAAATTTTTGTTCAGCGACCGGACAGCAGTTTTGCACGTGCACTGCGCTACTATCAATGCGAATTGCCATCAGACTATGCCCTGCCGCATCATCCCTTGCAGCCACCATGGGTGATGGCTCAGCCTTCAGTATGCCTTCATGTCCCTGGCAGAATCCAGAAATCCGTGATGCCGGTTAGCGGACTGAAGCAACTTGCTCTTGCCTACATCTGGTCAGAATACCAAACTGTGCATGTAAACATGGATGGATCTGCGTCACCAAGGGCATTAACAGCAGCTTTCGTAATACCCGCTCAGCAGACAACCCGCAGATTCATTCTAGGACACAAGTCTACTTAAACCGCCGCAGAGCTTGCGAGCCTCCGGGAAGCGAATCACCACATCTGCGGAGAACCGCCTCAGGAGTGGTGCATTTTCACTAACTGTAAACCTGCGCTACAAATTTTGGGCTGCTTCCTTTGCCACACCGCCTGCCAAGCTCTGGCTTTTGATGTCAATATTGTCCTGTCATTTTCTCAGGAAAAAGGCTGCCGTATAGTGTTTCAGTGGATCCCTGGACACTGCCGACTCGATGGAAATGAGACCGCCGACGCTGAAGCAAGGAGCGCCTTTAGCAGTGGCCTGCGTACAGCTGTGCCGTTCTCTAGACCGGACACCACTCGTCTCCTTTCGGAATCAATGAGGAGTGCGACGACTAGGTACTGAGCCCTACTAGACACTCAACACATACGCATTAAACGGCTAGGCCCGGCGATGACCTTTTCTGTTCCTCGCGGATTACCGCGCCCTATTGCATGCGTAATTCATAGATTACGTTTAAACATCGCCTTACCGCGCAAATGCTTGCCCTTAATAGGATAAGCGGACTTCCCGGACTGTACATGTGGCGTGCAAGAGACTATAGAATGTATTTTAGTGGTGTGTCCAGCATATAGACGTGAAAGACTTACGCTTGCATCTGTTTTGAGGTCTATGGACAGAAGGCCCCTCTCGGATGATTTGATCCTCGGCGCTTGGCCAGATAGTTTGAAAACTTGAACAACGCGAGCGCTCTCACGCTTTTTAAGCGACACGGACCTTGCCTTTCGTTTGTGATCTTATAAAGTGTGCATTTTTTATGAATTTTTTCATCTGCCTCCTCCCATCACCATCACCCCCCATCGTGACGCTCTTTTTTCTCCTTTTCCCTTTCCCCAGTGCAGAGTAGCAGGCCAGATATCTTTCAGGCCAACCTCTCTACCTTTCAAGTCAATAAGCCTTCTCTCTCTATGCCACACCCTGTTTACCGAAATGGAAAAAAATTGATTTTGCTAACTTCTGCGGTTGGTTACTAGAGCAATACGGCCCTGCGGACCATGGGCTGTTGTTGCCAACTGCTGCTTATTTTTAAACTTACGCTGTTATTGAAGTGGATTGACATCGTGGCGAGTTTTCGAGCGCAGCGTTCAATTTACGTATCTGCAATGAGTGTAACTATTTGATGAACATAACAGTACTATACTCTGTCTCACGAATTCTACGAAAAGAACATTTTTTCTATGTAAGTATTACACGTCTGTACTATTTTGTACGCTGTTTCATGAGAGTTATGAGCATTGTCATAATGGTCATTATTATAAGACAGTCAGTGCTTAACATGTTCAAATAGCTGCAGATTTTTTTCCTATTTATAATTCATGATTATACTGTACTGTACAGTTGAACCAGTGGGCTTCAAGTACATACGGGTACAAATATGCAAGCACAAAGCTCTCCAAAGCATGCGACTTTTGTCATAAATATTTTTAGTCAAGTTGAACCAAAGTTAAATGTGCATTTTTACTTCTTCATGTGGCAATTACTCGAGACTTTCGGCATTGAGGTTTAATTAAATACAATGTGATGGTAGATCAAGACAAGCTTAGAAGTTTTGTATTTTTATTTCACTTATGTGGTATTAAGGTAATTTGTACCTTTTAGTTTCTCTCACGTCAGATTTGTTTTGGACAGGAGTAAGTTATTTTGGTGTTAAATTTGTCTTATATGAGGTAGTAAGAGTTATCTGTGATTTTTCTTTATTTCTGTGCTCAAAGCAGCAGGTCATTTGGTCCTGGAAAGTGATTTTTTTTTCACCATGCTCTATCTTCATGTTCCGTGATATTAATATGAAAATTATCTTTTTTCAAAAGTGCTATATATTGATGTTTTGTGATAATAAAATGATACAAATGGCAGTGGTTCGAATCTTTTCAGCTTTAATCAATAACTGCTCAATGGTTTTCAACGCTGCTTTGCTCAATCTAGGCATTTTGTTATCGAGTCCGCAGGCTACATTTTTCTGGAGGCAGGATGCAACAATGCCACCACAATGGAAACAAGCTGGATATTTAGCGAGAATAACTGCAATGACATAGTTGATATAAATTGATGAGTGCAGTTTGCGCTAAGAAAAAAAAACGGTTTTCAACTTCAGGCCTGCCAAGGCCTCACAAGGACTGTACGCCAGCGCCTGGCAGACAGCGAAAAGTCGCCGGCTGTGCTTCAGAGAAATGAAGAAGGATATATAAGTAAAGGACAAAAGCAAACATAAAAGTAGGTCAGAAAGACCCAAATTTTACTTGCCAGTGTTTATAGATAATTAGAAAAAGAGCCGGATGCACCAAATCACATGAATACTAACTGTATGACGACACTACATGGGATAAAAGCACAGGAAAAAGTGACCATGAAATGGCCATTGAGGCGAGGAGGCGAGGAATTGCTGCATAGCCGAAATCTTTAACATACAATTGAAAGGTCAGGGGAAAAAGATGAACGCATTAGCTTCGTCTGTTTATTATTGCGACTACCTCAGCCAACGGGCCTTTACTGCTTCTTTTAACTTCCCATCTGCCACATTCCTTCCCCATTTTTTCAACTTATGCGTCATGCCACATTTTTCGAATAAAAAATTTAGACACGAAGCATTTGACGGCAACGCATTTTAGAATGACGGCACTTAGAAAGCACGAGTTCTTTTACCATAGTGAGTGGCACAGCGCCGAACGATATATTGTGACGCAAATGAAGAGGCGATGCCTAGTCTATTTGGTCGGTATCACCGACTACGCAGAAGAAGAGGAGAAAGAGGGGGAATCGTCTGGTGCTCGACAAGGACTCCCAGCTGGTTTCAGTCACCCGCCAGGGTCTCAGTCAACGCCTGGTTGCAACATCTTGGTTGAGGTCTTGGATATCTATCTATCTTTCGGCCTGAGGCATCTACTCTGAATATAATCAGCTTTATTCAAACTTGTCCGAAAACGTTTTAGCACGAATGTTTCAAATAGGAGAGCGTCAATGTTTGGAAGTCTTAGAAAACGCAACGCATCACATTCGTTTGAAAGTTGGAAATCATAAGCACTGCTTTTTATTATCGAGCTCACGAGGGAGTTGAGTTTTTTTGCTACCGAAGCTTTCCCCTCAGCACTCTTGGCAGCTGGTGTCGCACTGGTTTCTCTACTCCAGGGAGGCTTCATTTCTATGGCACCTGGACCTCGTTAGAAAAAAAAAATAAATTCCGGTCAACATTGGCTGCAGCTTGTGAGCTTTTGCGCACCCTTGAGCCTTGGAGTTCAAACATACCTCTTTGGCCTAGAGCCTCACTTCTCCATGCTCCCTACAAGACATTACCAAATATATCCTCAGAGTCTGCATATCCGACAGGGCAGTATACTGATACCAATGCACTCAATCCGGTCAACAAATTGTGCAATACAGATGTCGCTTTTACAACACTGTCAACGTTACTCTACTGCAGGTGGATTATGCGACCATAAATCTTCCATCGTGAAGTCAGAATGCCACACGCATTCTGTCCTCACCTCCTGCAAAACAAAGTCATTTTTGTTGTTTGGAAAATCAGCACTGCTTCAGCAAGAAGGGCATGCCTGTACACTCATTCTGCACTGCAGTGAAACTTCTGTGGCATTAACAAACTGTGGAAACAAACGGATAGACATCTCACTTATGTCATTACAGAAGACAAACTCCGCACCGTAGATGCAACAAAGACAATCAACATCCCAAAATGATACGACTTACACAAATACCTCTTTGTTAATCTTCATTTCTGTTTTCTATGCAATGCAGACGAAGGACTTTTAATGACGAAAAAATGGTGCAAAGAAAACGCGAAGGGCGGACAGGTTGACTCAGAGAAATGCTAATTAGAGAAAACTGGAGACAGCCTGCTATTGGGGAGGACAAAATCAGCAGCGAAAATGCCGACGAAACGTCCTAGGCTTACAAACACAGCGAAAAGTGCTATGATGACTGCAGGGTCATTAAGGTTGAGATTGTTAAATGGAAAAGATCCTACTGAACTAGAAATCAGATTAAGATGGTGAACGTTCACCAATTCGCCCAAATTTTTGGCTCTACTTAAGAGCACTTTTCAGCGGTCTTAAAAAAAAAACTTCTTATAGAAAGTCTGAAAGCAGCAAATTTTTGCCATGCTGCATGTACCTTGCACGGCTGAAGCGTAATTTGAAAACCACCTCTTCACCGTTCGTGCGGCTCCCAGGTAGCGGCCGCATACAGTCTGGACGAAGCTGAAATATCTCGTCACCGATAAACACGTGAGGCAAAGTTATAATTGATCCTGGCAGTTGGGCTACCCTCGGTAAGTTAAGCTTTACTTTTTCGAGTCGTTTTCCAATAGTGGAATCCTTGAGTATTCCTCTATCGCTGAGGTGTCCAGGTGCGCCAAAATCGATCAGCCTGAATTGGTATCTCACTATCAACTACTATCATTATTACAACGGAGTAGGTGCCCTGTAAATAGGCATATATAACAGCGGGTAATGCGTGGATTACATTGCACATTACGTTACATTAAAAATGTCACATACTTCAGTATTGTAATAAATTATATAGAGCCAGGACTTCTATACCTTGTAGTTGAAGTAGCGACTTCCAAATTCTTTGGCCGGCTTTAAGTGCAAGTGCTTGCCATCAACTTCGCCTAAGCAGTTTGGAAACTGCCATTGGTACCTATAACCTGCAGCTATATCGCGCCATTCACTCTCTGTTGAGGCTGTACTAAGAAAAAACACGTGTTTTGTACTGCTACGGTACATAATAAAGCGCATAATGATTGCTGACATTCCTCATACAACTCCTCTCACGTGCATTTACTGGAGTATCTGGTGTTGACATTTAATTCATGGTGTGCTCCGCGTGAAAAAACATGTAAAATATGTGCCTGCCAAGTGCAGCAATGATAATCATATATAACATAATAGGAACCTGCAAGGCACAAGCAAACAAGAAAAAAATATTCGTGGCATTGGAATGACATTCAAGAAAGTTAACTATAGCTTATTATTCAGCACATTATCTATTGCATGTGCAGTAAAACGGGAGAATACAGCCCAATGCGTTTTTGTGCCATTCTATACGATATGTTGCATCACATATTTCCTGCCTTCATGTACACAGGTAAACCACGTTCCACAGTATCTGGAAAATGAGGTGCATAGCCACCCTTGCCGTATCAATTCCGATCCGGAACAGCATGGCAACGTCCGTTATAACCATGCCTGACGAGAAGTACCAGCAAATGCGCATATAAGATAAAATCATGCGTTTAGATGACATATAATTAAGGACATACATTATATCGCTGCACGCAAGCACACACACTAGAAAGCTGATCAGCTCGGATACAATCACCGAATTGGAATCAAAGGAGTCTGCATATGACGTGACATAACGTGTCATGACTAACCACGACTTTAAGTTACTAAAGGCCGTTCACACGATGAGATCGGGTCCCTACATAGCCACAGTTTGGATAGCTTCTCATCAACCATGCTGTGTAGCATCTGGAATATCTCTGGAGAAATTCGATAATACTTGTAAAAGAGGCTTTTATCCCCATTCATCATGAGCGGCATCTGAAACAATGTTTAAAGGAAAAATGTAACTAATTCCTTCACACTACAGCCTATCCTGGCTTTCCGCTGTAAAATATTCGCTCTCCTAAGTGCGGCTTTGCCAGACAGGACGCACCCAGTCCTTTCGACCTAGAATTTGCAATTGCTTCAATACCAGCAAAGATTTAAACACTGCGACTTTACGTCGGCGTTCCATGGCAGAATACGATACTGGGGAGGTCGACAGCAAAAAGAGCAAGCACGCGCTTTTCTGCGTGACGTGAATTTTTGTAGTAGACTAAAAATATTAATTATTTTTATTACCTAAATGTACTTTTTTAAATGTTTTTATTGTGTTTTATTTATATGAAGACTTAGAGCGCTGTTCTACGCGTTAATTACCGCAAAATGACTGAACGGTGAAGCGGCCGGCAATCGAGCAATACTGAAAACGCGCCGCTCCAACACCGAGTCCCGTTACTTCGTGCGGTTTGTTTCCGTCACGCTGGCAGAAGCGTGGTCGTGGTGCGTCAACGGCAGATCCACGAAGACGGATACGTCGGTACGGGCAGTGACGAAGAATATGGCTGGCCTCACCGCAATGGAAGCACAAAGGCCGGTTCTCGGATGTCCTCCAGGCGTCGCATTTCCTGGGGCTTGAGCGTCGCTCATATGCTGGGCGGGTGGGGGGCGGAGAGGCGGCGTTAGGGAACAAGTTGTCGGAGAGGACGTAGGGGTTGTCGTTGTGGCTGAGGAGTGCGTACTGCAGCGGCGTAGGGCATGACTTGGAGTTCTCTGGCTGTCGGGATGCCAAGTGCCTGTGGCACTTCATCCCGTACCACATCCATGAGAGTCGCTGCTTGCGGCTGTGGGCAGGATGGCAGTAATCGGCGTAGCTCCTCGCGGGCGATTTGGTGGATCACTTCCCGCAAGTCGTCGCTGGCGGTGGTCATCGTGTTCGGACGGATTGCACAGATATAGAAAGGGCGGATAAAAACTGCCGAGCCTTGGACGTCGAGGGTCTTCTCCGATCGTGCAGGCTTCTTGCGTGAATTCGTCGGCTGTTTTTGGCGGCTGGCGGACGAGGCTGCCAAAGAGTTGTTCTTTTACGCCGCGCATTAAAAACTGAACTTTATTTTCCTCGGTCATCCCTGGGTCGGCGCGGCGAAATAGGCGCTTCATCTTCTCGACGTAGCCACGGACGGGCTCATTCGGAAGCTAAATCCTGGACTCGAGGATTTTTTCGGCTCTTTTTTTCCTCACTACACTGGCGAATACGTCCAAAAGTTCGTTCTTGAATAGCCCCCGTGTCGTTAGGGACGACCCGTAGTTTCGTGTCACGTACGTGCTGAGCCCTCTAGTGGGAAAAATACGTGTCCAATTTTTGCAGCATCATCCCACTTAAAGGATTATACGACGCGCTCAAATTGGTCCAACCATTCTTCGGGGTCTTCGCCAAAGGATCCATTAAAAGTTGGTGGAACCCGCGGCTGTTGCAGTATGATCGGTGGCGCCATCTTTGGCGAGGTTGCGGTGCTCGTAGGAGCTTATTTTTGTTATCGGGTGCGGTCTGGCAGGGTCCCGAGCTCACGATCCTCTCCCTGGAGACGTCAGCTGGCACGGTGAGCTGCTGACTCGTCCTCCAATGCGGAACGCTGAGTGCTGGTGTCCCGACTTGAAGGGGGTGTCCGGAACATAAACGGCAACCCCACATCTGCACCAGATGTCACGGAGTGGTCTCTGTAGTCCGGAGAGTAGAAAGGCTGCGAAAGTTGTGTCTAAACAAAACTATATTGAGGCTGACTTGCGCCCACAATGGACTGAATCACTCGGCGGTGACGCAGCAACAAGCGTGCTCGGCGGTCGTCGAACAGAATGGTCGCCGCTCTCGGCCGTGCTTAATTTAAAGCTGATAGCGAACATTGGAGATAAAGCGTGCAAAGTTACTAGAACATTCTGGACCCACGTATAATCAGCTTCGCCTGGGTGTGATCAATCGAGATAAATCTGGTCACGTCTTTCATCTCAAACAAAACGATAAAGCGGTATGCCAGTAGCTCTGAAGAATGTACAAACAAACACTTCACAGATTCGCGGCAATATATTACTTGCTCAATATTTCACCAGAAATTCAGCTTGTCAATTTCAGAAATCGGCGATGCCTCTTGCAATGCGAAGTCCTCTCTGAAAGGAAAACGGCGTATTTCCTTTGAGGATGCGTACATCACAATCGCTATCCACGGCACTCAAGGAAGCGTTGATGCTCCACCTGGCCGGGACGCTCACTTGTGCATCGAGGATACTCAGGGCTACGTAGAGTTCCAGGTTTATCTTCGTCCATCAAAAACTGCTGACCTTAGATCGAACGTCGATGATCCCTAAACACCAGTCCGGGTAACTGTGCACAAGATTATATCTCAGAAACATTGATTCAGGACTACGAAATCGCATAACAGCTAGGTCCGTTGTCCGTCACTCGTGGGGTGCATCTTTCTGATGGCATAATCAGGTGACTTCCAGGGGCGCGGACCTGCCGGCCAGCCAAAGATGTGGTGACCTTTTTCTCGGGGAGGAATTTCGCGCTCAGCGCGGAGTAGCTAGCTCCAGTGTCCGCAAGGCAGCAATCTTCAAGCCGTCAATTATCACTTCAGGATCGGCGGTTCTTGCCCTAAACCTGCAAGGTGTTTATTTATTTATTTATTTATTTATTTATTTAGATGACACTGCAGACCTTTCTGGTCCAAAAGGAAGGACGAAAGAACAGGGAACGAATATGTACTTTTAATTGTATAAACATCAGTTTACATAGACACAAACCTATAAAATCATCCCCTATCACCTTCATCACCTATAAAATGATGTGAAATGCAAGAGGCAGAAAGTCACTCTCAGTGATTAGAAAATATTGTTAAGGGCCTTCTTGAAGTTTTATCATGTGAAAACCTCTTCAGGTAGCTAGTTGTATCCAGAGATTGTTTTTTGTAAAAAATAAAAACTTGTGGGAATTAGTTTTTGTGAAGTGTCGCGTTGTACGAGTTAACGATGGTCTAACATAAGGTGTTGCCGAGACACAAAACTTTTCCTGAATCAAGGAGTTCCAAACATCGATCCTTGCTCTCTTTCTCCACGTACAGAGAGGTCTTATTTTGCTTGTTTTCATAAGGAGAGATGGGGACTCAGAATTATTGTTATTTTTTGTAGATGAAGCATGCAACAGATCTTTTTGAAGTTTTCTATGCGTGCAATCTTCTTTGCTTGTGAGGATCCCACACCAAAGCGGAGTACTCGAGTTTTGGCGTAACAATGAATTCATAGGCTATTTCTTTTTCGCATTGCTTGGTGCTCCCCTTGGCTTGTGCGTTAAGAACCCACGTTTTTTTTATTGCGGATGAAGCGATATGGCAAATGTCATCACTCCACGTAAGAGTGTAATTAATGATTATGCCTAAATAATAATACTTTGGGACTTCTGTCGCAGATTAATTGTTTTATTCGTTTATTTATTTATTTATTATTTCTTAGAATACACACAGTGCCACAAATGGCCTTACCGTTGGGGGAATAACACATAAGTTTGAAACAAGCGACAATGTGCGGTGCAGAAGATGCATCGTAACATATGATAATAATAGGCCGTGAGCAAGGAATTTACAAAGGTAATGTGAATAAATCATTTACGTAATTGACGAATTATTCTCATATTTTATAGAGACCTTGCGAAAAAAAATACTTGTGCATGCCTGTTCAACATGTAATTTCCTTTAATCCATTACCAACCAGAAGCAAAACATAGTGTGGTGCATGAACATAAAAGCCATGGTTTATGCCAGTCTCACAATGGTAAATACTATGAAAAATTTTAATCTCAAAGATTATCGGAGTTTTTATAGTGACTGCCATACCAGAGAGTTTTTGAGCATGAGCGGTTGAAATTCCTGCTATATTTATTAAAGACATATCGAGCCCCCAAGCATTCTAACCTCTATAGCATATCCAAATTTGTATTACACCAAGGACCCCATACTAATCATGCATATTCCAGGACTGAGCGAACTTCAGACCTAAAAAATGCCTATTTTCCTTCTAAAGGTAAATGTTTAGTGTCACGACTTAAAAAAACATAGAACGTCACACGCCTGTCCAGTTACATAGTCGATACGACGTCGCCGATTTATGTTAAAGGTTGCATATACGCAAAGCTACTTGTACTCAGATACTGAGGATAGTTCTGTTCGATTAATTTCTAAAAAGAACTCGTGTGGTTCAGTAAAGTTAGTTCTTGGTATAGTTGGTATTCTTGATTGAAGCTCATATTTTTTCTGCACAACGGCACACAGCCAAAGAAAAGAAGGTGTTCGTCCTTCTTCTCTTCCTTCTTCTTTTCTTTGGCTTTGTGCCGTTGCGCAGAAAAAATATGAACTCGTGTGGGTTTTTCTTGTTTGTGGCTCGTATGCGCACTGACTTTTTTTGAAGTTAATACAGATCCTCCGTTCACTGCGCCAATCGGCAATCCTGTTCAAGTCATCCTGTATTACAACGCACTCATTCGGAGAGTCAACGACCCTGTACAACGCACAATCATCTGCAAACAGAAGAATATTAGAACAAATACCAGTGGAAATGTCACTCATGAAAATAAGAAAGAACGGTCCGAGGACTGACCCAATGGTACACTAGTATACACAAAATGTTCTCTTGATAACTTTCCATTGATTGCTGTGCTTTTTTTCTGAAATTCAAGTATTCCTGTATTGAATAAATAATTTTCTTATCAATGTTATACCAAGGCGATTTCTGCGGCTTAAGAAAATCAGGATCAACAGCAAATGACTTTTTTAAGATCTAAGAAGCCAGAATCTACAGGAAATCCTTCATCAAGTGCACTTGTCACGTCATGGAATTACTCAGTTCACTGTGCTACACAAGAGAAACCTTTATGAAAACCATGTTGCTCCTTATTTAATTAAGAATGCATAAGAATATGCTTAAGTGGCAACTGCATAGGTTATAGAAATAAACGATCTTAAAAGAGTCGAATGTGTGATGCTTGCAGGTAAAGCTTGAGAAGTCATTTTGGGATAGGGTTCGAAATGGTGACGTAATCACTCAATAAAATTGCGATGGCCTTCTAGCTTCTCCCATTTTTTTCAGCACGAGGTACCGAAAAGGAACAAGGACCAAGCCTCTGATTGCTAGTTTCACCGCAGCGGTGGCCTAGTGGTTTTTGCTTGCGCCTCGCAATGCGGGAGATGCGGGGTTCGATCCCCAGTGCCGGCGTGTAACCAACCTTGTTGCAATTGGTACAAGCTTTTTCTTGGCCTGGGCATACTAAGGGCGAGGTGCTTGGGAAGTGGGTCTCTCACCCACCTTGAGTAAACGAAAATACCTTGTGCCATTGCGCTCTTCGGCTGCAGACGCCCTTGCGCCATAAAAACATCACTCTCATCATGATTACTAATTTCTTTCAGGGCATGTGTGGCAGCATGATCAGGTTGGTTAGTGAAGAGCAAGGATAGTTGGTGAATAGCGGATGAAACCACTCTCCTTTTAAAAAGAAAGGAACACCTCCGGCGCAGCACACGTGCTCTAATCCCTCCGTGTGTGGTAACCCTCCCCCGTGGTCTTACCCGTGCAGAGGAGGTTGCGCTTCGGAGGATACGGGTCGGGGTTGCCCTAACTGCAGCTGTGACACGCAAGTGGCCGCATGTCAAAGATTTATATCCCCACCCCGAGTGTCCAGTCTGCAAGAACAAAGACTGTGAGGCAGATATCCACCACCTGTTGTGGGACTTCCCGGTGCTGAAGCCGGCGAGAATTCGGCACCTGGCGGCAGTGGGACTCGCACTGGACAGTCCGGATTGCTATATTGCCTGGACACAGGGTCCATATGATCGTTCACTTCTTGATTTCATCAAATCACCCCACGTTTTTTCATTTACTTAAGCATCTTACTCATCTCTCACTTCATAGATTTTATGCCCGGAGGCAATATATATCGCTTCAAAAAAAGTCTCAGATGTGACTGCCGCGCGTATGCTCGCATCCCAGTTGTCAAGGTTGATGCAGCTGGAGCACGTGGGAAAAATGAACACCCATTCGCAATTGTTACTCTGAGATCTAACAGATGACTAGTCGGTAGGAGGATGAGTGAAGGCACCGCCTACGACAATGATAAACTTGGGAAACGTGCTTGTAGTTTCACCGTGTGCATCACTCGGAAGCTGAGTGAAGTCATGTTAGCAATTGCGAGAGTGATAGCCAACAACAAGAATGCATCTGACACGTTGGAAGCAAGCAGACACCAAAATATGGTGTAGTAGTTTCTCGATTTGCACGAGCGATGCTTGGAAATAATCTTGAACTGCGATCCCAACGGAGCCAACTAGGAAATATCTGCCTTTCTGGAACTAAACCTAAAATTTTGCAATTCCAGGTCGCAGTTTGGAACTTCGCTAGATAACACGTTTCAGTGACAGTGACTATGTAGGTGCAGCACGTGTGCAGAAAAGATTTTAATTCATCAAACATGAAAATAATGTTACAGTAGCAGCGGATTTAGGATGACCTGCAGAAGACAGTCACTCAGCAGAGAGATTTGTACGTGTGATTACGTGAGGGGTTTGTACGCTGCCTGTGATTGGATTGTAGTTATAGATGGCACCGTGCAGGTCAGGCTTACAGAATCGAATAATGAAACGCTCATTCTCGTAACGTTTGCCTAGCTAGTCGTGCAGCTTTTTTCGAGCATACTTTAGTCTGCGCAAGAAATCTTCTATTTATAAATTAGGTATTCGATGTTTTTATGTTTAAAAACGTTGCGTAAGGATTCAGGTTTTCAATCACAGGATAGAAATCTCACGATCAAGGGGGCGATTAAATACTTCTCGGCGGTGACGGTGGGAACGTTCAATGCCACCAAAATTTATCTTAGGGTGGGTGGAGGAAATTCTGTAAGTTTTTTTTAGATTGTTCATAGCCTTTTTGTTCTTTCTCATGCAGACCTTTGATTAAATCATTTTAGTTCGCAATCGCTAGTTGAGGTCATCCACAACATAAGTGTTGTATCGTAGTAATGATAATTAGCAATGAAACAGTACACGTAGCATACGGTCGAGCCGATTTGTATTCCCCTACTTCGTCGTCTTCCCCCCCCCCCCCCCCATGCGCGCGAGTGCGCGCAGCGCACCTGCCACACTTCATCTTTATCACATTTCCGCCGCACTTAAAAAAAACAAAATGTCTAGCGGATGCCATAGTCTTTGAACCATGCGGGCCACTTCTTTTTGCGAGTACTTCGGCGAGGCGGCGCAGGAGGTGAAGCCGCAGTTGCCGCTGTGGATTTACTACACGAGGGTTTAGGAGCGGCTGCCGATTCCGGAGCGGGCGGAACGGCTGGCATCATGTGGATTGAAGGCGCGTCCGAAGAACGGCCCTGGACCACGGTTCCGGACGGTGGACTGGGCGGCGGCATTCGGTTGCCGTCGATAGGCGGCGAAATATCAGCGAAAAGGGCCGCTGGAGCTGAGGACAGTTGCTGCTGAACTACTTCTGGGCGAACCGCAGAAAACTTGGACGAGTGCCACACTCGCCCATCATCCAGCAGATAAGATGCAGGTCCACGCTGCTCCACAACCTTCCGAGGCTCCGAAAACCGAGCTGACAGTTTGCTTCGCACATTTGGTTTGCGGACACGCACGTGCTGGCCAATCTGAAAGTCACGACACTGGGCGCCACTCCGCTGGTCCGCATAAAGCTTGTATTGCGCTTGTTTCTCGTCAAGCCTCTGCCGCAAAAGCTTAGCGCTTTTGTCGGATCCATTGAGCAGGACTGATCCGGCAGTCCTACAACGTTAAGTCTTGTGCGGGGCAACCGGCCATGAAGTAGGACAGCTGGTGCAATTCCTGTCGTGGCATGGGGCGTACAGCGGTAGACACCGAGGTAGTCCACAATCGCTGTACGTAGGTCGCGTCGCTCGCACAGAGCTAGCTGAATGTAGGACTTAAGCACTCGATTGAATCGTTCAACGAGTCCATTAGCTTGGGGATGGTACACTGAAGAGTAGCAATGGCGTATCCCCCGTTCGCGGAGGAAAGTTTGCATGGCCATCGATGAAAATCGAGGTCCGTGGTCAGAGACAATCTCTTGAGGGTAACCCTCACGAGCGAAGAGGCCAAGCAGGAATTCTTGAACGGTTTGAGTTGTGATGGCATCAGCGAAGACAACGTCTGGCCACTTACTGTAATAATCCATGAGAGTAATCGCGAAGCGGCAGCCACTGGGAGCTTGGTCGAAAGGCCCCACGATATCAATGGCAACATTATCCCAAGGTTTCTCTGGGAAGGCGACAGGTTGCAGAGGAGCTGCCACAGGACGAGCCGATTTGTCACAGGACTGGCACACGACGCATGTCCGTACCATTTCTTCGACGTGCTCGTCCATTCGCGGCCACCAGTAGAGCTCTCGCAGTCGACTTTTCGTGCGGCTGATCCCGGGGAGTGACTCGTGCGCGATGTCCATGAGGCGTCGTCGCAAACTTTCGGGAACGACGAGCCTGTCACCTCGGTACAAGATGCCTTGCACGACGGACAGCTCCGAGCGCAGGAGATAGTATGGCCTAAGGTTCTCCGGTAGGGATTTCTTGTCCGGCCATGTCGCCGATGTAAACTGAATGGCTTGAGCAACTGCCGCGTCGCTGATGGTTGCCTCTTGAAGCTCTTGTAGAGTCACGGCTGGCGATAGCAGGCAGACGAAGTCGTCGTCACTGGCGTCGAACTCACTGGGCTCACTGCACGATGTGGTCGGTAAGGAAAGGCGAGACAGAGCATCCGCAACAGAGTTGTCATTGCCTTTGCGGTACTCTACAGTGTAGTTGTAGCACAACAGGCGAGCCGACCAACGTGAAATTCGCAACGGCCATGTCGCCGATGTAAACTGAATGGCTTGAGCAACTGCCGCGTCGCTGATGGTTGCCTCTTGAAGCTCTTGTAGAGTCACGGCTGGCGATAGCAGGCAGACGAAGTCGTCGTCACTGGCGTCGAACTCACTGGGCTCACTGCACGATGTGGTCGGTAAGGGAAGGCGAGACAGAGCATCCGCAACAGAGTTGTAATTGCCTTTGCGGTACTCTACAGTGTAGCTGTAGCACAACAGGCGAGCCGACCAAAGTGAAATTCGCAACGGCCGATGGCCCGTTCCTTTCGTCGACAGCAAAATGACAAGTGCACTGTGGTCGGTGCGTTGAACAAAAAGGCCGGCCCCACAAATACACGTGCCACCGTTCGCACGCCCAAACGCAAGCTAGGGCCTCACGTTCACCAACAGAGTACTTTCTTTCTTGGGGTGTAAAGGTACGGGAGGCAAACTCAACAGTTTGCAGGGAATGGCCGTTGTCTTGCTGAAGCACTGCCCCAAGGCCATATCCGGAAGCGTCAGTCGTTACGACCACGGGAAGGGCAGGATCAAAAAATGCAACACGTCACATGACGTCAACATGGACTTCAGTAGTTTGAAGCTTGAATCCGCAGCAGCAGTCCAAGTGGGCGGAGTCGCTGCCTCGAAGTAGGGCGCGCATAGGCTCAACGAGGTCGGAGTAATGCGGGATAAACTTGGAGTAGAAACCCCAAGTCCAAGGAGGGAGCGGCTCGCTGATGTTAGATGGAGTCGGAGCCTTCGTAATCGCCTCGATGGCAGAAGAAAGCGGAACAGGCCTTCACCGCTGACAACATGCCCCCAAGAAAGTGAGCTTCGGAACATCGAAGACACATTTTCTGGTTGAGCTTGAGTCCGGCTTGGGACAGGCGCTCGAGAACAGCACGAAGGTTGGTCAGGTGCTCCTGTCGGGAGGTGCCAAGGACTATGATGTCGTCGATGTAGAAGAGGACACCTTTGCACCCTTTTAAAATTAAGTGCATCATCTTCTGAAAAGCCGAAGGCGCCGAAGCAAGGCCGAAACACACTCGTTTGAAGCGTAAGAGGCCATCATGGGTAATGAATGTGGTCAATTCCCCGACTCTCAGGGCTAAGTGGTACTTGATGGTAAGCCGAGGCAAGGTCCAACTTCGAAAAACGCTGTGACCCGGCCAAGCTATGTAGAAGTTCTTCCGTTTGAGGCAAAGGAAAACTGTCGACCACAATAGCCTTGTTCGGCTCACGCAAATCGACGCACATTCGGATGAAGCCATCTTTTTTCCGAGCCACGACTATGAGTGAAATCCACTCGGAAGCGTCGACCCGTTCAATGATGTCTTGAGCTTCAAGCTTCTGGAGTTCCTCGGACACCTGCTGACGAATGGCAAACGGCAGCCGTCGGAGCTTGCAAGCAACAGGAGAAGCGGAATCCTGCACTCTGACTTTGTGCACGTAGCCACGAGCAACTCCGAGTTCTTTGGAGAAGAGATGTTCGAAGTGTGGACGTAGCTCAGGAGGTAACAGAGGCGTATCAGGTGTCATGGAAAGACATTCCAACGATGCACCTTTGATCTTCATTTGTAGAGCGGCAATGGAATCCCAGGCCAGCAGCGTTGTGCCTCCCGAGACAACGTACAACAGGATGCAGGCGGTACGGTCGTGGAACTTTGCTGTGGCAACAAAACACCCTTAGACTATAATCCGAGACTCAGAATAGTCCAATAGTTGAACTGCAGTTGATTTAGGCGGGAAACATTTAGCGAAGAATCGGTGGTATAGATCTTCAGAAATAATTGACACAGATGAGCCGGTGTCAATCAGGAAGCGGATGAACTTGCCTTCAATCAGGACTGAGGCGAAAATTCCGTTTTTTTACTTTCAACATTGAGAATAGACGCACTGCTGGAGCCATCCGGCATCGACGATGTGTCAGCAGTATCTGCAACTTGCTGAACTTGAACAGGACGGTCGGACGACTTGCAGAGAGAGTCGAAATGGCCCACCTTGCCGCACCGACGACACTTGCGGTTGCGGGCTCGGCATGCAGGGTTGTTCGCTAGGTGAGTTGTAGAACCGCAGCGGTAGCACATGCGCTCTGGTATTGCAGTAGCAGGTTGTGATGGTTGACTTTGGCACTTGCAGCAATGGGCCTGAGGTGGTGTTTGTCTCGATCCGCACTCGCATCTCACATGATGTACTGGAGCGTCCTCCTCAGCCAATTCCCTGGCTTCCCGGGAAGCTTGCTCACACTGTCGAGCAAGGAGCATGGAGCGCGACAGAGTCAAGGAGGAGCCTTCCATGAGTAGGCGCTCACGCAGATGGCAACTCGAGGTCTTCTCCACCAGCTGGTCCCTGATCATATCGTCCCCCATGGTCCCAAACCCGCAGTCGCCGACAAGGCTGTGAAGGACAGCGACGTACTCATCGGTTGTCTCTCCTGGAGCCTGAACTCGACGGCGAAAGCGATGACGTGCGGCGATTACATTCACGGACGATTTGTAATGCTCCGACAGGATGGATACCGCCGCATCAAATTCGTCAAGGCGGGGCGCCTCGTCACCGGAGTGCGAAGCCGCAGCTGTAGGCGCTGGAGTGGACGACGGCGGCGCCAATGTATAAAAAATGCGCTGACGTTCCAGTCCGAGGCAATTCAGCAGGATGGCCTTCCGCCTGTCCGCGCCCAGAGTACAGGCACCAGAGGCCAGCATGTAATTCCGGAACGCCAGCTCCCGTTGCTCCCATGGAAGGGCAGGACGACCAGGAGTCGGCAGGAAGGGTGGTGGTGGCTGAAGCCTAGAAAAACTTATGACGGATGGTGAGCAGGCCACGTGAAGGTCCCGAATCAAAACAGCATCCTCGTCGCCAAAGTATGTTGTATCGTAGTAATGATAATTAGCAATGAAACAGTACACGTAGCATACGGTCGAGCCGATCTGTATTCCCCTACTTCGTCATCTTCCTTCCCCCCCCCCCCCATGCGCGCGAGTGCGTGCAGCGCACTTGCCACACTTCATCTTTGTCACAATAAGTACTTCTTCGTTCATTTTTTTATATACCGGACTTGAGCTGTTGTAGATAACCCTAGACAGCACAAGCGTTGTTTTCAACATCAGAAATGCTAGCAGGGCTTCGTTCCAAGCAACTAATTGTTGATATAACGCAAGCGATATCTTGCTTATTTCAGCTATGACATCTGTGCCCGCTTCATGGCACTCCTCCAGAAGCGCGAAGATGTCATCAATCTTAGGGTCAGGATTTGAATCAATATCGCCTGAGCATAGCAGAAAGAGAGCAAAGTAGGACGAATTGCATATGAAAAAGCAGTCAGTGGCAAAGAAGACAGATGAATTCTAAAGATAAGTTTTCGTGATTGCATTTTGTCAGTATGTAAAAAAACTGTGAGGGACACTTAAGCTGCATTTTTCAGGTTATGATCCGACAGCGTTATTCGGTTCTGTCAACGACCCCACTTAATCTCAGCATATTACCCGATGCACGTGCTCTGCTAATCTTACCAGATCACGTGACACGAGCATACAAGTGATCACGTACAGCCACTATGCTGCTTGCTTAAGCACAGCTACCTAAATAGGAGCTGCTCTTATCACACAACTACTTACTAGCATATGGCCATGAGCTACCATACTATGTGAAAGACAACACGACATACATATAAAATCTTCTTTGGACTAGGATAGCCTCTCTGAATCGCAATCCAAAGGTATGCGGTTCGATTCCCCACTAATTACCCAAATTTGCTTTCTAGCCCAATTCATTTATCAGTTTTCATACTTGCATTTCTAATGTGATTTTGAATCATGCCGCGTGCGTGACGTTGTGAACACAGTTTCTGTGAAGTTGTAATCATCTGGAATTCCGACGCCCCACACGTGTCATCAAACCATTTTCACCGATACAGAGTTTCGTGACCCAAAGCCGGATGACGATGGGACGAAGTCGAATTTTCCGCTCAACTGGAGTCTTACAGCTATCACATTAAAATATGATAATGCGCTTCCGGTAAGTTTATAAGTCACACCCAACTTGTTCACGTAAATGGCATAAAAAAGACCATGTGTAGATAACTCGCCACATATGAAGAAAGCGAATGAGCCACAAAGATATCTTAACTAGGACAGAAATCACACACCTTAGCGTCGGCAGTTCGTGGCCGCAATTCCCCGATGCTACGATAGTACGCCTGTGAAAGATATAACAAAAAATGGCTTATTGCCGCGTTGAATAAGAACGTAGCCGGAGTGTAGATGTCTACCAGCGGTGGTTCGAACTTTTTAGTGCGCTAGCGCTCGGTGGGTCAGTGGCGAAAAAGTCGTTTCTTCCCAGTGCAGGTGGTATATACAGGAATTTTTCTCTATTACACTTGCCACCTGCTAAGGATAGAGTGCCGTAAATTCCCCCTCTTCTTATAAGGAAGAGGACGGGGTGGCCAGATTAAGAATGACTGGGCAAAATTGCCCCAGAGAAGCAATGACATACGGCAGCGGATGCTGAAACGAATGCTTGCGCACATCTACTTCATCAATGAACTCATTACCCGAAAACAAGAGTAAACGTGCTACGGCGCCTATGTCGCATCTACCTTAACTGGCTAAATTGGAGGCGATTTTTTTTTATTGAATTGTGGTAGAACTACAATTATGTAGGCGACGTATAGCGTCTAGATTCCAGAAATATTGTATTGAGAGAAGCCTTGAGACGTGGGCTGAAAGTTCTGCCTACCGAAAAAAGGGCTCAGAACGCTACACTCGAGGCACACTTCGGTGCAAATGCAATTTTTAAGCATTTACAAGCCTGCTGAGACAAACTCTAACTCAGTTTTTGAAAGCAATTGGTTAAGTTGGCGCCTCAATCGAGAGTCCGCTTTGATTTTTTGATTACAGATCGGTATGCACAGCCAGCTTCGTTTGCCCATACTCTACTACCCTGGCCTTTTTAAGAATGCAGCTATGAACTAGGCATGGTTATCTCTTAAACTCATGATATTGCTTTTATTGCTACAATTTCAAACGTATTTTATTTGTCAGACACAGTTGTCATATGTAGTAGTCGTAGTAGCAGTCTTTACTTCGAACAAAATTCCGAACTTTTTTCAAGGCAAAGTAGGCGTTCTGCGCAAAAACGCAGTCTCAACTTTACAGCTATGTAAAATCATTGAATATTTCAATCGAAAAGAGTTTCATTACATTCATAAGAACCCAAATCACGACCCGATTCATGAGTAACAAGTACAATCTTTGCCCGTAAAGTTTCGAGACTGATTCTTTTTCTTCTCTAGAAATAATTCCTCAAAACAAATGTTGCTGCGTATCTGTTGCGCCATTTTTTGCACTAACCTGAGCTATTTATGTTATTTGCTGTGGTAGCCTTTAGATGGCCCTACATGTAGAATATACGTTGTCACTAGTCGCCTGCGCATTCTAGTGTGAGTGAATGTGGAGAGATGAACGTCTACTTCGAACAGTGTGTAAACATAAAATGGTGTGTGAAGCTTGGAAAGACAGCCACACAGACATATGAGCTCTTCCGCGATGCTTACGGCAACCAGACATTATTGCGGGAGTGAGTTTTCTAGTGGCACAAGAGGTCCATTTCGGGGAGAACGTCGGTGGACGACGACACAAGGCAGGGGCGCCCTCCAACTTCACGGAATGAAAACAACGTTGCTCGGATCAAGGAAATCGTACAGCAAGACCGCACCATTAGAGTCCTCATGCTATCAGATGCTCTAGACAATAGTAAGACAACATGCCACCAAATTTTGCTTCAGAACTTGGGGAAACGAAAGCTGAATCCCACACTTGTGCCGCACTCCCTCACACAGGACCAGAAGGGCACGCGGGCATCAGTGCGCGCTGATTTCTTCTCCGAGGGAGAGAAGGATGCTGCATTCGTCGACAGCATCACTGCCAACAACAACAACAACACTGCTGAAGACGAAACATGGAGTTTTCAATACGATCCGTAAACAAAGAGGCAGAGCGTTGAATGTCTGTCCACAAGCTATCCGGCGTCGAGAGAGGTGTGGCGACAGAAGACCAAAGCAAAGACGATGCTGACAGTTTTTTCCGATCGCAGAGGTGTCATAAACCAAGAGTTCGTCTCACAAGGATAGACGGTGAATCAGGAGTTTTATATCCACGTGCTCCAACACATGCGTGATGCACTGCGATGCCGTCGCCCTTACTTATGGGCATCTGGACAACGGAGCCTTCTCCGGGATAACGCCAGGCCGTACACTGCTCTCAGCGTGACAAAATTTCTCGCCAAGCATTACTTTGTTTCCCCATCCGCCATACTCGGCTGACCTCTTCCCATGCGATTTTTTCCTGTTTCCATGTGTGAACGGAGCCCTAAAAGGTCGCCTAATGGGGAGCGTTCAGGCTATTCAAGACGCCATGACAAAGGAGCTGACAGCACTGCCAAAAAAAGCGTTTTCCAACTGTGTCCAAGACCTCTAGAAGCGTCGGAAGCTGTGTATAGGCTGTAAGGGAGACTATTTTGAAAGGGTGCTGCATAAATAATTTCAATGTTAAACGTAGTTTTTATAATGGACTTAGTCTCGAAATTTTACGGACAAAGGTTGTAGTAGAGTGCACTTGTACTAGTACACGAAGCTGGAACAAGTGAATTTTTTATATTTTAGAGAACATGAATCCGCAATGGAAATAGTAATTGTAAATTCCGGTAAGGTTTTTGTTTTAAGTGCGAATTACCATTTGTTTATGTACAAAAAGAACACGACCACAATGACTTATGGATATGAAGACTTCAAATGAATTTTTCCGTCTTTTTAATATCATCGTTCTCTTGTTTAGTAGTCAGAAAAACCTTACTGAGATGCTCCATAGGCGTCCACCAAACGTTCTTCTCCTGCATCTGCTTACGGGGACGAGTCATTCCAAGTTTCGTAGGAGTTGGAGTTAAGCTGTTTGCCAAGGCCGCAGACGAGAAAAAGATTGCTCTCAGGAGAACGTGGACAGGACGCTGCCGGGAGTGGTTGACAAATGATTCTCTTTCGAGGAGGCGACGCACGGTGCCATCGCAGATGGAATAGTCCTGAAACGTGCTGTGGCAGGATACTGTAATGCGGAAGGGAAACCACGAAGAGGAAGAAAAGAGGAGCATATTTGTTTTTAGAGTGGGAATCGGGAGCTTTCGCCAAAAAATCACGGAAAGGAGCAGAGGTGTGGTCCCAATTATTCCTCGTAATTTGGCGCTTTGTCGCCATGCACGCCCTCACTACGGCATATTAAACGTCTCTGTTTTATTTACATAGTCCATATAATTCATTGCTGCGGAGGAGTGGGTAACGACGACAGGCAAGAAAGGGGAGGACGCAGAACAAGTAGGTTTATTTGCCAAAAACATTTAAACATCCCTGTTCTGCACGCCGAAGGGTTAGGCAACCCGAGGAAACTGTCAAACACTTCTCTTAAGGGTTATTGTTCTGCACTGTTCAGCAATGCCACTGTAAAATTCTATTGTTCATTCGCAGAGCTTGAACTGACATTAAAAACGCACTGCATTAAAAAAAAGAGTACATTTTCGACAATTATAAAGGACTTACAGTGCAGTCTTAATGAAGGAACCGAGAATGGCTTAAAGAATACATAAAATTTTATATGATGATACAGTACTTCCGCAGCGAAAAGCTGTTTTAGCCACATCATCCGCGATCTCATTCTCTGAACGTTCTCTGGAAGCAGCAGGCTAGAGCGTTGGAAAAGGAATGCCGCCGCAATCAGCGTGATGTCGGCGCCATCGCCGAGCGCCCTCTTTGGCATGGAAGATGCGGAGACAGAAGAACACAATTAGGAGAAGCCCGATAATCGCCGGACTGAATAGAGAAAAATGCGGCGTTGCGGCGGGCAAGACCCTGCCTTGTGTGTTGCCGAACATACAACTGCTCGATGCCTGCGACCAGGCCCAGCATGGTCGTCAGATGAAAGCTCCCTATATCGCGAAAGTCAGAGGTGACAACGGGAGAAGGCTTTGGTCGCGCCTGGCTCGTTGACGGTCATAGTAGCCGATGATGAAGAGTCGGCGTCGCTTCCGCTTGCTGCTACGCGCACCCATCCCCCAAATACCGAGACGCACACCCGAAGAACTACGCCACCTTTGCACGTGGATATGGTGTGTTAAGCGGCTAGCTGAACCCGTTTGAATTTTCAGGACGACATACTTTTATGCGCCGCTGCCGGTGCGCCACGGGTGACCTTGTCGCCGGACATGTGGCCAACCGAAGTAAGAATACGAAGGCGAACCTAAACGAACTTTGGCGAAACCTCCCATCTCACCCCAGATGCCGACATGCTGTGCTGCCGCCAGAGCAGTGCATGCGTCAGCAACAGTCTTCATAGTTTTGCGATGGGGGAAGCCAGAGTGCGGCGTGAATGAGCGTACTTTCTGCCCTGCAGCACCAGCGGCACAACTGTAGACCTCGTGACATGAAAGAAAAGCGAGAACGCTGCGCGTTGTGCGGATTCCATGTGCCCGTGGGCATCCTCGCAAAGAACTGTGCTTCTGTCGATCCATGGACCATTATTTAGCGCAGGGCGTAACCAATTGTTAAAAGTTAGGGTGTTTTTGAGGGCGCGTTTGGCCGAAATAAACGTGTCTTGCAACGAGGTTCATTTTTTGGAATGCGGTACGCAGGTACTGCAAAACATTCCATTCTTGCGTCTACTCTTGAGCTCGAAGCGAGTGCATTGTTTGCACTTTTTTGTCTTACTGATGACAGCTTCTGTGAGTCTAACATAACACGTCCTTGGTGTCGTCGTTCCAGGAAACTGCCGGGAGAAGACCTGTGTCCCCTCTCGAAATCAGGAGCAAAGTGGCCGTCGCCCTCGAAGTCACAGTCGCAACAGTGAATCGCAGGAGTTTCACTCATCCTTCATATATTATTGACATGATCGCAAACATAGGAGCGGCCGCATTGCAATGGTATCTGGTAGACGATACCCTACATGCAGTTAGTATACCTCGTGGCATGCCGTGTCAGACAGCGCATGCTTGACACGGCATTTCAGACATTGTGGATTCTTCGTACATTTTTTACTCACGGTCAGCTCACGACGCCAGTGATGTTGCCGGATTTTCAGCGACACGAGCTCCTTGTCTCCCTGTCGCGTTCAGAGCTTGAGGGTACACTTAAGCTCTTCCTTAAGGGTTTCACGCGATAGGGTAAATCGGTCCCTTCTGCGCCCGATGTCCTCTTATGCGTATTTTCTCACAGATGGCGATTAGCTACTTTACATTCATATATAAGGGGAGATCTCATATTATTCATGGCGCAGTGGTGAAGCGGTTAAGAGATGTGCCACAGCCCCGGCAGGTGTAAACAAACACCACCAGCGGTGGGGTTTGCCTGATGGAAGGTGCTCTCCTAGACGAATCTCCTGCGACTATTCATTGATTGAAGTGCCACCTGCCACGGTGTCTAGTTTGCTCGCTATCCTATGGGCAGGCTACCACCTTCCACGACGGCTAGGTTTTGATTGAATCACAAGGTAAGTTGACCTATGTGGCAGGTGGCCCCTGCTTTTGGGTTCCGAAAGCCGAGGTCGAATTTTCCACAGAACGGGAACTTTAACGCTTCTGTTGCAATTTGTGTGTGTCTGCACCGGATTCATCAACCGGAACATTCGGACTGCTGCTAGGTGCAGTAGCAGGTATCCGCTAGTCTGTGACGGTGCCGACATTAGCAATATGACATTTTTTTTGTTTTAGATTCCGAGTGCCCATCTAGGTTGCTGTTTTGAAAGTAGGTTGCTCACAACGTGGTGTGTAGGTTCTGATGACGTCACAGCATGACGTATCCTTTCTCGACTATGCATAAATTTAATTTCCACCTGGCAGTGCGGTATTGCTGATCACAGTCTAGTGGCCAGGTCGCCACCTGCCATGCAGGACACGTTAGGACGTCACAAGGTCACGTGCCCTATCTTTACTCTTCAGCGAATTTCGTCTCGGACATCGGCGGGGATTTGTTGTGACGACAAGTGCAATGCTTTCTAATTAAAAACAACAGAAGCTGGGCGGAAATCTCACACGAGTGGCACGTCTCCTCAAAGGCCTGCTACTCGAAAACGCGCCTGATCAAAGTGTGATATCGCGAAGCACAATCAAAGCCGCATGACCACGTCGCGTCGGTCACGCTCCCTCAATTTTCTCTTGCCCACTGTGATAAGGTGGCTTATTAAATCACGTTGCGCCAGCCACCTGTGCACATTTTATTCGTTTCTGTCATCACGGAATAAAACCCTCCCGTCTGAGCTATGCTGTATCCATTGCCTAGCTTTAAACACGACATAATGGCGACGAAGGAGACGACCGTGCGCCGGTTTGACGCCCACTGAAGACTTTAGTGGTGCTAGCTGTGGTGCTTGCTCTTCGCAAACTCGAGCAATATTGCTCTTCAGTTGCTGTAATTGCAGACTCTCTTTCGTTGTGTTCGTCCCTTGATTCGGCTGTAGATTCGCCAGCCTTGAACATGTCCGGCGCCGCGTGTCATGGCCTGTGAGCCGAGCGCGGCGCGAGCGGCGCTAAAGGGCTCTCCTCCCCCCCCCCCCCCCCCCGTCTAGCGAAGCCACAGGATTCGCCCAGCAATTGTGCTTGGACGAAGCTGCGCACATTGGTGGCGCTGTCGAAGCGAGAGCCAGTGTAAGGCCGACGGGCATAGGAATGACAACCTAGGCTGGTTTGAGGGGGTCGGCAGCCACGACGTCTTTACTGCCGTCGACGTCTAACGTGAAGGTCTTCTGCGCCCGATGGAGGACGCGGAATGGTCCATCGTAGGCCGGCGTGTGGAGTCACGCTCCGACAAACGCCTTTCATTCAACACTCGCTCCGAATTTGAGCCTTGTTCGCGTGATATAGGTGCCAGGTCATAATGGCGTGACGGCCAATCAAGTTGCGGACTGCCTGGCAAAGGCGTCCCTCAATGGTCCCGTGCTGTCTATCGTTCCGGCTACAGTGTACATCACAGCAGCGAGGTTTCGAAGACAGAATTTGTTACGAATGACAACTGGATCTCTTTTACGATCTGATGACTACCTGCACCTGAGGTACTCGTGGAGCAGGACGTCATCCCATTCACGGCAACTTGAGGTATCTCTATCAAGGCTTCGTTGCCGGATAACACCCCTAAATTTTTATTTGCACAGGTCTGGGTTGGCACTTAATCCCGTCTGCGTATTCTGTGGCGAGCACGAAACCATAGACCATATTTTGGTGGTTTGCCGCCGCTGATGATGAGAAGAGAATATTTAGAGAAGCCACTACAACAGATTGGCCTTTGATTGAGCGGCCCAGTCATTTTATTGACTAGCGCAAACACAGACAGGGGCCAAAGTAAGAAAAGAGACAGGACACAAGCTAGACTTTCTATTAATACACGAGCTTCCCAGCGCGTTTGAACATTATACGATGCTGCCTACGGGAGGGGGCCAAAGTTTTGGCATTTTTCCAGACATTGAAACTGTATAGCACCGTAACACGGATAGATATCCAAAATGCTTCCTGGTTTTAGGTACCCAAATATATGGTGTTGAAAATGGTATGCAACAATCTGGCATAGCTTTGATCAAGAAGCTTCCTGAGGCATTTTAATTGAAACCTGATATTGCCTAAAATATGAAAGATGGCGCCCGGTAGCGAGCTACGCTGCAGAAATGGTTCGGACTGCTGAAGTTGCGCCCATTTCGACGCTTACTTTTTTATCGGGTGACTTTTGCCTTGCAGACAAGAACACATGTCAGAGCTCGAACCCAGTGTCTCGACCGGAGCTTTAAATAAAGAAGGTTGTTACGATGACCATGCATTAACGCAGCTACATAAAGTATTCGCGGCTGTTCATATATGCTTGTCGTGGAGCAACTTTGGAAATTGTCAGCCATTTGCTATTATCTAAAAAGTTTATTGGGGCGTGTGATCATGATATATTAGGGTATGAGAGCTAGCTCGCCTGAATTTTAGCTATTCTTGTTATTTTAAAGAGCGTAGCGGCATTCAAACGGCCGACATCAAAAAGTATTCGCGGATATAAATGTTTAAGATTATTCTTTTAATACCTTTTTAAGAAAATTTGATATAGCTTTACTCACCAACATTCTGAAGCTGCTCAGCTGTTGTCGGGCAGAACACAGAATTTGGAGTCTAGAAGCAAATAGCGTCTAGATAGACATTCAGGTTTTTACTGCCACGTTCACCTGTAATGCTTTCAAATTAGTGACTCTAGCGTTGTCCGAATATGGTGACTCGAGTTTGCACTTAGAGTTCTAACCTGGGTTCAGAACCTTTTGTTTTGGTCAACTAACTTCAATAAATGTGCTCCTTTCTGTAGAAAATATATTAGTATGAATGTATGAATGAAAAATTTCACGCATGATCACTATTCATACTTTTATTGCTGCAGCTATTGGCGACCTTCTTTTTTGCTGTTCTTTCATTCTGAGTTCTGTAATATGCATGCATGAAGTATTGCCGGGATCCATCCTGTGTAACACAACTGAAAAATGAGGCTTCGCTTTTGAGGTACGAAACTTAGCTTTTAAAGATACCGAAAGATACCGCCAACTGTTTTCCATTTTTGCAAACAAATTGGTGAATTTCATTGTTTCCACTTCTGTGCTACGAAAAAGCGCTTTAACATGGACGTCATCAAGGAAGCAGTTCATAACGGTATATATAAACAGTAATTATGGTGGCTGTCGCAATTTGCGACGCTGCAAGCCGCTACGCTGCCAGTCGCTGCTACGCTGCTTCGTAGGCCGATTGTCATGATATCGCAGTTAATTCTCCCGCACCTCCCAGAGTGACATCGCAAGGGGCCGCCAGGTGCAAGAGGGTTAACCAAGGATTAACAGGGTTAGTCGCGATGTCATATCAATCGTCCGAAGCGACTGTCTTGAGAGCCTCCTTTGAAGAACGTTTGCATTTGTCCTCTGAGGCTGGGCTGTAATCATTTTAAGCAATAAATTTTTCCATTTCAACAGTATAATAGATGAGTTGCGTTATCGCAAGCAGCTTGCTTTTAAGATTCATCTTCTTCAAAATGCTATGAAAACGTGTAAAATATTGACCGCCAATAACAAGATCAAAGGATGTCAAGGGGTATAAATTAGAGGGGGAAGAAAAATAAAAAACAACTAAGTGTCCTGCCCACGCCAGTACAAATACTACATTGAGACTGTTAAAAGAATGAAAACTAGAAGTGCCCCCCGTTAGGACGGCCAATAAAAATCAAGAGAAACACCCCCACAAATACGTTCAAAGAGAGAGAGAGAGGCGGGTGGGGGGGGGGGGGGGTGACAATGTCTTGCAAAATTTTTTCCTGCTGCCCCGTGGAACTTAAAGGCGTGTGTGCATGTTCATTTTCAAAGCACCCCCCCCCCCCCAGTTACTTTTTCTAGCTGCACTGATTGCGTTATAAATCGGTTATCCATGCTTTGCTTACATAAAAGAATTTTCTTACGCAAAAGACAAGCCAAAAGATCATTTTAAAAGTGACAACGGCAATACTTACAAAACACACATCACATTTATATTACACCAAGAAATTGCTCAGGGCATTTATGGCAGGTAAACAGTCACATAATACAAATACACTATTTTTAGTACACACCGAACACTCCTTTAGGGGCAGGTTACATAAGGAATCAGGAACAGTACTCTTCATCTTCAAGCAGTGATGCACTTTCTAAACTAGAGGTGCAACACAGCACTATAAATATAGGAGGAAACACGCAAAACTAAAAGGCACATCTCACCACATAACTGTGGTCTCCTCCTATGGCTACAATCATTGCATTTCTCTTTCTTTCCTTACAAGGTTGCGAAGTTTTTCTATTGATTTGACTTTCGTCGACATTCCCATAGCCCGAAGCTCCGTGCGCAATTCTCCTGCATCCATGTCGTCCGCATTTTGTAGACAGTTTCCTTCGCTCACTTTTTCTTCTGCACAGCGTAGCCTCTTCGCCCGTGTCTCTTGAATAAGTCCCTCAAACCAATACTCTTGGTCCCGCTTTTTATATGCACGGCTTAGTCTGACATTCTCACTCACTTCAAGCCTTTTCGCCAGCTTGAGAGCGTCAGCGGCTGCATTCCACTTGTTAGACTTCCCATGATGTAGATGCTTTAGCACGTCGTTTTTTTTTCTCTAACCCTTGGCTTGAAAACCAACCAAGGCACTTGAACCTTTCGTGCTTTGCGGAAGCGTGGTGCGCGAGAATATGAATGTACGGCGTAACTCTATCGCCACCATAGCCTTTGCAACCTTGAGCTCCTAATTCTAAGAACGTGTGAAAGAATTCTGAGGTTTCTCTTTCTTTGCTGCGACCTTCAACATCATTTTCCAGGTGGTACAAAATTTTCCGCATAAGCTTTCAAAGGACCAAAGTTTTTTCCTCTGTTTGAGGGTGCAATTTCCCGGCCAGTTTTTCAGGCAGAGCCTTCAGCAGGCGCTAACAATCGCCCCCCGATACCGACGTGAATGTTTTTCCCGGGTTTCCTTCATTGGCTTCCCAGGCGTGAAATTTAATCCCACAGTTATTTATGGCGCCAACGATGTCCTGAACGTGTATGGTCATACAACGTGGGTTGCGGACTTTTCACTGTAATCTCTGTCTTCTGCTTCTGTAAGCAATCCATCTACAAGGCGGTTAACTATTTTTAACTTCATGTGCAATACACCAGGAATTATTAAATCACAGTCGAAGTTAAACAATGGCACGTTTTTCATCCCGTTCGCCTCTGCGCAGCAATCAGCTTTCATGTTCTCAAGAGTGCGAATCAAAGGAGGCTCATTAAAGCTCCTGTTACTTATCAGAACTGAGCACCTTGTCTGTGGGTTTGCTCGACAAAATGGACAAGGATAGTGTGCTGCATCAGACTGCAGACCTTGAACAACAAGCAAAAATTTCAAATCTGACCCTAGACAGATGCGAATCGGAATCTCGTGGTCCCCTAAAGATATGCTACCCGTTCGTGCGACAACATTAAATGCTTTTATCAAATCCCGAAAAGCCTCTCTTATTTCAAAATAACCCTCCGAGATCTCCGCCACACAGAGAAAGCGATGAAGGTTATGGCTTTGTAGCTGCCGCATTTTGCAAATGATGACGAATGATAATGTTGTCCAGGTCGTGCGTCTACTCAAAACGCAGCCATCACGCTCTATTTTTACAAGGAGCGCCTCGGTGGAGATCTCTGTCACACTTATGCCTACATCTTTAGCTAGCTCTTGCGCAGCTAACGCCAAGTCTTCCTCAAATGAAACCTGAGCGCCAGGTGAGGTACCTGGTGTCTTGAAGACAGTTATCTTGGTATCTAGGTGCTCTCTGTAAGAATTTATTAGCCTTATGGTAGGCAGATTAGGGACGCTCGCGGATAGGTGCTCCTAGAAAACCTTACTGACAAAATGTGCGTCCAAGAGGGTTGCAACTTCTCGCAAGCTTTGTTTGTTTGGAGAAGAAAGGGCATTATAGTTAACTTGACCATTGCTGCAGAAACCTCTTTTAACACCGCCATTACAAATAATTTCTCCATTTTCCTTGAAAGTTACTTTATGCAGCAGGCCTCTTAAGTCAGTTACGAGA
Organism: Amblyomma americanum; assembly: GCF_052857255.1. Taxonomy (NCBI): domain Eukaryota; kingdom Metazoa; phylum Arthropoda; class Arachnida; order Ixodida; family Ixodidae; genus Amblyomma; species Amblyomma americanum. Next base: position 156,299,899 of record NC_135498.1, read on the forward strand.
AGCTGTCATGCATCTAATCCGTAGCTCTCCAGTACAGCGTCAAGTGCTTGCGCGATGGAATATCCAGCGGCACTAAGCTTCCCTCGGTCTGTTTTTTTGCACCCCTCGCCGACCATTATTCCTTTGTTCAGTAGCATTGTAGTTTTTTCGGATTTCAGCTTTTCATTCTCCTGCTCTTGGTTAAGAAGCTTAGCCTTATAGGCAGAGACGGTGTCTCTGAGCTCATTTATGGCCTTTTCTGAAACTGTTCCTACTCTTTCGAGTTCTTTTTGCAGAGCAGAAATTATGATATTCTCTATGTATTCTCCGGTATTCGTTTCAGGTGGGCTAGATTGAGACTCGAAGTGAATCTTTATGAACCTTTTATTTTTTAAGAAGGACACTTTCGCATGGCCTGTCAAATTCCTGTAGCGCCTATCCGCAATATTGCACAGTGACGTAAACCGGTCTTCAAAATATTTACCCATAATGGGAAGCCTTACATTCGGGGGCAAAAATGATTGCACAGTTTCAAAGTATGTCTTTCGAAGAAGGTCCTTCTCGTGTCTTGTCTTTATAGCTGTCTCATTGGTCAGCGTGAATGTGACACTGCAACTGTCAAAGGTAGCAGACAAGATTATATGGTTATCTGGCGTGGCCATTTCGTGGAGCAATAAACAACAAACTAAATAAAAACTAGAAAATTTGACGAACAAGAAGTCATAGCAGTGGAATAGAGACAGTAACACTCAGTGAGCTAAACAGGTGACACGTTGTACAAAACAAGCCAAAATAACGCGAAAACAAAACAAATAGAACAAAAGTAGAACTCCATGGGAATAAACATTTATCACTGTATTACGATGCGCCAGCAATGATCTTTGTCACGATAAAAACCTGCAAGGTCTCACGAGGAAATCCGCAAGGAAACCTCTTGCAGGACTTCTGAAGTTTTACCCCACCCTTAATTCTGATTGTAAGCTCAGTCGCCACCGTGTTCCCAAGTTTCGTTTCCCGTATCGACCATGCAGACGGAAGTTGGAGCCTGGAGAAGTCTTGTTCCTCACAGAGTAGCCAATTTTTTTTCTAATGGTTGGCCTTTCCCGTGAAAAGCCCATCGATAAATGTCCTGGTCAAATTCACCTTCAGGAGACCGCTTGATCGACGGCAGTTGGACAGCTTTTTTTGAATTTCGTACACGATCTCTTCAGAGGCGGACTGGAGGCGTCGATTCGATGGTTTCCTTGGGGGGGGTGAACTCGCGCAGACAGGCCTCGTTGAGATTCCTCTTAGGCTCCAGGGTACAATGCCATTTGGAGTGCCCTTTCCAATGAATCAGGTATCCTTTGCGCTAAATGAAAGAAAAATGGAGACATTTTGTCAATACTTTAGGAAACGATTTCATTTATCTGAAGATAGCGGGAGGGGGGGGGGGGTGAAACCAAAAGTAGGGAAACTGAAACTGAGTCTCAGGATTTTATTTGTTGTGGTACTTATTAGGTTTATAAGATCCGAAAGTGCACGTGCCACTTATTACGAGGAAAATTGGCATGTTATCTCTATGAAACAAAAAAATGCTGCTGCTAATATGAAGGTGGCAGAGCATCATCACGACAAACGCTAATAGAAATAGTCCTTGGCAATCGCGAGAAAGGCTAATACCTGTGCTACACGGGCACGTTCGAATGACACCTGAGTCGAATGACAATCGCAACTTTGAATGGAATTCGGACTCGACGGACTTCCGCGGCGCTACACGACACTTTCAAAACACATTTCAAATTTCCTCAGCTCGTTTTCAGTGTACGATGGCGACGGCGGCGGTGGTCACACTAGTGCGACAACGACACTATCACGGTCAACAGCAGCCTATATGACTGTAGTGGGACAAGTTTTTGAGGCAAACGACACCGACGAATCCGACCGGCGGACTGTCAGCCTTCATGTCCTCGGAGGGCCGGCGGCTGAGCGAAAACACGTTTATGAGGCGACGGTGTGAATATATTCGCCCTTCTACCTTATCCATATTGTTAATAAGCGAAAGGAACGGGTAAATTTCACATGTGCGCACTAGAACACTCACCAGCTATAAGCGCTTGCCAAATTAATTTTAATCGACGGCGACTCCCTTCCCTTCCGCGACGACTAGGCCTAGCGAGTCCGCAGGGTTACGTCTTCGAATTCGGCGGTTGTGAAGAGCTAATTCAAAAGTTTGAGCGAACGAAAATGATCGACGAGTGTAGTTTTGACAACAGTGACCTCAAATCAACTATTGCTCACATCGCAGGGCGCGCATACGATGAACGGGAATCGCCGGTGTGACCCAAACCGCCGAGCACTGCTTTACGACCAGCAGCAGTCGTCGCCGTTGCTATTCTGTGGATAACAAGTTATGCCTTTTCAATTACCGCGAACGGTCCCCAATCATACTTCTGAATAAAGCAGTTTAAAATAAACTACTGATCGCGTCGGACGAAGTCGGGACAATTAGCGACAAGCGCCGATCGTACACGATGTCAGTAGCCCAGCTGTCAAGTGTTTCTCAGGCGAGCGATCGTATCGGCGCTTCCTCCCACAGAATGTCGCACTGCCTTAACAAGCCACGCGTACAACCAGTACAAAAAAGATGGCGTACTTGATTATTTAATAGAACTAAAGCGCACAATGTGTTTTAAGTCATGCAAACGAGAGCTAGCTGTTCGTACGCAGCGATGTAAACAATAGTGCCGCCAATATTTGCAGTGTTTGTTCGTTTTTCAAATCTGCCGCGACACCACCTTATCGCTTTGTTTGCGACGCAAGACGCGACTAGATTTATCTCGATTGATCGCAGCCAGGCAAAGCTGATTCTACGTTGTTCCGGAATGTTCTAGTAACTTTGCGGCCTTTATCTCGAATGTTCGCTATCAGCTTTAAATTGAGCACGGCCGACAGCGGCGGGCATTCTGTTCGACGACCGCCGAGCACGCTTGTCGCTTCGCCGCCGCCGAGTGATTCAGTCCATTTTGGGTGCAAGTCAGCCCAATAAACAGTTCTTTTAGAAGATCCTTTCGTCCGTCTTCATCGCTGCCTCGACTGCCGTCACCACTACGTGACATCTGGTGGAGGTGCTGGGTAGCCTTCCATGTTCCGGACGCCCCCTTCAAGTCGTGAAGCCAGCCCTGAGCGCTTCGCACCCGAGGACGAGCCAGCAGCTCAGCGAGCCAGCCGACGTCTCCAGGGAGAGGAGCCTGAGTTCGGGAAACTGCCGGACCGCACAAGACAGCGAAAAGACGCGGCTACGAGCACCGCAATCTCGCCGAAGATGTCGACACCGATCATACTGCAGCAGCCGCGGGTGCCGCCAACTTTCAATGGATCCCTAGGCGAAGACCCTGAAGAATGGTTGGATCAATTTGAGCGCGTGGCGTCATTCAACAAGTGGGATGATGCGGCAAAGATTGGACACGTTTTTTTCTCATTGGATGGCTCCGCACGCACGTGGTACGAAAACTACGAGTCGTCCCTTACGACATGGGAGCTATTCAAGAGAGAACTATTGAAGGTATTTACCAGTGTCGTGAGGAAAGAAAGAGCCGAACGACTCCTCGAGTCCAGGATCCAGCTTCCGAATGAGCCCGTCCGCAGCTACGTCGAGGAGATGAAGCGCCTATTTCGCCGCGCCGATCCCGGGATGATCGAGGAAAGGAAGTTCAGTTCTTAATGCGCGGCGTAAAAGAACAACTCTTTGGCAGCCTCGTCCGTCAGCCGCCAAAAACGGTCGAGGAATTCATGCAGGAAGCCTGCACGATTGAGAAGACCCTCGACGTCCGAGCTCGGCAGTACAACCGCCCTTCCTCTGCCTATGCAATCCGTTCGGACACGCCGGCCACCACCAGCGACAGCTTGCGGGACGTTATCCGCGAAATCGTCCGAGAGGAGCTACGCCTATTACTGCCATCCTCCCCACAGCCACAAGCATCGACTCTGATGAACGTGGTACGGGAAGAAGTGCAACAGGCACTTGGCACCCCGACGGCCACAGAACCCCAGGCCATGACCTACGCCGCTGCAGTAAGGACTGCTCAGCCCCAACGACAACCCCCACGTCCTCCCCGAGATGAGCCAATCGTTCCACAACGCCGCCTCCCAGCCCCTACCCGCCCAGTCTATGACCGACGCTCAAGCCCCAGGAAATGCGACGCCTGGAGGACTTCCGACAACCGGCCGTTGTGCTTCCATTGCGGTGAGGCCGGCCATATTCTTCGTCACTGCCCGTACCGACGTATCGGTCTTCGAGGATTTGCCGTTAACGCCCCACGACCACGCTTCGGACAACGTCCGCACGAAATCGACGAGTACCTGCGTCGAGAAGAGTACACGCCGAACCGCTTTTCGCGCTCACCATCGCCGTCAACCTCGCGCTTTGCGTCGCCACGCCGCAGCTACGCAGCCGCGGTACGAGGAAGGTCGCCCAGCCCCCGTAGGGGAAACTAAAGGCAGCAACCTCTGGAGGTGAGGTTGCTCACGAGCTAAACGCCGAAGATCCTCCACCGACCACGCCCCATGAAGACGCTGCACCCGCGACGCCGCATGAAGAACCGACACTCGCTGCACCGACGCCGCACACAATGAGAACCACGACGCAAGCTACCTTGAAATCGACGCCACCACCCAGAGGAGCTTCGACCACACGCCCAACCCGTGACTCGCATACGCGACGAAGCCGTGACCCGACGCCGAGAGCGACATGCAATGCAAGACCCAGGACCTCCGACCTAGAAGTGACTATCGACGGCCGGAAAGTTACCGCTCTAGTCGACACAGGAGCCGATTACTCGGTGATGAATGGAACATTCGCTGCGCAGCTCAGAAAAGTCACAACGGCTTGGGACGGCCCACAAATTCGCACCGCTGGGGGCCACCTCATTACGCCATCAGGACGATGCACAGCGCGGGTGACTGTCAAAGGACATACCTATCCTGCGACCTTTATTGTGCTACCGCAATGCTCCCGCGAAGTGATCTTGGGTATGGATTTCCTTAATGAGCATCAGGCGATCATCGACCTGCGATCCAAGCTGATCACGCTTTCGACGGACGAAGCCATCGCTTCGATGAAAACTCGGGAAAATCACGTTGCCCTAAGTGTCCTGGAGGAAGAAGTGAGCGTCCCACCCCGTTCAAGCGTTATCGTGACCGTAGGCGCCACGAAAGCCATAAACACTGAAGCCATCATCGAGGGGAACATGCAGTTGCTACTAGACCGAGGAATCAGCATCGCAAGAGGCATCGCACATTTCCGCAATGGCCAGGCCGAAGTACTGCTGACTAACTTCAGCGAAGAATTCCGGCATATTAACAGAGGAACGACGATTGCTTTCTACGACGAAATATCTGACGTACGAGATTCCTTCGCCCTCTCCGACCCCTCGGCAAAAGATCCGCCTGACCAAGAGAACTCGCCCACTTTCGACATCAACCCAGCCCTGCACCGGAACAGACAAGACCAGATCCGCAATCTGCTTCAAAACTACAGTGAGTGCTTTTCGACATCGCCGAAGGTGCGACAGACGCCAATTGCCAAGCATCGCATTATAACAGACCAACACGTACGACCTCTCCGTCAAAGCCCCTACCGTGTGTCTCCACGAGAACGACAAGCCATCCGGGACCAAGTCGAGGAAATGCTTCGCGACGACGTCATCCAGCCCTCAAACAGCCCATGGGCGGCACCGGTTGTTCTAGTGAGAAAGAAAGACGGCGCACTTCGATTCTGCGTGGATTACCGCCGCTTGAACAACATAACAAAGAAGGACGTCTACCCCCTCCCCCGCATCGACGACACACTGGACCGCCTCTGCAACGCCAAATATTTCTCATCGATGGACCTCAAGAGCGGCTACTGGCAAATTGAGGTCGACGAAAGAGATCGCGAGAAGACAGCATTCATAACTCCGGATGGGCTGTTTGAGTTCAAGGTGATGCCATTTGGTCTCTGTTCCGCACCAGCGACGTTTCAGCGAGTAATGGATACAGTGCTGGCAGGCCTGAAGTGGCAGATTTGTCTGGTATATTTAGATGACGTCGTTGTCTTCGCCTCGAACTTTGAAGAGCACCTCAAAAGACTTCGAACAGTACTAGACGCAATCAAGTCGTCTGGCCTAACCTTGAAAGCAGAGAAATGCCACTTTGCCTACGAAGAGCTGCTGTTTCTAGGCCACATCGTTAGCAAGGAAGGAGTACGCCCAGACCCGCAGAAAACAGCTGCTATTGAACAGTTTCAACCGCCGGCCGATAAGAAAGCAGTGCGCAGATTTCTCGGACTATGCGCATATTACCGACGATTTGTGAAAAACTTTTCGCGCATCGCCGAGCCCCTGACCCAACTGACGAAGGCAGACGTGCCGTTTAAATGGGAAGCACCGCAAGCAGAAGCCTTCAAGGAACTTCAGCGTCGTTTACAGTCCCCACCGATCCTTGCGCATTTTGATGAAAACGCCGATACTGAAGTTCATACCGACGCAAGCAGCGTGGGACTAGGCGCCGTTCTCGTTCAAAAAAGTGACGGGCTGGAGAAGGTCATCGCATACGCTAGCCGTTCCCTTTCCAAGGCCGAGGCTAACTATTCGACCACTGAGAAGGAGTGCCTTGCCATCATCTGGGCTACGTCGAAATTCCGCCCCTACCTCTACGGACGGCCGTTCAAGGTGGTCAGCGACCACCACGCGCTCTGCTGGCTTGCCAATTTGAAGGATCCCTCTGGCCGACTCGCTCGATGGAGTCTGCGTCTCCAGGAGTTTGACGTCACCGTCGTTTACAAGTCCGGACGCAAGCACACTGACGCCGATTGCCTCTCACGAGCCCCTGTAGATGCACCGCCGCTGGACGACGATGAGGACGCCTTCCTGGGACCCATCAGCGCAAGCTCTTTTGCTCAGCAGCAACGCTCGGACCCCAACCTAAAAGGCCTCATCGAGTACCTGGAAGGCAAGGTTTCTTCACCCCCCGCTTCATTCAAGCGAGGACTGTCTTCTTTCTGTGTGCAGAATGAGGTCCTTGTGAAGAAGAACTTTACAGCGAACAAAACAGCCTACCTCCTTGTTGTACCTACTTGTCTCCGCGAAGAAGTTCTACAGGCTTCACACGACGAGCCGACAGCTGGACATCTCGGGTTTACTCGCACCCTCCGCCGCATTCAAGACAAGTATTACTGGCCCCGACTGTCTGCCGATGTCGCACACTATGTGAAAACATGCCGAGATTGTCAGCGACGAAAGACTCCTCCCACACGACCAGCAGGATTTCTGAACCCCATTGAACCTCCCTCAAGACCCTTTCAGCAGATTGGCATGGACTTGCTTGGCCCTTTTCCAACGTCAACATCTGGAAATAAGTGGATCATCATAGCGACCGACTACCTGACCCGCTACGCCGAGGCGAAAGCCCTACCGAACGGAACAGCAGCAGAAGTGGCCAAATTTTTCGTGGAGTGCATTCTTCTTCGACACGGCGCCCCCGATGTGCTCATCACGGACAGAGGAACAGCATTTACGGCGGAACTCACGCAAGCCATCCTGCGCTACAGCCAAACCAGCCACCGGAGGACAACTGCATACCATCCGCAGACCAACGGACTGACCGAGCGCCTGAACAAAACCATCGCCGATATGCTCGCTATGTATGTCGATGCCGAACATAAAACCTGGGATGTCATCCTGCCTTACGTCGTCTTCGCCTACAACACCGCAGTGCAGGAGACCACCCAGATGACGCCTTTTAGGCTCGTCCATGGCAGGGAGGCCACGACCACGCTAGACGCCATGCTACCCAACGTTACAGAAGAAGAGAACGTCGACGTTGCCGCCTACCTTCAACGCGCAGAAGAAGCTCGAAGGCTTGCCCGATTACGGATCAAAGATCAGCAGCGGTCCGACGCCAGACGCTACAACCTAAGAAGACGCAACGCGGAATACAAGCCAGGAGACCAAGTCTGGGTGTGGACGCCCATTCGCCGCCGTGGATTGAGTGAAAAGCTTTTGCGCCGCTATTTCGGCCCGTACAAGGTTCTTCGTCGGCTGGGTGAACTGGATTATGAGGTCATCCCTGACGCAATGACTGCATCCCAGCGACGCCGCGTACGACCAGAAGTCGTCCATGTAGTCCGTCTGAAGCCGTATTATGCCCGCTAAAGGCCGCTGCATTTCCATGCTCTATTTTCGCAAGATCTGTTTTTTTTCCCTTACTAGTCGCATTATTTGTTTTAATGCATCGGGTCGATGCTTCTTTGAGAGGGGAGTAATGCCGCCAATATTTGCAGTGTTTGTTCGTTTTTCAAATCTGCCGCGACACCACCTTATCGCTTTGTTTGCGACGCAAGACGCGACTAGATTTATCTCGATTGATCGCAGCCAGGCAAAGCTGATTCTACGTTGTTCCGGAATGTTCTAGTAACTTTGCGGCCTTTATCTCGAATGTTCGCTATCAGCTTTAAATTGAGCACGGCCGACAGCGGCGGGCATTCTGTTCGACGACCGCCGAGCACGCTTGTCGCTTCGCCGCCGCCGAGTGATTCAGTCCATTTTGGGTGCAAGTCAGCCCAATAAACAGTTCTTTTAGAAGATCCTTTCGTCCGTCTTCATCGCTGCCTCGACTGCCGTCACCACTACGTGACAATAGTATATGCGCGCAGGCGTCCTCGTCGGCACAATGCTGGAGAAATTTCATGCTCACGCGGTAAATGTTCTTTTGTGCACTGTTATCTTCAAGCACTAACGTAGACAGAACACGAGCTATTTGCTAAGCAAAGAGCAGGAAAAAGCGAGCAGCTGGTATCAAAATGAGCAGCCACAGAGCCGAAAGCACTCGCGCGGCTCTGGGCGGGGCGAAGCGATGGCGGCGGCAACGCCTATTGGTCGGTTCGGGCTGCGTTCGCGTTTCGATGCATTCCAAAATCTGGAATGTCTCCGCTGAGCTCCGTCGACTCGAATGTCATCCGAACCGAATGCCGTTGAGAAACTTCATGTAGCAGCGTAAGTTCGACAGTCGAGTCGAATGACATTAGGTTGGAAGGCATTCGAAGCGCCCGTGTAGCCGGGGTTTAATACTAAATTCGGTATACTAAGGTCGGTGCGACTTACTAATATTAAATACTAAATTGAACAACTATTTGCCGGCACGCAATACTACGCGAAAATGTTGTGACCCATAACAGAAGCGCAACAAACATTTTTATAACATTACAGAAAACGATATGTACATGAACTTGTACATTTTTGTAAATGACACGATGTTGTCTTGCTCGGGACTAGTCCGGTGCAAAGTGGAGCAAGTGCATTTGAATATGGGAATGCAGTTTGCACCTCGTTCCTAAACCGGGTGAAAACAGTCACAGCTGTTATTCTAAATGATGCGTGAGCGGAGTAAATATATTTGACCCTCAATGTTGTTTTATTCCCTACCATATGCATACTGTCCTTAACAAGTCTGTGTGTTCGGTGATAGATGAATCATCCACACTTAAAGCACATAATCTAATACAATGCGTAATTATTTTTTGTTCTTGCCTTGCCGTAATTTTAAATGGAGCGAGTTTTCCAGGGTACCTGTTTAAAAATCTCTGAAAGACCATTACTTAGGTTTGAAACTTAGTGCTGCAGATGGAATAAATGCACTTTATTTTTCTGATGAAGTATATGGCTGCACATACCAAAATCAAACCACAGCTAATGACTAAATGTACCCAGCAGTGCGTTACAAATATAAAAAAAAAGTTTTAATGTTAAAATATTCAAACAAAAAAGTTAAAAATTTACCGTTTTCGCGATGACTCTCTCGACAGAGTGGTACATCAGTTGCTTCTGGCAGAAAGGTGAGGCTGCAGTTGCTGGGTGTGGACGAATGGTGTTCAGCATCTCGATGGTACTGTATTTATAGTACGTCAGCGAACAACCTAGCATAAAAACAGCGTCAAGGATTCGGGATCACGTGCAAGGCTCACGTGCTTTCCCTTTTGTCCCAAAACGCCACCCGGAAACTAAACATCGCGAAAGAATTCCTTTTTTTTGGAATTTTGCTTTACCTTCCGACGAAACCGGTTGTGTAAACCAAAGCATTGTCACTTTCTTTACAGCGGGGAGAGACCTATCTCTGGGTTAAACAGCGTGACGTCAAAGGGGAAAGGCAGGATGAGCAGAATCGTCAAGTTTTTCTTCTAAACTGGCTTTGCACGTGACGAGCACCTGCTACCCATCAATGTCAAAACGGGCATTCCAGCCGCCTGAGTCGAAGCGACAAAGGCGGCTACGGGAAAAGCCAAATACCTGTGTGTCCTCCTCATTCCCAGCCCACGTTCCTTCAGCTGGTTGTTGACGCCATTTATTATTCGCCATTTTTTTTCTACTTTATTGCTGTGCTTTCTGTTTTCCGCTTTTTTATATTTTTCTGCGTCTCTGCAGGAACTCTGTCAGGCGCGTCAGTCCTATACTAGTACTGTCGAATGTGGGCGAGTAATTCTCACTATCCAAGTGGCTTTGCCTCCCCAAATCTCTTCGCGGCGCACAGAAGAAGGCAGCTGGTCGGCCCGACGATAAAGTATCGCTGTTTAGTTATTGCGGTGATAAACTCATCCCCATGGCATAAAGTGGAGATGTGCTACTACCGGCGCATTTCGCGAGTGACTTTGGGAATTGGATCCTTTTAAAGACTTTGTATCTATTAAAGAATTTTGAAGACTTGATAACTTTCGATGTTTACAGCCTTCAATTTATAGTTCATTAATAGTCTTTTAAATGAACTTTGTCACGGACATAATGTCCGCCTTGGCGCACAATCCACCTGCACGGACCACGACGATGCATCTTTTACGGCTTTTAAAAGAAAAATCTGTATACACTAGAAAAAAAAAGCACGCGCTATTTGCTGCAGCCAACACAATATTAATGAACGTCCGTCACGTCTGCAGCTTGGCAGCGTTCATAACAAGGCACGAAACAAAGAAAAAATGCAATATGCACACAAAACATTTTGAAAAGAGTATGATACAAGCAAGGACGCGAATTCAGCTTCTCATAACGACATGAAGGGTAAATGCTTACCCATGTATTCTCTCTAGTGAGGCTATCTGTTTAGTTATCTTTTTGTTAAAAGATTTCAAGAGTGAGTTAAGAACGAATTCTTGTCACAAGCGAGACACTATCCTAAAATCGGGTCGCAAACACTCACTGATAGCAGTTCATGACAAGGAATCACCGTTCGAAGTCTTTACTTTATTGTTATGGTGTCGCCGCCAGCAACTAATACAGCAAACGGTTTCATAACTTTTGCAGGAGCATAATAGTATGAATGCAAGCATGCAAATACTCAGAGAGTAGTTCTACCATCCTTCCGTTCCGCAACCAAGCGTGCTAACGACTACGCTACTTCCTCCTAACGCATATGTAGTTCTGCTTGTCTAGGACGCTGGAGAGTGTTTGCAGAAGGGCGTCGAATCAGATGGATGCCTCCCAAATGCCCTGCAGTGTCCCAGCTTTTGAGATTCACGAGCAATTGTGTACTTAATTAACATCTTAACCCCACATCAGTGACACAAGCAGCAACACCGCGCTAAAGGCTTTCGCCTCACCACACTTTAGTTCAACAAAGTGCCCCCTGAATTTTTTTTCTGGTTCTAACGTAATAATTGTTTGCAGCCTGAGACTGCGATGCAAACGTTACATTTGCGCAGGTAAGAAGCGTATTACACTCCGCGTATTCTTCATAGCAACATTGTGTCCATTTTCGGGACGTTACGTTGCTGCATGTCCCAATTTTATCCACAGGTTCCCTTCTGAAACTATGCTGCAAATGTACAAACTGCATGCAGTGGGAGACCGAGACAGGCAACCATAGAGGGATATAAAGTCGGAACCCGACGCATGGCGTTGCAGCGCTTCTAATATTGTCGCAACTTTGAAGTCAGTGTTCTGAATAACTGTCCGGCCCGATTACGATGCACAGGAGCTGTAGTACACAAAACATGGTGAGGACGGTTAGTTTTTTTTCTTTTGCTTCGGGCTAGTCTGGTTTGGTTTATTGGGTTTTAACGTCCCAAAGCGACTCAGGCTATGAGGGACGCCGTAGTGAAGGACTCCGGAAATTTGGACCACCTGGGGTTCTTTTACGTGCACTGACATCGCACAGTACACGGGGCTCTATAATTTCGCCTTCATCGAAATTCGACCGCCGCGGCAGGGATCGAGCCCGCGTCTTTCGGGCCAGCAGCCGAGCACCATAACCACTTAGCCACCGCGGCGACTCTTCGGGCTAGGATAATTTAACAAACAGGCGCAAACAATGGTACATGGATTTGTTTAATAACTACGTAACAGAACCAAGAAACACTCCTACTCATGCTCTGTGCAGCTTGTTGGGAGAGCAGTGGTGGTGGTTTCAATGTACATGCGGGATTACCCTTACTGTGGTCTGTCGGCAATTGCTCCATCTGAGCCCCTTAATTTAAACAATGTGTTTCTACCACTGTCCCGCAAAGCCATTGTTGGCCGCCTAGTTCATGAACGCGGAGGGTACACGATGAGAGAGACGGTGTCCAAGAGAATGTTCAGTCACCTCAGATTGCACAGGAGTGTCTCACTACGGTCACAAAAAAAACCTGGAGTGCGCCGCTATTCGTAGTTTCACCAGTTGATGTTTGATACGCTAAGTTCTGGACACGAAGTCTTGTATTTATTTACTTATTTACCCAATACTGCAGACCTCTAGCTTGGGTGCAAGCAGGAAGGGCACAAAGATATAACATAAAAGGGCAATAAGTCAGTAATAAAAGCATGCACGACAAATATAACTGAAGAATATCTCTATACAGTAACTAAAATACATCATCAAAGGCCTTCAGGAAGTCAACAACGGATATCACTCTCTCAGGGAGGGCATTGCAGTCAGTAACCGGCCTCGGAAAAAAAGAGAAAGAAAATTTATAACCGTTACTTTTCGCGAAATATAGCGCTGAACTATAGTCGTGCTGATGAGGAGTTCGACGTGTTTCTGAAAACTGTACATGGCATTACGCCGGTAAAAGAGCTGGTTCACTGATCCGCCACAAAGATAGGCGACCGCAATTACACAACCAAGACGGCATCTTGCAACTAACTCCCCAAATAATTGTTGAGATTGGCCTTTTGGACGCTTCCATTGCGTTCTCCCAAAAAAATCTTCTATAAGCATCTGACATCCCTGCACTTGGCGTACTTGATTTTTCTTATTTTTATACATATTAATTTGGATTCTAATCACGAGCCTAAATCCAGGAGTTCACTAAGGTGGTACTATGGGCTAGTTGTAATGCAGCGAAAAGATACGGCGCCGGTGAGACATGACCAACTGTATCACTGCGTCCTGCATCTGCCGGGATGCATCTCTTCTCTACCTTACAACTCGTCAAAAAGAACCACGCGTTTTCACTCCACACAGCGTCCCTATCGAACGGCCTCAACAAGCCCTTCAGCCATCTCGCCTTTTCCGTCCCCTCTTTCTCTGCTAACTGGGCGCCTTTCTCAATATCCTGCTACGGAACATGCGTTCCTCAGGCGCAGCGAAGGCTTCACGCTGCATTGATAGTTTTTTTTCGCCCACAAAGCCCGACTTTCTCCTTCCTCCTCCTACAGTGTGGAATCCGAACAATGGTTAACCGCCCAACCCAACCCCGCAGCTGTGCGCCATCCCGCCTGCCTGCGTGCGGCTATAGGTGTATCCAGACGGCGGGCCACGGACAGGCTGGCCCGCGGACCGGTCACGTGGGGTCGACCGCGCGTGGGCCGGCCGGGTCTGGCCGGCAACAGCGTCCACACGACGGACCAAAAGAGCAGACGACAAGGCGGGCCAAGCCTCTGTGATCAGCCTGCATCAACGCTCGTCTCACGCTTCGACATTCGGCGGCGAGAACAAGCGGAATTCGCGGCAGAGATCCGCCTAAATACCCAGCGGAAAACTCGATCGGTACGGGACAGATTTCTGCCCCGGTGAGGAGAAAGTTGCATTCCATGGCGACACGCTTCCAAGCAGGACCGCTCGTTTCTGACTGGATTCATCGTTGTTACTGCCTTTTTTGTTGCGTTCACTGGCAATAAAAGCGCACCCATTTCTCGCTTGGTCTCACCTCGCCTATAAGAAGACGTATGAGTGAAATATTTGCTTTATTTCTTATTTAGAGTGACGATTGCGCCCCTTCGAGGCTTAAGTGGAGCGTACGTTTGTTGACAGAAATAGCTACCTCGCCTAACAACTAGATGGCGCCACAAAGCTGAGCGCATCCTTCCGTCCGTGTTTGCATACGCTGAACTAAAGGTGGGAAATGTGAGAAGTGCTGCAACGCCCCGGAAAATACCTGCGTTTAGCCTACATGATAGTGCATACGCTTATGGCTCGTAGACAGCGTCAATTGTTCTTTTCTAACCATATCTGTGTACGTCGCGAGCGCCGATGTTGCTACTAATTTCGCTCGCTCTCGCCGCCGAACGCCCAATTATGAACGAGCCATCAAGCTGCACTAAGTAAAACATAGCGTCGTCCGACCACGTTGACATGTTAACAGTGGAAACAAAACTACTTTCGCTGGTGTTCTCTCGACTGCCGGGAGCACCGAGCCGCGAAAGACCAATGTGGTGTAGTTGCCAGACTCGATGTGTGCGAGTAGGCTAAAAAGTCCGTGGTCCGCCGCCAGAAAAAATGCTCTCGCATTTCTCGCGTGATCCGGCCCGCGGACCATGCGCGGACCTCGCAGACCGGAAGCGAAACCCCACGTGACCGCTAGTCCGCGGGCCAGAACAGGTCCGTGGTCCGTCGTCTGGATACACCTTATGCGAGGCAGGAAAGGGGAAAAGAAAAGAGAAAGAAGGAATGGATGGATGGATGGATGGATGGATGGATGGATGGATGGATGGATGGATGGATGGATGGATGGATGGATGGATGGATGGATGGATGGATGGATGGATACGGCTGAACCCTTTACATCGGGCGATGGCTCAAGCCACCTAGCCATGTCTTGTGAAATTTTACTCCTGTCTTGCTTTTAGCCACCAATCAGATAACCTTCGCTTGGTTACTTCTAACCTCTTAAAATTCACTTTCCCTTCACTATACCTAAACCAAAATGCCTTGGGTAAGTCAGCCCCGCTGCCTTCCACTGTAGAGTGAAGCCCTTTACAGAAATGTATCAAGTGTTCAGCCGTTTCCTCCTCCTCTCCGGACGCAATGCACAAAGTGTCTATCTCCTGGTACCTGACTCTATACGTCTTAGTCCTCAAAACTCCAGTCCTGGCCTCAAACAACAAAGAACTTCCCCTACAATTATCATAGATATTTTCTTTCACAATTTCCTGTTTAAAGGTCCGGTATGTTTCCAGTGCCGATTTCGTCAGCATCCCTGTTTTCCACAAAGCTCTCTCTGTTCCTTTAACCTTTTTCTTAACCGATAATTGCTGATTTGCCCCCTTACAGCTGTCCAGATATTTGCTTGTCAATTTTCTAGTTCGCTTTCTCCATTTCGTGGCAACATTCTTTATATACAGGCATCTGAAAACTTTCCTAGCCCACCGCTTTTCCTCCATCTTTGTCAATCGTTCCTCAAATGCTATCTTACTGCTAGCCTCTCTGCTCTCGAAAGACGCCCATCCCATATCACCCTGTACCCCCTGATTTGGTGTATTGCCATGTGCTCCCAAAGCTAACCTCCCTACTCCCCGTTGCCTAATTTCCAGCCTTGCTTGAACATCTGGCCTCATACACAGGACCGCATTCCCGAAGGTCAGGCTAGGGACCATCACCCCTTTCCAGATCCCTCTTACCACCTCATACCTATTGTAATTCCACAGTGCCCTATTTTTCATGACAGCTGCATTCCTACAAGCTTTATTCATTACATATTTTTCATGCTCTGTCAGATACTCAACACTGTTATTTATCCACACCCCAAGATACTTGTACTCATTCACTACTTTTAGCACGAACTCCTGTATTCTATGCTCGCCGCCCTCTTCATTAAATATCACGACTGCAGATTTTTCCTTACTATACTTGAAGCCTAATCTATCTCCCTCTGTACTGCATATGTCTAACAACTTCTGCAGGTCTTCCTTGTTGTCAGCCATTATCACTATATCGTTCGCGTATATTAGTCCCGGTAATGTCTGTTTATTCAATTCCCCTTGTTTGAAAAAAAGATAGGTTGAAGCCTAGTCCGCTCCCCTCTAGCTTGGCCTCCAAACCTTGCAGGTACAACATGAACAACAAAGGGGAAAGAGGACATCCTTGTCTAAGCCCCCGCTGTATCTCTACAGGCCCTCATACATTTGTTTCCCATTTTATAAGCACTCTGTTACCTCTATATATATCTTTTAAAAGATTAATTACTCCATTTTCCACATCCAATGTGCCCAATATGTCCCACAAATGCTCCTGAGTAACGTTGTCATAGGCTCCCCTAATATCCAGAAATGCTAGCAATAAGGGCCTATGTTCCTTTCCCGCAATTTCTATACACTGTGTCAATGAAAATAGATTGTCCTCCAACCTCCTTTGTTTCCGGAACCCATTCTGTAGTTCCCCTAACACCCCCTCGTTCTCCACCCAAGCCTGCAGTCTATCCTTTATAATTTGCATCACCACCCTGTAAACCACAGATGTCACTGTTATGGGGCGATAGTTACTTACGTCTGCTTTGTCCCCCTTTCCCTTATATATCATGTTCATTCTACTTAATCGCCATTCATCGGGGACTTTCTCATGCACTACCATTTTGTTCACTACCTGTATTAATGTTTGCTTGGATTTTGGTCCTAACTTCTTTATCAACATAATCGGGATACCATCTGGTCCTGTTGATGTGCCACTAGGAACCTTCTTCTCTGCCCTTTCTCACTCTCCTTGCTCAAGTGAAGCTATTGCTGTAACCGGTCTATCCTCCTTCGATAAATTATGTATCACGTGCTTTGCTGAAAATTTTTCCGTCATCCTTGTTCCTATGTGTTTTATTGCTTCATCCCCTTCTAGTCGAATACCCTCATCTGTAACAATAAACCTTTGTTCTAGCCTAGTTTTATTACTCATTGCATTTAGATGTTTCCAGAATTTTTGGGCTGCTTTTCTATCCTTTTTATTTACTTTTGACATCCATTGGGCACCCTTTCTTCTAATTTTCTCATTAATCAAATAGGATGCATCCCTTCTACACTTTATGAAGGTTCCCATTTTCTGTCTACTTCGGGTTTTGGTTCCCCCAGAAGGAGTTCAGGGTGAAGCGGCCCGTGGTGGCAGTTTGCCGAACTATACGGCCATGTCCCTGAAAGCTGGGCTTGTCTAGCATGTCGTGACAGGCGTATCGCGAAGGGCTTAGAAGGCATTCGTGACATCAGGGTTGTCAAGGTGTTTAGATACGTTGATGACTATTTGACATCGTTTCAATCGATTCCAGAGAAGCCGGCGACGGTTGTAGTGGAGAGCGTACTGGATGTTTTCCGTGAATAGGCGCTAGAGCTGAAGTTCACGTATTAACTTCCCCTTGATGAATATTTGCAGTTCCTGGATGTGTGCATTTTCCTCTCTAGGAATCTTGTGTGTTGGATGTATCAGCCAAGAACCAAAAAAGACATTTTACCTTATCATTCAGCCCACTCAAAATTAGTGAAAAGGGGCATAGTGCGAGACGGCTTGCGTTGTGTCCTGATGAAGTCTTGCCCCACAAGGTTCTCGATAGCCTTGAAAAGCAGGCGACCAGGCTGGATAAGTCAGGATACCTGAATGAACTGATTGCATCTGTTGCCGAACGCCTCTTAATTGAGGCAATAAAGGGTGACCGTTCTAACGGCGTTGCTAGGTCTGCGCCCAACAAGATGCGGGCGGCTGTACCGTAGATGCACGGGTTGTCACACCGGCTCAAAAAGGTGGCGACGAAAAATGGTGTCTCGGTGGTGTTGACGGCGCCCAATAAACTGGGCAGGTTATGCCGTATTGTGAACGGTGACAGCGGAAACAGCAGTGCCTGCACCAAGAAACACCGAAATAGACCCGCCAAGTGCCAAAAGGACGTCGTTTATAATATCCTCTTGCCCTGCGGCACATGATATTTGGGGCAATCCGGGCGCTGCCTGATTGAGCGTCTGCAGGAGCATCAGCAGAAGGTTTCAGCAGTTGCCATAGAAGGTTATCTGGCCGAACATTGGAAACTGTGCCCATACAAGCTAGCATGCATACCAGAATGGGATAAGACTTTGGCTGTAGGAAGGCTGCAAACGAAAGATGGAAGGGAGATCCTTGAAGCCTTCCACATAGCTAAGGCCGGGGAAGGCTGCGTAATCAAACAGTCTGTGGCCTTAACAAAGAAGGAATTGCGCTATTTAGAAGGATATGTTTCACGGTCCACTGTGTGACTGATAGGTTTGTTCACTCTACCTTCCTTGTGCCTCCAGTGTTCAGTATTCCATTTAATTTTACTTTGGTTGACAATGTTGTGTTTAGGGCTTTGTTTGATGTGTTTTTAGGACCATGTGTGATCTGTTTTTATGACCACGTTTATTCCGGTTTAGTGTGCCATACAATTTTTCAAAGTTTATATTGACGTGGGTAGGCCTCTTTAGAGGTCCTGTTGTTTTATATTTTTCATTCTCTCCGCCCTTTGGTGTGGT
Organism: Amblyomma americanum; assembly: GCF_052857255.1. NCBI lineage: Eukaryota > Metazoa > Arthropoda > Arachnida > Ixodida > Ixodidae > Amblyomma > Amblyomma americanum. The sequence goes on from NC_135498.1 coordinate 156,318,534, forward strand.
CATCAACATTCGGTAGGCCCTGGTGTTCCTTCCTTTATCTGAACAGTGCTGCTGTTGGCAAGTGTTGTTGGTCTTTCTGCAGGTCTCTCGTGCTGGTTTCAGCCTCTTTATAAGTTTTCATCTGATACAGACCACACACCCTGTTTATGTTTAACTTTTAGATCCTCCTCGTTTTTCGTTTGTGTTTCGCGGCACATTAAACCACCCTATCAAGTAAGATTTCACTTATCTTGTATTACTAGATGTCTTCGGGGTACTCCCGAGTACGTGTGCCTTGTTCATTTTGTTCCCTCAAGCTTCATTTCCTTCATCATCATTTGACGCGACCGCAACTGATAGGTGGCACTGGTAGCGCAGAAGGATAGTGTATAAATACTGTGTTTCAAGTAAAAGATCCAGTTGCAAGTCTAGCGTGTGTGCTGTCTCCTCTCTTACTTTGGTCCCTGTCTGTGTTTGCGCTAGTCAATATGCTTCACTGCTACAACCAACTAGCCCAAATGAAAGCCTTACCAGTCATCTTGTTTTTTAGAGCCACCACTCTTGGGTACAGCCACAAGTCTGTTTTTACCGCTGTCCAAAAATTTTTTTAATAGAATCAAATAGGCTACATAGGTAAATTTTCAATATTATTTTATTTTTACAATTATCACTATCATTTAACCACTCAGCTATAAACCTCGGTGTCGATCTCCTGCGTGCGTTATGCATTTTCCAATTCATTTCGCTGTTCCTTTTTGTTTACTTCTTGCTTTCTTCCTCACTTGCTTACTTCTTCCTTGCTTACTTCTTTTCTTCCTCAACATTCAATTTATTTTCGTCCGGGAAAAGCCCTCTCGGCCCCGCAATTCTTGGCCAATTTCCCTATGTGGGCACGTGCCATTTTTTGAGGGTAACAACAACAACATTAGGCATAAGAGCAAGATATGCAGCATCCACAGCAGCGGCACTTTCGGACAAGTTTAGCATTTTGATGTTTCTAAGAATGATTGGCTTTCTTACGAAGAGCCATTAGAAGCTTATCTGCGTGCTAACAAGTTTCCAGAAGACTTAAAAGTAGACGTGTTGCTATGTTTGATTGGTCCGAAAACTTACGCACTTCTCAAGTCACTGACTGTTCCCAATAAGCCGTCGTCTAAACCGTATGGAACGCTCGTAACGCTACTTCGCTATCACTTCTCTCCGAAGCTGTCAGTCATTGCCGAAAGAGCGAAATTTTATCGCGGCTCACAGAAAAAACTGAAACCGTATCGGAGTTCAAGGCCGAAATAAGATGCCTTGCTCAAACATGCGACTTCAGCCAGTTTTTGGATCAATCACTGCGCGACCGGTTTGCGTGCGGTTTGCAGCGCGTAGATATCCAGCGGCATTTGCTTGCCGAACAAGTGCCTCAGTCTGCCGGACTTGCTGGCTGTAACACCTGAGCCTTGGATCGTCAATAGCGACTGTAATGCGCACCACGTCATGTGGGTGGCCATCCGGATGAATTCAAAGTTAAAAGTGTTGTCTCTTTCGCCTTAGACTACGACCTGCATTGCCTTAAAGACGGTTCTCCAACGTACATTCGCCAGCTGTCTTACAGCAGCTGCCTGGACTTGGCGTTTGTGTCTCGGTGCTTTGCGAGACCCCTCTGGTGGTTTGCCGATGTAGACACGCATGGAAGTGACCACATCCTTACATTTATTATCCTTCCTGGTATCGCTGGATCTAGATATGCGAAACATTTTCAACACATAGACTGGTCTATGTTGAAAAGCTTAAGGCAGATGCTTGCGGAGAGTACAATGCAACAGGCATTGGAGAGCGCATCAAAAACGCTGTGGACACTTTGGCACTCCAATGCCAAAAATCACATTCAAATCTTGCAGGCTGACCGTTGGAACGCATTCTGTCAGTCACTCTTTCCTCGAAAGCCTGTCTCAAGCATCTGGAGTGTGATGCGTAGTCTACGGACATTTCAGCAGCTCCAACCATTCAAATCTCTCGCAATTCACCAAGGACGCAGCTAAGCGGAGATTGATGCCGACTTTTGCTCAAGAATAGCAGGAATAGTAGGTAGGTCCAAAGAACCCATCCACAACTCTGAAGTTCTGCGAAGCAATAAGATGTAGGGATTCGCGAATGGACCTTCTTTTTACCATGGAAGAACTAGACGCCGGTATGGCCGGTTGCCGATGGTCTTCATCACCGGGGCACGATGGAGTCGCATACCCTGCACTTACAAACCTTGGTCAGGGGGCTGTACGTGTTATTTGAGACCATTTCAACTAATCACGGCGTGCGGGTACAGTTCCAGGCGCGTGGAAATCAAGTCATCTGGCTGCAGTCCTTAAACCGGAAAAATCGCCACTTTACCTAGCATCGTGCCGTCCAATAGCATTTGCTAATGGCGTGGTCAAACTCATAGAAGTGATTGTACTTACACGAATTGAGTGCAATCTGTAGTGCTACCAAATATACCCGGATGTAATGCCCGGGTTTCAGCGTGGATGTTCATCTAATCATAGCGTGATTAATCTCATGTCATCAGTTCAACATCAGAAGCATCTGAAGCGTTTCACCGTGGCGTTGTTTCTGGATGTTAAAGCGTCGTATGATAACGACACTTATAAAGCCATTTAGGACGCTCTGGAAGCTTAAGAACTTCGCGGTCGCAAGTTCTGGTGGATACGCAGTTATCTGTCCAACATATCAATATTTATGCAGACTGAAGATGGACAACATCTTCACATTTCCCTTCCCGTGGGGTCCCACAAGGTGGCGTAATTAGCCCAACACTTTTCAATCTTTTCGCTTGTCGGCCTTATTGATGTACTAGCACAGTCGGCGCCGGTATCAGTCTGTGCGGACGATATTTGTATCTGGCGATCAGGAGTTCCGCGACCACAAGTTCGAGCAAGGCTTCAAAAAAGCGGAAAGCATGCTTAAAGACTACTTCCGTCTGCATGGCTTGGAGATTTCTACTGAAAAATCTTCCTTTGTTGTCTTTACACGCCAGGGTATGTCCTATTACTCCGTGTGCATAAAAGACTGAACAATGCTCTACGAAAGAAGCCATCGCTTTCTTGGAGTAATAATCAATCGCAATCTAACATGAAGCCCGCATGTCTCGTACATGAAAAGGCGACTAACAACGGATTGTTTACGTTATTTCTTTTCCCGGAGGGAAGTCGCGGGGAGCATCAGTGCAGCCGATGCTCCCGCTGTGCACCGTATTATTCGTGGGATTGCTTCGGTAGAGTATCTCTGCACTAGGAAACTTGAGGAAAACGAACATACGGTGTGTACAAAGTGTTTAACCTCAAGCTCTCGGGACGTGCCTAGGACTACCGAAATGAGCGCCTACAACCGCAACAGTACCCATCGCTCAGGAGAATCCCGCGACAGCCTATGTATCAATCGAAGCCTTCAGAGCGCGTACTCGTCACCTCGCTCGGAATAACGCACACCATCTTGCCAGTATTCCTACTAAACGGCCGTGTACATCGTTTGCGGAAATATTGATGCCGATCGCGACTTTCTACCAGCCCAATTTACACCAACCTCTAGACCGTCTTCTCAATTATGGAGTCTGCACCAACCTCGCGAGCATCTTTGCATACCGGGCATCAAAAAGAAGGCTGATTTATCGTCTACCGCATTAAAACAGGCCACTGTAAAATATTTGCATGAGAAGCACGGACACCGACTTCACGTATACATCGATGGCTAAGTGACACCTTCCAGTTCGCCGAGCTCCATGGTCATCCACGTAAAGACCATAGTTCAGAAAGTGAAAATGACCCACTGGTCTTCACCTACTGGAGCAGAACTTACTGTTATTCTTGTCCCCATTGAGCATGGTATATTTTTACTGATTCAAAGGCAGCACTCCAAGCCTTACAATCTGATTTTCGTCATGGGTCCCATGAACAACTGGTCGCGTAAACCCGAGAGCTCCACCACACCGCCATCAATAAAGAACACGATAATGCTTACCAATGGCTGCCAGGACATAGCGGCATCGCAGGCAACCACCGCGCGGACGACGCTGTGCGAACTGCTCACCATGAGGGATATTGTGTGTCCATCCCCATCTCGAGACCCAACGCGGCGGGTAGGCTTACACCGCTGGTGCGGGACATCACCATTGTCGTGTGCAATTCAGGTCAATTTTCGGATTCGCGTATAAAAACCTTGGACCCAGATCCGAACCTCAGGCTTCCATCCGGCCTACGACAACGTGAAGAAACTTTGCTGTGCCGCCTGTGGCTTGGTGTAGCTTTCACAAAGCATTACTCTTTCTTCATCAGTATGGCTGACAGCCCTGCATGTGTCATCTGCGGGTGTGATGAGACTGTATGCCACATTCTTTGTGAATGCCCTGCTTACAGCGCCGAAAGTCTCTCTGCCATGCACTGGAGCATTTAGATCCACGCCCACTGACGAAACGAAGATTTTGTCGGCCACTGTCCGCAGCGATCGTCGGCGGTGAAGGCCTCCAAAGCACTTCTCCGCTTCTTGAGGACTTCTGGCCTGCACGACAGGCAGTGACCGAACGCTGTGACTTTGCATAGTGACTTCAATTCCTGTTACTTTCTTTTCTCCTTCCTCTTGTTATCCTCTCACCCCTTTCCGCCGTGCAGGACAGCAAACCGGTTCTTCTTCCGGTTAAACTCCCTGCCTTTCTTCCTCTTTTTCCTCGTGTTTACCGTAGACAATTCCCTGACTTTTCAAAAAGCTTTCGAGAATGCGTTGTGTTTCAAGGCAGGAGTGTGAAGTGCAACAGAAGGGCACGCAGTGCACGAAAGGAATGCTGACATACATAAAACACCCAGCTTAAGGTCAAACTTCCAAGGAAAATCTGTGCTGCGCTATCGATTTGCCTCGCCGAAGCACGGAGCTTCAACGTGTCCACATTTGCAAGCAACTTGTTATAAGTGCCAAAAAAATGTCACAGTCAACGGGCTTGCAAATGCCGCCCTCGGCGTGTGAAAACGCTCAGAGTAAGTGCCGTCAATAAGCGAAGGAACTTCGAGTGAATAACGCACTTTAGCCATGCGTGCGGCGCCTTTCATAGTAACAGCCAAAGTTAACAATTTACCGCTACAAATGGAAGTTGACACCGGAGGTGCTGTCTCGATAATTTCGCGCAAATACTGCAGGAGGCTTTTCCAGACCTGCTTTCGCAACGCACCATTCTTCGACTGCGCACGTACACGGGCGAAGTAATCAAGCTCATTGAATTGCTTGAAGCCAACGTGGGAACGAATGCCCAAAGGCAGCTTCTAGCGCTCTCTACGTGGTGCCACAAGACGGGCACTTGCTTCTGAGGCGGGAATGGCTGCAAAAGATTCAGCTTGAGTGGAGCCGCATCTGGAAACTGAACGCCGTTACCAGTTCGTTAAAACTTCAAGCCCTGCTGCAAAAGTACGCGCAACTATTCAGCCAAGACTTGGGCTAGATAAATGGTGAGGAAGATACTATTTATTTCAAAAAGAATCAAGAGATAATATTAATGAAGTCGAGGGCAGTGCCGGTTGCGTTATGCCCGGCAGTAGAACGGGAACTTGCCAAGGTAGAAAAGCTTGGCGTTATCTCTTCAGTGGCGAGCGGCAGATTTGCTACGCTGGCTTTGCCAGTCATTGAAACAAATGGCTCGCTAAGACTGTGCGGTGACTACAAAGTCACTATGAATACAATTCTAGCCACAGCGCATTATCTAGTTCCAAGAGCAGGCGAGCATTTTGCTGTGCTTGCGGGAGGAAAGTTCTCGAAACTCGAACTTAACCGAGCATACCAGCAGGTAGAAATGGTTGGACGGACGAAAGAATACCTGACGCTAAATACACACAAAAGTTTGCACATCGTCAACCGCCTCCCATTTGGCATAGCTTCCGCTGCTGGAATATTTCAAAGGATAATGGATAACATGCTGAAAAGAGTGGGAGGGTTTGAACGTTACATTGATGAGTCCACTTAACGGGAAAGACTAATGAAGAGTACCTGCTTAACCTCCAAGCTGTTCTGAACCACTTGTCGGAAAGAGGCGTTAAGGTGAAGAGGCCTAAATGTCAGCTCTTTGTGGACCAGCTCCAATACCTTGGTCACATTGTAAGCGCTGATGGCGTGCGTACAGCCGATGATAAATTTGCAGCTATTTCAAATGCACCGAAGCCAAATCACAAGCATCAACTGAGGTCTCTGCTTGACCTAGTTTACTATGAAAAATTTATTCCAAACCTGTCCAGTGTAATTGCCCCGCTTAACAGGCTTTTACCCTATGACCTACCCTGGGTGTGAAGCAGTGAGTGCGTTGGCGCATTTCTTGAAGCTGAGAAGCTGCTGTCCATGCCACCCGTGCTTACCCACTACGAGCCAGGATCGCCACTACAACTGCCTTGCTGCGCATCGGCATCCGGCGTCGGGGCCGTGCTCTCTCACGTCCAACCAAATCGTATGTGCAAGCCAATTGCTTACGCATTAAGAACATTGAATGAGGCACAGGCTGGCTATAGCCAATTTGGAAAAAAAAATTTAAAAAGAGGCACTTGCCCTAATTTTCGGTGTGAAAATGTTTCACTACTAGCTCTATGGCCGTGCCTTCATACTCGTGAGTGATCATAAACAATTGCACACTATTCTCAGGCCGAAGACAACCCTTCCTACGATAGCTGCAGCGAGATTGCAGCGTCGGCCAATTTTGCTATTGGCATAAAACTACACGCTCAAGTTGAAGTCATCAGTGGAAGACGCAGACTCGGATCGCCTTTCGCGACCGCCGTTGCATGGCACTGATGACGAAGCACTGGAGATAAAATCTGTGTTTCGACTCTCTTCCAGCAAACTGTCGTGACGTAGCGCACTAGACCAGTCGTGACCCTGCACTCAAAGCAGTCATGCAGTACGTTTTGAGCGGCTGGCCGAATAGCGCTCCGAATGACGAACTCAAGCCATTTTTCTACAAGCGTTTGGAGTTGCCTTTGCAGCAGGGATGTCTGCTACTGGGAACTCGTGCCGTCATTCCTGAGCGCTTGCAGTCGTTCATGCCTGAGGAGCTGCACCAAGGGCACCCTGGAATTATCAGAACGAAGGAGTTGGCGACAAGTTATGTGTGTCGGCCAGCGGTTGACAGAGACATCGAATAAAAAGTGAGTTCATATCAATCATGCTAGTCGCAGCGGAAGATGCCGCGCCCTGCTCCGCTTCATCCATGGCCGTGGACTAGCCGGCCCTGGGAAAGAGTTCATGTCGACTTCGCAGGCGCATTCAGCGGTGCGAATGCGTTACTCCTACTTGGAAGACGTCTTCGTACAAGTTTGGATCTTTCAAGCCTTCAATCCAATCACAAGGGTCGTCTAAGCAGTTTGACCAAACCTTAAGGCGTACGTCACCCCATCACCAAGAGCGGCACTTTAAAGTTATTGATAGTGTAAAGATCAGGAGCTTCAGACGCGACCAAAAATAGTTTCCAGCGAGAATTCTGGCACAAACTGGTCCGGTGTTATATCGCTTTTGCGCCGTAACTCCTAGAGGTGTGTTTCAGTGGGTTTTTCCACAAGAAAAATATCGTCCATGTGGCTCCTGAGGAAGACACATCTGCTCCTTTGTCGCCATACCTTCAACCTGATGAGCAAGTGGAGACCTGCCTGTCTCCCGTCAACAGGCCGGGGTGCTAGCCCGCCATTCGTATAGAGAACCTGCAGAACAGCGATACCCAGTTCGGAAGAGGACACCACCCGTCCGCTATGTGCCGTGACCAGGACTTTGTTCCGAAATCTCTAAATAAGTGCGGAAGGATGTGATATCGCGAAGCGCCATCAAAGCCGCGTGAGCATGTCACCTCGGTCACGCTCCCTCCGTTTTCACTTCCCCACTGTGTTAGTGTGGCGCCACCGGTGCGCATTTCTTTCGTTTTCGTTGTCACAGAATAAAACCGTCCCGTCTGAGCTATGCTGCCTCCGTTGTCTAGCTTCAAACACGACGCAAAGCACCCTCAGCAAAAATGAAAGGTGCGGAAAGTGAGACGTTAGCACAACGGAGTAAGGCCGGAAACGAACGCCCGCCAAGCAGAGCGGAGGAAGAACAATTACTGGGGAATAACCAGGGTTAAGCCAGTTTTCTTACAATTCCATCAGCGAAGGGCAGGGATGAGGGTTGGTTGACTCGGAAAAATGTATTGCACAAAAAACGAAACAATAACTGCGGAAAAGGACAACTTCGAGAAACCCTATCTCTAGAAAGGCAAGAATGGCCGCCCAATGTTACACAAAACGTGAGCAAGAAAAAAGAACGAACGAAAGACGGGATCAGAATAAGGAAAAACCTTTGTTCGATCGCCATCGCCGTTAGCTCAAAGGTCCGCATTTTTATTCCCTCTATGACGACGGTCGAAAGGGCGCAGTTAGTTTTAAAGGCTTCTGTTCTCAACCTTGGCTATTCGCTCTTATTATCGCAATCCCTCCGTGTGCGGTAACCCTCCCCCGTGGTCTTACCCGTGCAGAAGAGGTTGCGCTTAGGAGGATACGGGTCGGGGTTGCCTTAACTCCAGCTGTGACACGCAAGTGGCCGCATTACAAAGATTTATATCCCCGCCCCTGGTGTCCAGTCTGCAAGAACACAGACTGTGAGGCAGATATCCGCCACCTGTTGTGGGACTGCCCGGCGCTGAAGCCAACGAGAATTCGGCACATGGCGTCAGTGGGACTCTCAGCGGACAATCCGGATTCATATATTGCATGGACACAAGGTCCATATCATCGTTCACTTCTTGATTTCATCAGATCAGCTCATCTTTTTTCATTTATTTAATCATCTTACTAATCTCTCACTTCATAGTTTTTATGCCCTGAAGCAATAAACATCGCTTCAAAAAAAATTATCGCAATGTGCAAGGGGATCGAGCTTAAGCTTCTTCTTCTTCGTTCTCTTAAGGCATGGCCCATAGCCACAGGGTGGGACTGGCCAAGGTGCAGTGGCATAAACAAGGAAATTTCCATAGGAGATTACGAGAAAATTTTAGGAACAAGCGTCAATTTTGAAAAATGTATCATTAAAAACGGCAGAAGCATATAGTAAAATAACAGACTGCATTTTGGTGAAAAAAAAGAGCTCGAAGAATTTTAAAAGCATAAGCAAATCAACCTGCCAGTTGAGCTTAAGCTACGTGCAAAGCTTCTTCATCCTCTGCGTTATGAACACAAAAAGAAATGGTGAAGAAATGGAAGGCCCGAGCGATAATGGGAAAACCTGCACTGTAGTGAAGAAAAGCGAAAGCATCCGCCTCGTATGTGGCAGGTGCGGGGTTCGATCCCCAGTGCTGGCGGCCAGCCACCGGTGATACAATGGGTACAAGCTTTCCCCAGCCTGGTGGTGCTCGGCTTATCAGGGTTGAAATGCTTGAAAAAAAAAATGGGTCCTTGACCACACCTTGTGTAGACTAAAGCACCTTGTGCCATAGCGCTCGTTGGCAACACATGCCCTTGCGCCATAAAAATCCACCACCTCTAAACGAGCAGCGACTTTGCAGGTGGCCTCGAGGTTCGACCGGAAGCTGCCAACCATCATGTAATTTCAATGGATTGCCGCCATGGAGCTGCGTGAGTATCCCCTGTCGGCTACATGTGCATGACTATCCGCGGCCAGGAGGCGCGTACGGGAGCGGTGTGAGCGGGAAGAGAGGCTAATCGAAAGCCCTTTGGAGAACATCGTGAGGCATAAGAAGTTCTGCCTACCGCTACAGTCGAACAGAAGGGTCGTCCAAAGAAGTCATTCGTACCCTAGCTGGCGTTGTTCTTGTTCAGTAATTTTCCTTTGGTCCTCCTCTACGCATGTTCTGGAATCCGCTGCACCTCGCACGGGAATCTTCAAGAAAAGCTGGCCGGAAACCTACTTGTAACACACCCTCATCCTAAACCTGTGCATCTTACCCTCCCACGTTCTAACCTTCACAAATTTTTCGGCGTCAATCCTACCTGACCCTCATTTCACCGACTGGATCCCTCATGAGGGGAGGGTGCCCATGTCTGGTTGTGAAACATGCACCGCTGCGTCTTCTCTCGTATAGATGCTGTGCATACCAGCACCTTTCGAAATGGCGGCAGACTTGGTCGGTACTGCGATATGCTCAGCAATGCCAAGCGATCGAGCGAAGGACGACGCCTAATTCTGAAACCAAGCGGTTCACTTAGGTGGATCTGAGTCGGCATGCCGCGTATGCCAGCGCCATTTCTGTATTGTGTACAGTTTGGCGCACTGCATCACCTTCGATGCTCGGCGGTGGTCGGTGTCGGTGGCACGTAACCGACAGTGCGCCAATTGGCCGATCCTTGGGGTCGTACCGGCCAATATATGTCGCTGTCTTCACTTGGTTCCACCCTCGCAACTGCGCCACGATAATGTTCCGGGCCCCATGGCTGCTGATTTCAATATTATTTGCTCGCTTTTTTTTTGTAGCGATAGCTACATACCTGTAGCATTTGGAGCCTTCAGCGTGGCGGCGCCGCCATGCTGTCACGTGGTTCGTCACGTGGTGCGCAGCAGCTGCCGGCAGCGCGGATCCGTGGCTGATCACGTGGTTCGTCATGTGGTTGGTCACGTGACCAGCCAGGTGGTGCGGAGCAGCTGTTGCTGCTATAGCTGCTGCTGGCGGCGCGGCGTGCTGGCGAAACCGAGCTACAACGGCTGTGCGCATGCGCCGTGTCAAGTGGGGCGAAGATGAAGAAGGTCCGCCCAGCGAAACGGAGCGGCGAAAGACTGCCTTTGCATTTCAACTCAGCATGTTCCACCCGGCCAGCTCTAGCTATCGCGTCACTCCAGGTTTAACCAGAGCTAAACCACCGCCAATTTTTTCCTGCCTGTTTAACAAATAATCAGTTCATCAGCTTAATGTATGCTTCAAATTATTTTTAGAGGATAAAGTAGTTACCGTACGAATACGCAACTCCGTCAGGACTGCTCCTAAGACGACTACTGTACCTCTGTGCTACTCTTGTTCACATATCTGCATGTGTATGCAGAGAGGAATTTCCCATTAGCTCGCCATGAATTGCATGCGTTCTGCTTAGGTTGAATAATTTCTTATCTTTTGCCTGCTATGTGTTTACTTGCTTTCGCGTGCGATAACTTTGCAAGAATCACCGATGAGTGCGAGTGCTAGCCTGGGGGATTGGGGGATGCTGCATAGCCACGCGGTGACACCGGGCACGACAGACGTTTCTCGCTCATTGTAAGTACTCCTTTTTATGTTTTCAATACCGTAGTATGTTAAAAAGCCTTACTATGGAAAATATGTACCTTCCTCAGAAATACGTTCGCCTGCCATATGCATTAACCCATATATGCCTAGTGTCCTATATGTAGGACGCTTAAAATTTTCCAAATAACTCGAACATTTTTTTTGTAAACAAGCTAGCGACCCCTTGCGAGTGTTTCTGAGGCCCTGCCCTTCTCGCGTGCAAATCTTGGTTGGCGTGAGAGCAAACCTCGCCACGTGCTTGCAGTCTCAAAATTGTCGTTCCGCATGAGCTTTGATAAACGCCATGCCGCGGAAGAAAACGTAAGTAATATAAATTGAAATGATATTTGATGTTGTCGAGATTTTTGTCAGTTACTCCCGAGTAACTGAATATGCTCTGAAAACAATATTATTGAGATATATGCAAAAGGTTTTCATTTCGGTCTGTCAAACAGTGGTGTCCTATATGCAGGACGCTAGGCAGATCGGGGGTCGTTGGTCTGTCACTAGGGAACGCGCAATGCGTCGCGCGTGTAGCGTTGAAGTAACGTAATAAAAGACAAATGGACTTACGGTAGAATTTTTTTTCGGCTTGCAGTCAGTAGATTGCCTGCAGTTCATTTTACCGCAAAGAGATCCGCAAACGCTCAACGACATTCTAAACCACATTGACTCTGAGGATGATGTACCGTCTACTGTGGCCATTCTTGCGCCCGAAAATCACGTGGCCGCAATGACAGATGAAGAAAACGGTGATGAAGAAGGCACCAGCATGAACCATCTGCCAGGAAGCGCTGTTCGTGTTGAAGTTGTGGACACTTTTTCAGAGTCAAGAAAGGACGAGAACGATCAGGAGCCACCAGCTAAGCAACAGAAACGACGCGTCAAGTGGGATAAGCGCGACTTGAACGCGAGTTTCCCAACTCGTCACTCGTGTGATTTAGACTCCGTTGAAGAAGCACCGGTAACTCCAGTAGAGGCATTTGAAAAATTTTTCGACGATGAAGTCATCAACCAGCTTGTTGAAAACACCAACACCTATGCACAACAGAAGAACAGGCTGTCGAACACGAGCGCAGGTGAGATGAGATGTTTTCTCGGTATTCTGCTTCTCAGTGGCTATGTGCCGGTTCCAAGGCGTCGCATGTTGTGGGAAAACTTACGTGATTCTCATAATGAACTCGTCGCGAACTCAATGAGGCGTGACTGATTTGAAGCCAATTTCACAAACCTACATGCGGCTGACAACAACAACCTAGTACAAGAAGAGAAATTAAAAAAACTGCGACCACTGTTTTGGCTCTTGAATGAACGGTTTCTTTTGTATGCTCCATTACTGGACTACTTCAGCATTGATGAAATGATGTGTGAGTACTTTTGAAAGCATGGATGCAAGCAGTTTATGAAAGGGAAACCAGTCCGGTTTGGCAACAAATTGTGGTGCGTTTGCACTCCATTGGGCTATTTGCTTTCTGTTGAGCCCTACCAAGGGAGGTATGACAAAAACAAGCTTGATCTAGGAGGATCTGTTGTTACGGAAATGGTGTCCAGGATGAAAGAAAAGCTTGATTACTGTTTTCATGTGTTCTTTGACAACTTCTTTTCAAGGCTCAAACTTGTTAGAATGCTTTGGTCAATGGGTGTCGAGTGCACAAGCACTGCGAGGGATAACCGAATAGAAAACTGTCTCATCCTCACACAGAAACAAATGAAAAGTGAATACAGAGTCGACGCCGAATACAGAGTCGACGCCGAATCTGAAATTACCGTATGTCGCTGGAAGGACAACAGCACAGTGGCCTTCGTCTCAAATGCTCACAGGGCCGAACCAATGCAAATGGTAAAAAGATGTTAAAGACAGAAAAGGTCCAAGGTCGCGGTAAAGCAGCCATTCTTGATTTCGCGGTAGAATGGCAACATGGGAGGAATTGATAGACTAGACCAAAATATTTCCAAGTGCCGCACAGGCATTACAGGAAAGAAGTGGTATTCTTCACTCCTGACGTATCTGGTTGATTCAAGTGTGAATAATGCATTCCAGTTACACAGAATGGGAGCGGACAAAACAGAGCTCCTCAAATTTCGAAGGACGAAAGCGATGCCATGCATTAAGAGTTATGGCTTCCAATCCATTGCGTGGAAAAAGTCGGCAGTCTTTACTGTAAGCCCAAAGCCGATTTGTCCGCATTGACCATACTGTGATCCCTCAAGACAAGAAAAGAAGGTGTGCTCATTGCCACGGGAAGACCACCACACGTTGTTGCCATAGTTAGCCCACCACACGTTGTGAAAAATGCGACATCGGAGTCCATGTCAAATGCTTCAAATTGTATCATTCAAATGAGTAGTATATGTGCCTAGTGTCCTATATGTAGGACGGATACAAAAACACAGTTCGAAATTTTTTTTTAAATTGAAGGTTGATTCTACTTTCAGAGGTCCCAGAAGCAATTATTACGGGAAAATAAATTAGTTTTCTTAATTTCCCCAAGTTCAGGCAAATAGGGGTTAATTAAAATGGCTTAATTTGTGGTCCACAAGCGACGCCGACGACTGCTAACTGCCGGCGCCTGCATCAATGGTCCGCTGACTGTGCCAATGCGCCTAGCAATGGTGCTTCTCGCTCGGTGTATTTGCGTCTTACGATGCAAGAAGTTGCCGATTTCGGGTCACTGTTGTCAAAAGTATGTTCGATGACCAATTGTATTCTCTAAAAATTGCGAACGCACTCTCCGCAATTGCCGACGTCACACATACGAACCACGGTGACTCGCGAGGCCTAGCTAATATTGTTAGAAATTCAAGAGAGCGACTGATTCCTATAAGCACTCGTGTGTCCAGTAATCCACATAATCGCAGCAGAAGCGCAGCGCAAGTGTCACAAAGAATCATATTCAGTATTTAATGCTACACTGAAAAAAGATACATTGCTTGGGTGTGTGCGCGTGTGTGAGAAGGAACCAACAGCCACCGATACCAACGTGCAAAAAGGAATGTTTCCAGCACATTTTTTTATTTCTTTAATTTCCGATATTCAGCAACAATATATTAGTGCTGAATATATACGTATATATCTATATAGCAAAAAAGGTAAGGGGTAAAAAGGGGCTCGTTTGACAAACTCATGAAGGAAGCCGACAGTCAGTGAAACAAAGGTGCATAGGTAATGTTTTTGTTGTTATTTTTCTTAATTTGTGGTGCTAAACGATGAGAGAATAAGACTTCAATTAATCTGTTGCTTAAAAGCAAACAACTATATATCAGCAGAAAAAAAGAAAACCATGCCGCCGGTTGGATCCGAACCCACGACCTCCGAATATCGCGTCCGGTGCTCTACCAAGAGAGCTACGGCAACGGCTATGCAATCTGCTGCTCTCGTGGGTATTTATGTTTTGCGTGTAAGCGAACCATGAGAGTGTTCACCAGCGCTACCCTCGTCCCCAGCGGAGGGCGTAGCACGCCTATATTACCGCGAGTGTGACGTGGAACGTCATCTAACGGCAAGGGCGGAAACTGCGAGAACCCTCTTAAGCAACCTGTGGCATCAAGACTGCCAGAACCGGGACACTCGTTAAGCTATTTATGTTTTGGGCGGGTGTTTATGTTCTGCGCGTAAGTGAACCTTGACAGTGCTCACCAGCGCCAGACCACCAGAGCCGAGGGTCGCGGTTAGGGCAGTCTTGATGCCATAGTTAGCATAAGAGGGTTCTCGCACAGCTTCCGCTTGTTCTCTTAGACGACGTTTCACATCACACTCTCGGAAATAGGACATAGTACATCCGCTGCTATGAACGAAGGTGGCGCTGGTGAGCACTGTCAAGGTTCGCTTACACCCAATAAACATAAATACCCACGAAAGCAGAAATTCGACAGCCGTCGCCGTAGCTCAGTTGGTAGAGCACCGGACGCGATATTCGGAAGTCGTGGGTTCGGATCCCACTGGCGGCATGGTTGTTTTCACTGCTGCTCTATAATGAACTTTCTTTAAAGAACATATTAAATGAAGTATTATTCTACCATCTTTGAGCACCGCATATAAACAAAAAATAAAAACATTCTCCTATGCACATCCCGCCGCGGTGGCTCAGTGGTTAGGGCGCTCGACTACTGATCCGGAGTTCCCGGGCTCGAACCCGACCGCGGCGGCTGCGTTTTTATGGAGGAAAAACGCCAAGGCGCCCGTGTGCTGTGCGATGTCAGTGCACGTTAAAGATCCCCAGGTGGTCGAAATTATTCCGGAGCCCTCCGCTACGGACCTATTCGTTCCTATCTTCTTTCACTCCCTCCTTTATCCCTTCCCTTACGGCGCGGTTCAGGTGTCCAACGATATATGAGACAGATACTGCGCCATTTCCATTCCACCAAAAACCAATTAATATTCTCCTATGCACCTTAGTTTCGGTGACTGTTGGCTTCCTTCACACACACACACACACACACACACACGCGCGCACACACACACACACACACACACACACACACACACACACACACACACACACACACACACACACACACACACACACACACACACACACACACACACACACACGCACGCACGCACACACGCACGCACGCACACACGCACACACACGCACGCACGCACGCACGCACGCGCACGCACGCGCACACACACACACACACACACACACACACACACACACACACACACACACACACACACACACACACACACACACACACACACACACACACACACACACACACACACACACACACACACACACACACGGTAAAGTAAATGAGGGGCCCGTCGTGTGACTTAAATTCCTTATAAATAATACAATCGCTTGCGAACTTTCGGACTATTGCGTTAAGATTAAATGTTAGATCGTTGATGCAAAGTAGATTAATATGGGTGCTAATACTGCTGCTTGAGTTACGCCAGACATTACTTTGGCATGGTGCGATGCGTGGCCGTCATATTGCACATACTGGCAGTTGTCTGAAAAATAATATCGTATCCAGTTTGTAATTTTATTACAGGCAAGGAAATGTTGAAGTTTAAACATCAATTTTGGGTGTGATACACGATGGAACGCTGTCGAGAAATCAGGAAATAAGACATCAACCTGGCTGCGTTTGACCAGTGCGGATGCGAGATCGTGGATCGTTTACAGCAGTTGAGTTGTAGTTGATAGTCCTTTCCTAAAGCCATGTTGGTTAGAACTCAGTAGATAATTTTTCTTCAAGGAATCTTACGATGTGCTTAAGTATGATATGCTCAAATATCATGGATTCAACACACGTGAGTGAAACAGGGCGATAGTTAGATACATTTGTAGTGTCTCGTGATTTATGAACAGGGACAACCTTAGCAATTTTCCAGTCTGTCGGCACTTCTGCGTTTTCTAAGGATTTCTTATAAACAAGGAGAAAATATTCCAATACCCACTCTGCGTATCTCTTGAAGAACGTATTGGGAAATTATCTGGGCCCCTATATTTCCTCTCGTCAAGTTTAAATAAAAGAGTAAAATTCCTGACTCATTTAGTGTTAGCTCGGGCAGGTCTAGGCTACAGTCACCTATTTGGGAATCTAGGTGAGCCACTTAATTTTCGTCAAGCGTGAAAACAGATTGAAAATACAGATTGAAGTCATTGACCTTCTTTAAAGCCTCATGCGGAGGTACACGGCTGTTTGTGTTTGCGAGTCTTCAGATATCTCCAAAATGTTTGGGTAGAGGTTTTGATAAAGTTGCTAAGGGTAACATTTATATCTTTGTGTTTTGAAGTGCTAATTGCTTGCTTTAGATTATTTGAGAGTTTGCGAATGTGTTCAGTGTGTGTTGTCGATGATTTCCGTCGTTTAATTTTCCTCAGTCGTGAAAGCTTGCGGTTCATATGCATGATGTCCCGAGTTATCCAAGGATTAAACTTGTTTACAGTTTTTACTTGTGTGTAAACATAAAATGAGATGCAGTGTTCCATTTTATGCTTAAACGTCAACCATACGTCGTCACGTGATACAGACAGATCGGCCTACATTGTAGCAAACTCTGAATAAAAGTGATCAAGGACATCCAGAACGCCAACATCATCAGCATTTTTCTAGTCATATACTTGAGTTATATCGTTCGCGCATGCTGGGGCAATTAAGGACAGCGAAGAAATTGTTGCCCGCTGGTCAGATATACCGCCAAGTGTCTCATATGAAGAGGCACCCTCAGTTTAAATACCTTGCTGTAAATACTTATATCAAATTTATCTTGGAACAAACACGTTCACTACACAATATCGAAGAGTGCAAAATGCTTGGGTTTCTTAATTGCAATTTCAAACATATCCCCGTTCTCTGAAAGAAGGACTCTACTTCTCAAACTTTCGCTCCATTTTGGAGTACGCGTGCACTGTATGGAAACCTGACGCCACAAAATTAAGATAGAAACTTTAACTTGTCCAAAACCGACCTGCCCGTTTTGTATAAAGTAATTGTAATTGGAAACTAAGCATTACTCGTACTAAGCAAATCATGCGATGGCGAGAGCTGAGCCATAGAAGAAAATGTCCCCGTCTTAAGTTACTACACAATGTATTTCATGGCTGCACTGGCGAAACAGAAGTGAACTACCTTCAACCCCCTGTCTATGTAACCCCAAAGAGAACAAACCAACCAAGTAAGGTTAAACCATTTCGATGTAGAACTCATTACTTCAAAATTCTTTTTTTTATGAAAAAGGTGGAAGAGTGGAAAAATTTACAAGTTTCCGAGGCTTCTATACCGCCCCAAGACGCTGTCTTTTTAGCATTGAACCCCTGTGGCTTTATTTCCCATGCAGTCCCCTTTATTAATTATTTATTTTAAAGCAGTCTGTGAGGTCAATGGCTTTCCTGAGTTTTCCTAGTATTGAGTTCGAAAGTTGTGTACTGCAATCGTGCAGTCGTGTATTGTCAGGAAGGATTGTAATAATTGCTACATTTTTTATTCTATCGTGCTTCGTAATTTATCTCCCCAGCTGTAGTGTCTACCTGAGTTGTAGGATCATGCATAAATAAAATAAATACAGTGGTCGCCAGGATGGGATAGCAGAGAGTCTACATCACTGTTGTAGCTGGTAGGCCATTCACTCTATGTAGGTGCACGCGATGTTGAATGCGCTGGCACACAGGTAGCAAAAACCTCCGCAAGGAGGCAGAACGGGTTGAGTATGGCGGTCGGTAGGTTGGGGCAAGGCCCAATTGAAATTATTCTCCTTATGTGTCGCCTCTCATTATAGCGTCAAAAAATTGTTTTGCCTTAGGTGTAGATTAAACTACGGGTTTCCTATTTCAACTTTATTGTGCCAAAGTTTCTGAATGCCTCATCGCATAAGCATCAAAAAAATATGTCTTTGTCTGCCATCCAGAAAAAAACTTACTGCACTATAGGCTACCGAAATATCAAATGTGCGGATATTAACCATAAGCCCCGCCGCGGTGGCTCAGTGGTCAGGGCGCTCGACTACTGATCCGGAGTTCCCGGGTTCGAACCCGACCGCGGCGGCTGCGTTTTTATGGAGGAAAAACGCCAAGGCGCCCGTGTGCTGTGCGTTGTCAGTGCACGTTAAAGATCCCCAGGTGGTCGAAATTATTCCAGAGCCTTCCACTACGCCACCTATTCTTCCTTTCTTCTTTCACTCCCTCCTTTATCCCTTCCCTTACGGCGCGGTTCAGGTGTCCAAACATATATGAAGACAGATACTGCGCCATTTTCCTTTCCCCCAAAACCAATTAATATTATTATTATTAACCTTACACCCGCCGCGGTGGCTCAGTGGTTAGGGCGCTCGACTACTGATCCGGAGTTCCCGGGTTCGAACCCGACCGTGGCGGCTGCATTTTTATGGAGGAAAAACGCTAAGGCGCCCGTGTGCTGTGCGATGTCAGTGCACGTTAAAGATCCCCAGGTGGTCGAAATTATTCCGGAGCCCTCCACTACGGCGCCTATTCCTTTCTTCTTTCACCCCCTCCTTTATTCCTTCCCTTAGGGCGCGGTTCAGGTGTCCAACGATATATGAGACAGATACTGCGCCATTTCCTTTCCCCCTAAAAAAACCAATTATTATTATTATTATTATTATTATTATTATTATTATTATTATTATTATTATTATTATTATTATTATTATTAACCTTTATTAACACTCTCTGTTATAGCTCTCAAATTTTTTTTCGTACAGTATGCTGCCGAATATGTGAAATACTTCAGTTTCGATAAATATTGCTCTTCAAAAGCGCACCTAGTTTCATAGGCATTTTTGTAGCTGTTTGTTTTGCCTTGTGGATGTTTCTTACTCGTAAGGGTGCTTAGGCCCGTCAAGCAGCTTACAATTCGCTGCTTTTCTCTCGCCATCCGCTATTTGTATGTAGGCAAACTGTAATAAAGACTGAATGACTGATTGATATCAATCCGTTGAAAAGCAGCGGTCAAGAGTTTGCATTTTTGTTCTGATCATACGCTTGCACCGAGTTTCTTATGTGAACTTGGTTATAGATTTTTTAGTTAAAAAGATCACCAATAGCTACAGCGACAGCAACCAGCATGAAGTACCCGTAGTGGCAAACATCCGCTTTCGCAATACGAAACAGAAATAAAAGTACAAGACAAAGGAGACCTCATATGCACAAGGAAAGGGCAGAAAACAGAGTGATGCCACTGCTACTGGCTTGAAAATAGGAATCTCTGCTTCTTGCATGCGATATTAACCGAGTATTCTTGCGTTCCCTCTTTGCACGTTTTTCTACCTCCTTGGTTTCACGCCTTTACTTAACCAGGTGCCTTCTCATACCTTCTTCTCTTCGCAAACAACTACATTGGGACAAAGGAAAAGTGGGACCTGAGGCAGAGCGTCAACACGTCGGGATGAAGAGGCCGGCAGCTAGGAACTTTGACGCATTAGCAATTCAGATATGGGTGAACCACAGGGAGCTCACTTTTCCTTAGGCCCCGTTAGGCAGATGGGCTTAGTATTATAGCTTAATCGGCATAGCTGGCTAGAGGAAAAATCAAAGGGTGGGCAGATTGTCGGTATGTTTTGCAAAGAATAACACGTTGCTTGCTTTAAAAATTTCTAAAACTCTGTGCTCGGCAATTTTGATGGTCGGCCAGCTGCTTAGGAGAAAAACGAATGGGTTCTTTTCAGCGCTCACCAAGACTTCTTTTTTTCCTGTAAGAAAGTTATACTTTATCTGTTCTTTTCTTTTGCTGAGAAAATATTGTCCGGGCCTTCAAAGATGCGTGAGCTCTTTTCGTGCAATCTTTAATTCCATACAACCTGCCACGACTTCGAATAGTTTTTTGTGTTTCGCAGAGACATCCTTACGTCTTAGGGCGCTTCCTACTGAGTAAAGAAAAAAATGGCGGCAAAAACAATTCATCCCTTAGGTAGTGATAAACGAATAAAAACAAGCAATAAACCAAAAAGCAAGGAACGAAACAAATAATTAGGGCCCCGAGGTCTCTTCGACAATGCAGGAATCTCTCAATATAGACTCCCTATTTTGGAGCAAGGTATAACAACCGTTTTTAGAGCCAGAGAAAGTTATAGCTCTCCTCGTACGAGAGTGAATTTTTTAGGTAAAAAAGAACGTCGAGATTTCCTAAAACATTTATTCAGCAAGGAGAGTACGAAAATGGTTTATTACTCAAAGAGAAACGGAGTATTTATCTTTTATAGATCCCTGCGGAACTCTCCTCACCATACCGATGCTCTTGCGCACTTGTTCGAAGGCAGATTTCTCCGCTTTGAAAGCATAATAGTAAATTGTTTTCAGATGCAATGTCGACTTGCTGTCAGAAATGCACAATCATAGGCTCCAAGAATTCGGCACGATAGGGTTCTGTATTATTATTTCAGCATTCCGTTCTTCAAGAATACTGTACAGTGTGAGAAAGCGGATATTTCTGTTTCGAGAGTGCATTGTTTCGTGAGCACGGGATCATGTGTCTGCGACTGCGCTTTATTAAGCATGATTGCTTTCAAATCCCTTCCTCGACATACACCAAGACCTGCTTCGAAATGGATCGAGAACATGACGCTGAACCGGAGGCAGGTTACGACGCCGGACCTGCTGCGAATTTTCCGAAGGTTCATCCACTCACTAAAGCATCCAATGCGTCTTGAGCCGACCTTTGAAGCCTCTGCTATCTGGGTGAATATGCGATTACAGGTGGCAGCTTGTAACCCAGCAATTCCACTTCATCGCCCGCTTGACAACCCACACCACCTGAGTGGGGTTTGGTGAGCATGCGTTATTTCTAGTCAGCTAATCGTTACAACGACTGTTGTGTGGTCAGGGTATGAAACCGTGTCAGCGTGGTTTGAGCAGCGGATTTAACACGCTGTGGCATGAGTCAATTTTCAGGTGCAGGAGCAGCGGCGGTCACGACGGCGTTGTGTTTGGCACTTCTCGGCCGGATTAAAAGCTCGAACAACAAAAGGTCACTACTGTGAAGGGGAGCAATGCTAGATAGTGAACGCAAATGCATCCTGCTCAGTGCACTTTGGTCTCAGCGACTGCGCAGAGTATACGCCAAAAATAATCGGCCCAAAGTGTTTCCTTTTTAGCCATGTTGTAAGGCTTTTCGCACCCCTGGACGTACGTCCTTTGGTAGAGAGGAGCGATGACTAGGACTCCTCTCAACTTCGAAATGTGCTTACCGCTGACGATGCAGAGCGAGCCACATTGCACTTCCCAGAAGCAAAACCACTGGCTCGTACGATATTTGACGCAGGCTGCGCAAAGGTCATCCCTACATTGATGGTTCCGTGCTATCATGAGGCGCGGTTGAACCTTGACACATTTGGTCCAATCCCACTTGAGAAGCACGCCGCCTTTGTCAAAAGCGGCCTATAGAAAGGGATGGAAATATGAAGTCAATAATTTTTTTCTTTATTGTAATTGCTTTGGTTAGCGAAAGTTTGGGAAAGCTGCTGCTAGTGTCTTCGCGGGAAGAATATGCCGCGATCAGACAATCCATTTAGAGCAAACGAGCGCTGAGGCAAGGTCTCGAGCTTCGGGGCATTGCACACATGTGTGCTTCCATTTCTCGAGCATGCAGAAACATTATGGAGGCATTTTTCTGGTTTTCAGTTAGTCATCAGAGGCGCCCAAAGCGCTCATCTCCTACTGACAGACCAGTGGGAAGAGAGCGGTTAGAAGACAGAACAGTAGAAAGGGATCCTCGCCCTGTGACGGCGCGTGAGTTCCTCAAACGTTGGCCGCAGCATTTCATACCTTGAACGCAAAAAAAAAAAACTACTGTTCTGTTACCTCAGGCTGCCGTGCTTTGGTGACAGGTTGCGAAAGAGCTTCTCACTCCTTCTCTCTTTCTCTTCTACCTCCCCTCATCCCTTTCTCGCACTTCTCTATAGCAAATTGAAACACCATTTTGGCTAACCTTCTTGCTCTTCCCTTCCCACTCTCTCCCCTTCTGCTCAAGGTAACATTGCAAAAAATAAAAAAAAATGTATTCATGCCTACTGAGCTTTTGTGCAAACATTCCTTCAATAGCGTACGCCTCAAAATAGTTTTCTTTAGATCGGTCTGCTTGCGACGTTACATATGGCGGGCACATACTGCTGATTTTATTATTTACTTATGTTTTCTTAGTGTCGATCTTGCGTTTTAATTTTATTATCTATACACACGAGGGAGGTGTAAGCAATGTAAAGTAACGGTGGCCGCTATCCAGAAGAGGCTGTTAAATATTTTTCAGGCAGCACAGCATTTTTTCTTGCTAATGTTGGCAGTCTTTTACAACACTTGTAGCGTGACTGAAGATGCACGCTAAATTCAAGTATACGCTTGTCTGCCATAATTTTCGCTGCTGAAGGTTGCTGTTTTGTTAAAATATACGCTTGAGAACGCGCTGCGAGCTCCTGCTTTGTGTTGCGGCAAGCGAATACAAATATTTGTTTGACATTGACTTAAAAGGCGGCATCCTGCGGGAGCAAAACGGACAAAACATACTTATCCGATGAAAAAAAAATTAAATGAGCCAAGAAGGCAGTTTCCTTCCGCGTCTTCCGGAAAAGCTACCAGGCTGTTGTTCGAACAACATCGATCATTAGGGATTACGCGTGGCAAACTGACAGGAAAGAGTACCACATATCTTGGGGCCCCATAAATAACTTTTCGTGCTTCCAAGTACTAAGCGTGCAAAGAAAACCGTATCTAAACAAACGGCACGGAAAGCAGCCAGACCGAATGTTCCTGGCTTTTAATCGCAAATGATGGCCCACTTTCTTTGCAACTATTTTAATGACATTGTAGTTATTGGTTCACGAAGGACATTTAGGATTACGGCGCGTTGACTTTCTAGCGGAGCTTCTGTTCTCGCTTCCCTTCTTGAACTGCGAGAGGGAGCAGTAAAGCTGAACACTTCATTAATCAAGCTTCTGTAGCCTGCCGAGCTTCTAAGGCAAACGCGTCCTTCACATGTGTAGCTTTTATCTTCGTAATCGGCGTTGCTTCATTAACTGTAGTGAAAGGTAAGAAAAATTGCTGCAAGTTTTTTTGTTCGTGTAGACGGCAATTTCTGAAGCCGTTATTAGCGTGGAACGGTAAAAAGAGTCTTCTCGTCACGTTCAGAAAAGCAGAAACAGATTCGTTCATGTATTCAAGGAATCAAGGCGGAAGGTAACCATTAAAATTACATGAAAAAAACAGGGCATGAAATGTAAAATTAAAAACAAAAAATCAACAGGTTTTATAAAATAAAGCACACTAACGTAAAAAGGATGAATTGCCATTTTTCTGCATTTGTTTTCGATAGTAGCTAGCTTGACACAAGGCTAAGCTTTAACTCAGGCAGTTGATCGATGATCTTCAGAGTGTGAAAGCTTCCGAAAAAACATTTTTACGTGCCTCACGCGTTGTCAACAATGCATGCGTAATCCAGCTAGTGTCATATGATGGAAGTGGGGGGGCGGGGTATACAGACGAGGATAAAGTATTATTGCCACTAAGAATGAAGCTGTTGCAGGAGGAACGTGTGCGTGGGCAGCTACACCACCTTCAGTGGGGAAAAAGGAGACACGAAGAGAGAAAGAAGGCGTTTGAGACAGTTTTAATGGAATAAATATTGGCGAGAAACTTTTCGTAACTGAAGCTAAAAATAAAGGATAAAGCACTGCTAATACGGCACTTCTACTGGCGGCGGGATAGCTGATACGGAGGATTGGGGGCTGGGTTCTCTTCCGCGAGAGCATGCGAATTTAGTATGGTACCGGAGGCAAGGTATGATATTGCGGCGGAGTGTTCTACCATACCACGGAACAGTATTTCGTGTATTTCGTGTAGTGGCAGGATCTATGGAATAATTAGGGTGAAGGTAGCCAAGCATGCTCTCAGAGTTTATTATGATACTGAGCTGCAGAGACCAAGTAAAAGAGAATGATGTATCAGCACCCAGGCTATGATATATGGCCTCCCATGTTGCTGTATTCTTTGGGTTTTATATTCTAGGGCGCAATAGCCGTCATAAAGGGGTATAACAGTCCATCTGGAGGAATTATATTGCATTAAAAATTGAATTAGAAGTTGCGATGTAGGCAGTAAATGCAGATATGCAGCACAATGCGCGCATTGTGGCCCCATGCGACGTGAAAGAGCATGGGGCAGTACAAGAAATCGGTAATCTTGGCTACTACGTGCCACCAAGTATTCAAGCCAAAAAACAAGCAAGCATGAAGATTTTGGTTGCAAGCAAGCATTCAAGCCAAAAAAGAAGCAAGCATGAAGATTTTGGTTGCTGAGCTAAACAAGAAGCAGCATTTGAATCCTTTTCGAAACTCTTCCGAGCGTGTCGAGAAATTACCGACGATCAAGAATAGCCACAACTTTAGGAGCAATGAATTGTGCCTAGTTTTGAAAGAAAACACTTTGCGAAATATTTGTGCCTCAGAGCGCGAAAGATATGGACAGGCAAGTAGAGGGGATGACCGCTGACTAAAAATTAAAGGATTTTTAGAACTGAAGTGTTTAGCGCTGTTTTTGACAAATATGACGTACCAACGAGCTGAACATTCCGTTTTGATTTGTGCTTACGAAAGCCGTGTAGCGTGTCAGAAAGCAAAAATTAAGTAGACTGAACAAAGTTTGCAATGACCGTGATAAAGCGTTGACCTAGTAATTGAAATGTGGTGCTTAACGCAACAACTTAACGCAATTCCGAACAAATTACGTGCTGCTCGCTATTAATGCAGGAATGCACTAGATATCTCAAGCTCGCCTCGTCATGTCCGCGAATTTCTGCTTGTCTATACTTCCGTCTGCACTACTAGAACTCCCCCGGTTATAACATATACAAGAGTGTTAGGCGTCAAGCCATATCGAACCTATGCCCTTTGAGTTCGTGACCCAACTATTACGTGAAAGCTTGCGACGGTTGGCTATTGTCTCAACCCAACTGTGCTTGTTTATATTTAATATAAGCGCGTTAACATTAGAAGGTTCTGTGCAGGCGGAAATGCTGACTGTCGCGATGCGTTACGCATGGCTCGTGACTCACTACGACCCTCATGGTGTAATCACAACTTCCCACCGTGCCAGGTGGCGAACTGCCCTACGGATTGTGAGAAACTGCCCAGCGTGGCAGTTAAATTAATAATCGGTAGAGATAAGATGCTCGGTGAGAGAAACCTGGGTATCACAAGCCTCACCTGTGGCCGTGTTTGAAACAGACAGCCCCCGGGGCAGTGATGCATGGCTTAACCGCTGCACTATGTTACCAGGGATGGTATGAGAACTCCCAGCGATCTATGGATCTAAAGACTAGAATCACAAAATCCGCATATAAGAGCATTAACACATAAACGCTATGGCGTCACATCCTACAAGGCGGAACTACAACCGAAACAGCAATAGCAGAAAATGGTGATGCTATTAAACCATCCTCCCTGGAAAGTTCATCTAGTTTATTTACAGATTATGTAACCTGCAGAAGGCGTATGTGCAGGCAGGTAATTGAATATTTCATTGCAAAGAACAGGTACTTCAGATTTCAAAAACTAGTGGACTCTGTTCTGCGTTCAGAATTGACTGCTGTATGGAAGAAAAGCCGTGTGCAGAAACATGAAACAAAGGCAAAACACAAACGCACAAACGAGGCTAACCATGAAACTGTAGGTCTGAAAAGTAGAGCAGATAAACAACCTGACCCCTTTGGTGGTTTCTTTGCAGCTTCTTCGTAAGTTTCGTCTTTTTCAGCCGTACTTTAACTTCTTTGCTCACTCACTGCTACAGATAGAAGTTTTACTCGCACTTTTCAGCGCGCATAGCCCATTTTATTAATTTTTCTACCCTTGTTGCCTAATAACGATACCTGCGATCAATACATACACTTGTCTGCTTTCAAAGCGGTTCGTTTATTCCCACGGTTAAAATAAAGCCACATGAAATGCTATCTAACATCTTTTTTCCTTCTGTGCTTTTATGGCTTAAAATATAAGTGTAAAAAGGCAATCTTTTGTGCTGATGTGCCTACTCAAGGGAGAACTCTAGAAGGGAAAGCAGGAGTGGCCACTAAGGATGTTGTCCTTACTACGAACATCAAGGGTAGGACCGCCAATTTCGTCCGTATTCTTTCCTTCCTTGTACGCCGGCCGTGATTCCAAACCTTTGGCTGCAGACATCATTAGCGTATAGCCCTTTGTCCGCGGCCGCATTGTCGATCACGCGCTCACCCTCTCCTTTGGGAGGTGTAAGCATGGCCCACATGCCGACCGCTTCTGGCTTGATGAAGCGACGCGCTCTTGGGAGCACCTTTTCCACGTCCTAATGGGTGCGCTGTCATTTGTCTCCGCTGCTGGAGCGAGCAGATAGTTTTCTTTTTTCTTGGTGCGCCTTCGTCCATAATGAATAAACGTAGCACAAAGCGAGTGATGAAAAAACGAACAGTCCTTGGTAAGTCGCCCCTTCCAGCAGGCTCGAATTGAGCGAAAAACGAATGCAGTCAACGCAGGAAAGACGCTGGTTTTTTTAAGGGGCAACCGAAAATAGACCGCACACATTTATTCTATGGAAAAGGTTATCTCAGAGTTGGCAGAATATCGCATGACCCACTACTGACAGCTTTCAGAGATTATGGAAAGCATTTCATTTAATTTAAACGTCAGAAGTAATGAGCATACCGCGTAACTCGAGCGTCTAATGCAGACACCTAAACCTGCTTTGGCGAGAGGCTGACCAAATATCTCTCTCGTAGAGGTTGTCTGGGCCATGTCAGACAGTGATTTCACAGCTCTTAGCCCAGATATCCTTCCAAAAGTCTGGTAAAATAAAACGAATTCAACTGAATTGAAGGTAGTGCATTCCTAGCTTTGCGTTGAGCTATGCTTGATTTAGTTTTTTCCCATAACTTTGGTTTGTGCGAGGCTCTGCACATCGAGAGGCATGCCGGTCCGAACTGCATTTTTATTCCGATTAAATTTTATATGGGGTGGGAAAATGTGTTAAAACAAAGAAGACCTTTTTTTCCGAGAAGTCTAGATTTGTGGAAAAGAAACTCTCAGTGCATCTCTTGAGCGGGAGTAGTTTTAGGGAAGGAATTTATTCTAGGAAAAGACCTACAGTATTCTTGCGGAGCTAATACAGGGCTCTAGCTACACAATTTAACTGTCTTCCGGCTAAAGCCCATTACAGTTCTATATGTCTAACTGTGCAAAGTTCTGTGCTAGAACCTGTGACTTAACGTTTTTAGATTTTATGACTGGTAATCTTCTTGTTGGTAACATTTCTATCAATGAATAGCGGTGCCCTGGTGACAAGGTTCGAATGTTATGAACTTCATATTGCACTGTCTTTATTAGTTTGCAACTTTCTTAATCATCCTCCTGACCAGGAGCATAACGCTAAATGTGCTCATGCTCTGGACTTATTACTCAGGAAATGAGTTTCAGCCTTAGGAACTTCAGCGCACAATTGCAGTTGAAGTACAGGCATTCGCAGTAAGCACCTCAGTGAAAACAGTGTGGACCAACTTCCTTAGGCTCCGCACACTTCTCTGCATCTTGCCGACAGCCGGCTCAGCGCGGAACCCAATTAAGAAGCACCGACGCGTACAAGACCGAACCATCTGCTGTCCCCGGCAAACGACGGCCGTAAGCATGGCGTGCGCTCAAACCAGTTGCGTTTCTGCACCCGTGGTCAAAGCTTTGACCACTGTTTTCAGTGACTGCCCACGTCGCTTATAGCTAATGGCGGCTTGACGTTTTCCTGCTGTAAGGCACAGGGCTGTGTTTGGTCACCAAAATGACATTTGTTTGAAGCACTCTTTAAGAACTAGGATGATATACGGGGCCACTACGCAGGCCTGAACGGATTTGCTTGAACTGAGAGTGCAAGATCATTGGTTACCGCTGCAAACACAAACATTATGCAGATAGAAAAACTTTGAGGCCTTAGCAGCTGTCAGTGCTCAATTGTATAATATTCTGTAACAAAACCCAATATAACTGGCAAGCAGCGACGAACACCTCACTGTTTATGGGCCCCGGCTCTCGAAAGAGTGATTCAGGATGATGCATTGCTGGATGAAGAGCTGTGGCTTTCGCAGCTTTTGGACTGCTGCTGTGCTATAATAGGATACAACTCAAGGACAAAGCCGCAGACAAACCTCAAAGGAGGCGCCTCAGCAAAGGGCATCGAACGATTTTCATCACGCCGGGGTGAATACGCATAAGCCATATTTCCCATTCATCTGCCAGCCTTGGCGATTTCACGCTGGTCGGCTCAAGGTGATCGGTAAAGATAGACATAACAACCAATTAAGAGGGAAATCGGCCAATACGATTGTCTGGAGGGATTCCTTTGAGGGGAATTTGAGCTTCCTTGGTGACCTGTGTCAACTTTTGACCTTCTCGCGTCGGCAGGGACCCCTGCGTTGACCCGACTAGGAACGCAGAGGAGCAGTTTGTAAAGCCTAGGTAGGTTCTCTCGCCATACGTCTATTTTATGAGCGGGACTGTCTTCAGTCAATGGGTTTATTACAGGTAAACCTGTCTATGGCGTGTATGGCTAAATCCCACATTAGCAGTCGTAAGCAGCGGCCTCTTCCGCGCTTTCCATGGCACTCCGGGCCACCCTACAGTATTGAAAACGCCTTGGACCGTTACTGCGGCGAGGCCTAGCATCACACGAGCGTGATGCATGCATACCCTACACTACTACTTCTACTACCAAATTCTCATATCTTATTACATCACCTGGCTACTCGAACTCAGCAAAAAAGATTTTCTACTGCTCACCCGTGCTGCTAATCAAAGTGCACCGCCTTAAACGCCACACACATCCGACGCCCCCACCCAGAGTTACTAAACACTCCGAATGAACTAGCGCCGCTGGCGGTGAACTTCGCATTACCGCAAGTGTAACTTTTGAAGGTTAGTTGGCGCAGCCTGCACAGGACAGGGTTACTTGGAGATATATGTGACAGGCATTCCCTCTCCCTATGGAGTAGTCAGGCTGATTACGATGACGATTAAACGTCCGGTCATTTTTTTTCTGGCTGGCCTGAACCATAGGTTTCACCATGTAATTTTGCTCGCATGAAACTTTCGTTGTAGTTACTGTGTTCTATATTTATGTTCCTTATTTGGCAAAGTAACCGAGTAATAGGTTATGCTTGCTAAACCCTATAACGGAACCTTTACGGCACCCCTAAAGACAGAACGGTGTCAAAACGTGAGGTCAAGGGCTCACATTACTTTGCACAGATTCGTAGCTTCAGGACTGCCGCAAGTGCTTCACTACGCGTCTAAGAAACGAACCACCTGTGCCCAGTTACTTTTGGCAAAGACGGTACGTCGGCCTGCGGTGAAGCGGTGCTGCCTAGCCCGTGTCACATTACCGACCGTCGTTGAGGATCGGCTAACACATATGCGCGGTTAGTGCCAGTGTTAATAGGCTGTTGATGGCTTGTAAGCAAACATAATGTGCTTGGCGGTGTGCTGAAATTAACACAATTTTAATATAATAAATTAGCAATATTTTATGCGCAGGATTTTTACTCAGCCCATCAACTCACAATAGTTGGTTTTTGAGTAATAAATATTTGTTTATGGGAAGGACAAGTGACACCTTAGCTAGGTAGCATTTTTGCATACACGTTCTTCCTTCTGATCATTGGAAAGTACGTGCGAGTTGTGCGAATGTGAAAACATTATGCTGGTGTTAAACCCAGGAACAGAATAATAACACTAGCATTGGTGTCTTTCCTTGTCTACCGAGGTCTTACGTTGATGCGAATCTGCTCATGACATCAAATGAATGACTGTTTGCCGCACCAGCTGTCATCAAGCAATAGGACGTCGAATTTATTACACGGGTAATCGACCATCTACTCATTTTTATCAGGCTTAACCGCAACAAGACAAAAGAAAAGAGGGAGCAGTTGTGATGGAATGGAAGAGATTTCGAACGGCCCCTCGTGGCTATTTTGTGAATTTCGGGAAATTCAGTACTATGGTCGCGGAGGCACGACCTGAGGCCAGAGATACGACCTCGTGCGATGAGACTACAGTACTCAAGGACAAGAATCTTGCAAATTTCAGGTGAACGTCGCACTAACACTGCATCACGCATCAGTACAGACATAAAAGAATGCGCCACCATGTTCTGATGCGTATTAAGGACCAGTGTCGACTGATGAAATAATAACAACAACAGCTTGAAAAGGGTGAACTGCAGAGTACGCGTGCGATGGTCGACCGTGAGCCCGGAATGAAAAGTTGAGGGGAATTCTACGGAGTCTGTTGGGGAAGAAGAAAGACACGCTCTGCTTGCTGATATGTTCTTGCGAGAGGAGCCAGCCGTACTCGAGGACAAAGTGATTGGCACATTATTTCCACAAGCTTCCAAGCCACCTACGATACCGCTGCCCACAATCAAGATAGTAAACAAAAATTTATTCTCTGCCTCTTTCCCCTGTTGGTAACCTTATGTTGCCAATTTTGTTGTTAAAATAGTCGTGAGCCAAGCGCGCAGCACTTTAAATACATGAAATAAGTTTAGTATTGTTAATTTTGCCCTAACATGACACGTGTTGTAACCATCTTTCGATTTCAACGTATTTCTAATGTTCTGCATGATATCTAGACATGAATGACCCCGACGATCTTACTACATTTCGTCTTTTCTTGGAAGCCACGAGTGGGGAAGGAGGAGGTGAAGGACAGCTGATGAAACTGCTAGCATTCTTAGATCTCATTACCAGAGTTGCTGAAATGTTCGTTTACAACTGCTAAGTTTTTTAATGTCTTTCTCAAGCGTGCTGTACTCAAATATTGTGATTGATGTTTACAGAAAGTGCTTTTCCACTTGGAGATATATATATACGTGCCACTTATGTACTCAGTGAAGATAAACGAGCGTTGGAAGCACTCAGTTACTTTACATGCCCTGAGAACAATGCGAAAATGAAAGCGCACTTATCTTAGGCGTTAAAATACAAAACTCGACGCATTTTCAGAAGATTGTTTGATGTAAATAGTGAAAATACAAATCAGACGATGAAGGTGCGCTGGGTAGGTTAACTACACTTTTTAGTAAAATAAAGCAAGGTTAACATTTTTTATCATTACACAGCATCGCACGGATCACGGGTCATGAGAAATGTGAATATATCTGCAGTTGACGCGCCATTTCGGAGGCCACATGAAAACCAATACGCTCTCAAGATTACTTACCTCTCTGCACGCACCCTGAACTTCGTAATTTGCGAAGGTATCCTTTTCAAAAATTCCAGCTTAGCTACTGCTCAAGAAAACAGACACTTACTCGAGGGCACTGAAAAGAAGTAGTCAAACTGGCCTGATCGCACCGCCGTCCCAGAATGATGCAGGTTGCGGTGTCGTGGAACCTGGTAACACATCTGCGCGTTTCCAAGCACCGGTGGGCCCGTTGCCTCCCGTGCAGGAAGTAAGCATATGCGGGAGTGATGACGATGTAGGGCTTCCTGGATGAGGAGGTCCTCACGAAAAAGGACTCAATGATGTACCATCAACGCATGGAGAAAAGGCGAAAACGGACATGAGTGTCCCTCTTGAGAAACACATGTTAGCACTGGGTTGTTCATTAGAACGCTGCCGCAGGAATTCTGCGCTTTTGGCAGCCTGCTTATTTTGCCCTCGGATGCGCCTCTCTCCTGGTGTCTGATCAGCGCGGGCGTGTGTGGGCGCTCCCAACTGGTTTTCTAGCGAACTAACGTTTCGCCCGGAATTCTGTCTTGAATGACTGTCTGGTTCCTCGTGCATAGCCCCAAAGCGACTCAACATGCAAAGCATGGAGATCTTGCGTCTGACACATTGTGACATAATCCTTGACTTGCAGGTTGTGATGACAATAAGATTAACACATGTCATGTAGTTGACATTCTGCATAAAATAATAGACTTGACTAAGGATGATGCAGCCATTGATTCTTTACTTTAAATGAAACATTGAAAGCCGAACATGACTTTCAAACATTTGCTGTCACTGCAAACGTAACGATCAGATATTCGCGTTGCTCTTAACAGCCCTGTAAATTTTTTATCGTTAATGAAGTTATTGGAAAGGTTATCCCCAAGTGATGTTCTTGGCGAACACACTTAGGCGTTTGAATATCCGGGTCATATTTTCGCGCAGAAGCAATGAGGCCTTTAAAATGGTTATATCGGACGCGAGTGCGATACCATGCCCTGCAGACCTTCCTTTTCTAGCACATAAACACTACAGCCACACCAATTACAAAGTTAGCGGAGGCAAATTGTAACGATAGATGATGTTGAAACATCGATTCATAGATGAATCATATGCTGGGCTATACTTTAAAATCTAAAACACTTTTTATCTTGTTGACGGTAATGTATTCACCGACTTAATATCAGTTGTTTACATAAGGAATATTTTCCGATTATAGGGTTCCACTATTTTTTTTACGATATAAAGTAAACTCTATCGTTATTCACGAAAGAGCAACACCTGGTAGCTTAGTGAATCTATATATATAACAGGGGCTCCCGAGGCGTAATAACTTCGGTTTCTATTCTGTTCGCGGATAAGAAACTTCACAACTATGAAGTAGTTGCACAATAATGCTTTCACAGTGGTAGCCGAGCGCCATAATAGTCTTTCGCAGCAATGCTACTAAATCAACCACCATATCTTTCCCACCCCATAGGGCTGTGTCTCATGCGACGTTTTTTCCTTCACATCTTATTATAGCAACCCTTGTTGACAGCATTGTATGTAGCGTTCATTGAGGCAAACAAGATGAATTTCCAATCACACATCACCTTTACGAATAGTCTGCAGTACGTCAAGAAAACTTTCACGAAAGTTTGTTTTAACCCTAACAATGCCTAATTTTAGTAATAAACAACGCTTATAACCTAATATTTCTTCTTTTTAGTCAAATGACAATAAATACGTGAACTCAGGTAAATATCTGCAACAAGTTCGGAACAAGAGTTTCAAAGAAAGTATTTTAGTGAGCATTCACTTAATTAGCATTCATGTTTAATTACGCAAGTGGCGTTTCAGTACCTTAGTTCACTAGGCATTTCTTTTATTTATTTGTTTTGGATTTTTTATTTACCAATGTTACGACACCATTCAGACTGAAAACATTTAATTACTCAATATTGATGCGCATTCATTCGCATTATAGTAAAACTGCGCAATCATAACTACGCACTTCAATCACATTTCTCGTTGCGCGGATACAGAGCTCAAATTACTGCTTTTTAAAATGATTGTGTGCTTTACACCCTATCAAAAAGACAACTAGATAAAGCTGAATAGATCTCTTGAGAACACTGTTCTTGGCTCAATACATGGGGTAAGGTAATTAATATTAATAACACATGTACCTAAATGAGTCATAAAAACTACCACTTATTTCACCCGCCGGCGATACTGTAGTGACATAAACTGGCTCGACCGATCTATATATTTAGGTATTGCTGTAACACAGTTAATAAGATAGGAGAGTCATACTAATACTATTGGCAATACAGCATTCCAACATCTCGGCATCTCAAGAAGAAAACTGGCAGGCGTACCTTCAGATGTGAAATTTACTGAGTACAAAACCCTAATAAGACCTATTCTTGAGTACACAAACATTATCTGTAATCCGGACAGAAAATACTTAGGCGCTGTATTCGAAAAACTACCTTATATTACGGTCAGATTTGTCTGCCTCAAATATTTCAGACACCACAGCGGGAACGCACTCCACACTCAGGCACGTTTGCGAACTTCGGCAACAAGGAGAAAGCTGGCTTTTCTCATGTTTCTTTTCAGGCTTTATTATGATAGTATCAATATCAGCAAAAACTGATTTCTTAAACCGCCCAACCTTTGCCACAGTAATTGTGTTGAACCGGATATATTTCGATGTAGCGCCCATAACTCCTATATTTCCTATTTTCCGCAGCAATGTGGAATGGTTTGTCAAGTGGCCTTTGTTGAAACATTATCTGCTGAAGCGCTTGCGTCCACGTTGGAAGTGTATATACAATATTTTCTGGAATGATGTTTAGCGCGCAGCTGCATGCACAGGTAAGAACCATGATAATGTGATACTAAATACTATTTTCCAACTTGATTTTGGCTGAGAAATCACTACTGCTCGCTTACATAGCATACTGTCGTTTTGGTATTGGTTATACTGATGTTACTGTATTCATTAAGATTTTCCGTAAAAAAAATTCAATCTAAAATTATTCATGCACTCTCGTCTGCCGTCTCCTCTTCTCAACCTGTGCAAGGTTCATAGTACTGGTAAATAAATAAAGTTGCACTATTTTAGTGTGTCATTGTGTAACAAATCGCCGTTTCGATTCCAGACATAACTCAGAATTTTTTCTGTCAAGTACAATCTCCGCCATTTGCTAGACATTACTCAGATTTTTTTTTTCTGTCAAGTACAATCTCCGCCACTTGCTTGACATTACTCAGATTTTTTTTCTGTCAAGTACAATCTCCGCCACTTGGTTCTTTTCTAAAATGAATTGTTTAACTGACTTTAACTGACTTGTACTCTGGTAATGTTATTTTAATCGCACGCGATCAGCGTTTACTTGATTGAAAGAATCAAGTTTTAGGGTTGCCTTTGCAAGATTTATTTCGACCATCGCAAGCATACTGTTGAAGGATTTCGAATTATATTTTTATTTCGATGTTCGCGGTTGCACATGCTAAGTTCGTTTTTTTTTTAATTCATTTTGTTGAGTTGAGTTGAGTTGTGTGGTTGTAAACTACCGGTGGGATTAGCCTTGCAGTTGCTACCGGCAATTGCTCCACCGTAGCGACACTTAAATAGAAAACACAGAAACACTGTCCGCAAAAACCCAAATAGACACTCCTGAGGTCGCCATGTGGAGGCCAAATCCGTGTCCTGCAGGTAAAGTAGAAGAAGGCGAGAAGCATCCCTTCTACTCGACTGGCTCCCGCGCGGGAAAACAATGTCCTGAAGAGAACTGTGAGGAACTCCTGCCTTCTTGAGGGATCCGAATAACACAGCCCGTTCCGCGTTGTACAAAGTACAGCACAAGAGGTAATGTTCTATGTCACCACACGTTGAACACAATGGTGACAACGCTAGGCCAGTCTTATACATCCACGCCGGCGTACGAGCAAAATCCGTGCGAACGCGGTGAAGCAATGTGGCTTGGTACCTTTTGAGACCCTTGGTCACACATGGCTGATGAGGAGAGCTCCACAAAGAACTGAAGTGGCACAACACCACATCTCTGAACATTTGCTTGACTTCATGAGGGACTCCATGTACTGGAATCCCGGAGAGAGCTGTATGGGCGAGGTTGTCTGCTATCTCGTTGCCTAAGACACCTATGTGCAAGGGCACCCATTGAAAGCGTATAGAGAAGCCTTTGCTATGTAGATTCTGCACCAAACGTAGGGATCTAAGACTCAAGGCATCAGTGGGGAACCCGTACTCTAACCTTTGAAGGGCAGATTTTGAATCCGTAATTATGACAGTAGGTTGAGGCGTACAACACCGTAGCTTCTTTAGAGCTGCCTCAATGGCAACGCTTTCGGCCATTGTGGAGGACACGACTTTAGTAAAAAGAACAGACCAATCATAGTTCAAAGACGGAATATGAAAAGCAGCTGCACTAGATCCTCTGACCTTGTCCACAGAGCCCTCTATAAAAATTTGAAGATGACTGGCATATTCGGTCTCAAGATGTTCCAGTACGAGCGAATGCATTGCCGCTAAAAGAGAATTCCGCTTAGCGCGAACGTGGGGAATTGTCAAGGAACAATCGTGGCTCGGAAAGGGCCAAGGTGGATTCAACGTCTTAGGTCGATCTCGAAGGTCGAGACCCAGAAAACGAAGAGTATTGAAAGCCAAGTTCGCCCGGGACTTTTGTTGAGGCATTAAGGGCCCGTGGGCACTACATGAGGTGGGTGCAGGAGCAGTGTGTAGCATCATATTGATACCAGTTCAAGAGGCGGCAGGTCTCCTTTCCGCCCTGGACCCCGCTTCCTCCACCTGTATTTATGTTTTCGGATATAGGGATGTTTATTGAGTCATGGAGACTAATATTCACTATTACATTATTTGCGTACTGCGAACACGAAGTCGACACGGACGCCTCGCTACTCAAGGCTGAAGAAGCCGCTCTGTTGGCTGTGCCGTATCACTAGGCAAGGAAAAATTGGAGAGCCCTTAGGCACTATGCAACAAAACCTTTGACACGCGGAAACTACAGGAGACTGGCGCGCAAACACCGACTACGACTGCGTTGTCGTAACCACAACAAGAGACACCAATGTTCACTATATGGGGTACCCGCTGTAAGCAGCAGCGTCAAACACTACAGAATTGCCCTATAACCGATAGAGATCTCTAATATATCGTCGGTCAAGCGGTTCTTCGAATGAAAATATCGCTCGTGGCGCCAACATCTGCTGGTTGTTGTCACATAGGTCAATCTTGATTCTGAAATGGGACGTCGACTAGAGCGCACAGAGTTCCAACCTGAGCCATATTGAAACCCGTGTAGCTTGGCCACCGCTTCTTTCTCCTACGGCACGTACAACTACTCCCAGAGTTGGAGCTCCCGACGACTCAGTGCGCCTTCGGATATGTGACTGCCCATTGCCAGTTTCCTTTTTTCCGCATGAGAATTTCTGCCCTCTGGGACGCTGTCGGTAAACAACGCTTAAAGACCGAAACTATTTAGACACCCCTATTGTGTTCAGCTTCTACCACAGAAGAACACCAAAACCTCACCCTGAAAGATGTCCTTTATAGATTGCCGACAATGAAGTATGTTTTCTCCGATGCAATGAAATGAACAACTGCCCTTGCTAAGTGATGCAAAACTACCTGTAGTACTATCGATGCTATCGATAGTCGTGTCGTTATAGAAATATAGAGAAATATAGATTGTTTGGTTCAATGAGTGGTAATGTTCCACATCAACTCAGGATATCAGGGACGTTGTATTGGAGGTCTACGAATAATTTCCACCACATTAGGTTTTTTTAACATTCACTGACATCTCACAGTACACAGGCCTTAGGCATTTCGGCTCTATTGAAATCCAACCGCCGCGGCCACGATCGAAAGCGCGCATTTCGGGTCTGCAGCCGAGCACTAGAACCACTGAGCCATCACGGCGACTTGAACTATAGATGGTATAAAACGAAAACCATTGGTAGTATAAGATGACGCGACATACCCCGCATAATTACTGCAGCATAAACTTGGTGTTGCTGGTGCTGGAGGTGGAGGAGGTGGTGGTAACGATAGGAGGGCTCTCCGTTGTCTCCGTCCATGTGTCACCGGCCGCTGAAGATGTCTTCCTTCTTTAAATTCATTGGATAAACTGTTCAAGGATCTGCGATTATCCTAGAGGGACTGGCCACAGCGACCGGTGCTACCCATGAAGCTTTCAAGCGGCCGCAGGCGCAACGTTAGGTTAGGCTGCTTCTGAGCCTAAATACGACCGAATTATTTCTACAGCCGTTATGTGTATCAACCTCCGTGCTGTTGGAAGTTCAGCGGCTGCTTAGAAGACAGTTGAAATTTTCAGTTCTCCAAGGAGAGCATGTAGTGAACACTAAGTGTCAGGTGAAATACGATGTAGATTACGCCAGCCCCGCAATTTCCAACACTTCAGAACCGGTAAGCGAGACATTGGCAACAAGACGCGCTTTTCTTCCTTAGATTTTAACCCGCCCTCAATTTCTAGTGCGTTGCGCCCGTTCAAAATTCTATAAATACTAGGAATTGATTTTCGAGATGCCAAATTGAGTAATTTTTCTGATAACAGCCTTGAAGCGGCCGCTGGCGACCTGTCGCTTATTGCTCCGACCAAGCATGAGTAGGGAAAATAACAGTGTTAGGAAAATTCTGGCCTTGATTTTACTGATGGCATCATGTCCTTCGACAGACTAATGGTGCGAATGAGGCTGCCATATTTCAGCCTCAGACTACACTCTGATGGCACCATAGAAATCATACTCACACGATAGGCTGCCCCGCAGTCGCCTTGCACGATCTTAGTTATTTCTCGCATAACCGAGACGGGCAACTTTGTTAGTGGTCGCGTTAAACTACTTTCTTTAACTGTTTGAAGCTCAAGGATCACTTTTATTCTGTACTTTCGTATCTTTCGTGTAGGATGACACGAGTAGTGCATTGTGTTCTGTGTAGTGTCTGCAGTATCGGAACAGAGCAGGAAGAGCGCATAGGTCCTTCGCTAAACGACGCGGTTAAGAAAGGATTGCTTCAGAAGTGCGTTTCATCTTTGCAAAAAAAAAAACAATGAAAAGTTATGAACAATGACAGTTAACACAAATTTAACACTGCTGAACTTAGTTGTAAAGGACCGAAAATTTTTGGTCGGAACAAATGGTTTGGTTTATGGTTTAGGGGGTTCAGCGTCCCAAAGCGACTCAGACTATGAGGGACGCCGTAGTGAAGGGATCTAGAAATTTCGACCACGTGGAGTTCTTTAACGTGCACTGACATCGCACAGCATACGGCCCTCTAGGATTTCGCCTACATCGAAATACGACCAGTGTGTAAGGGATCCAACACGAGTCTTTCGCGTCAGCAGCCGAGCACGACAACCACTGAGCCCCCGCGGCGGCCCAGAGCGAATGCAGGACGCACCAGTGCTTGTTAGGCTGATGAGCTCGATCAGCGAGGGCCCTAAAGTCCTCTTTGTCCTGTAGCAGAATCTTTTTTAAAGAAGGCACTTTCAAAACAAGCGCGACAAGAAGCAGAATTCGGGGTTTCTTCTGGGTACGGCGTCAGGAGCTCCCAACCGCAACCTGTGACAGAGAGCTAATGATTCCCAGTACCTGGAGCTGCTACTACAGGCAAGGACGAGCACCCTTTCAAAATTCCTGATGACTGGCCAAAGCTGCTCAACGCCACTCACTTGAATTACTGTCAAGTTCGCATGCGTTCCAGTAACGTCGACACCAGCTGAACGCGTATACTCAACTGCTGGGCAGATAGTTCAGGCAGGAGGAGTAGGTGAAGGGAAAAAAGCTGACATGTGCTTCTGTTTCTGTCCAGATAGCCTGACGCATGTTAGGAAACGCGTTTAACTCCTCAGTGAGAGCGGATAGAAAGCCGTTACAGATGCGAGTAACTGTGGTGGAAGAAAGTTTTATTCCGGTTTGAGACTTGAAAATGCTAACATCAACAGCTATCTTCGTCAGTGTCGTAAAGCACTATTTATTTATTTCTCAAATAACCCTGGGTAGCGGTTTGCGTGCGGGGTGGGGAAGCTGAAAGTAGAACATGTTCGATTGCTGTTCTGGAGTTTGTCGTCCTGTAAAGGTGCACTGCTTCTTCAGACAGATCATTCCAGTCTTTTGCTCCATGCAGAAAAGAGAAGAAAAAAATGCGACGATATGCGCGCAAGTGGGGGTATACTAACTTTCAATGACCAGTATGGGATGAATGAAGGTGAGTGTGCGATATTGTCACGTAGCGGAGACAGCAGTGAAAGCAGCGAGGAAGACAGACAAAAGTTCTTCTAAACGAAAACTGTTTATTGGCCTGACTTGCGCCGAGAATATGCTTAATGACTCGGCCGGGCTCAATTTAAAGCTGACAGCGAACTTTCGAGATACGGCGTGAAAACTTACAACATTCTGGAATAACGTAAAATAGCCTGGGCCTGATGTGATCAACTGAGATAAATCTGGTCGCGTCTTGCAGCGCAAACAAAGCGATAAAGTCCCGTGCCGGAAGCTTTGAAGAATAAAGAAACACTGCAAAGATTCCGGCAATATGAAGTTTTTAGCAATTGGAGTAATATAGAACTTATGATAAATATTGGGCCTTTTACTTCTTTTCCTTCTTGTTTCCAGTTGGGGAAGGTTCGCATCAGATTATAGCGCAGTGACACTAGTATCAGAAGAATAGTTACGAAAAATAAAACGGGCTGCGTGGTTTTGGACAGATTCAAGGGTGTGAAAAGATTAGTGTAGTGAGGGTCAAAAACTGAGCATGCATATTCGAGCCGGGGCCTTATAAAAGATTTTTACGCGATTGTTTTTAAAATAGTGAGTTAAATATAAAATTTCACCGAAGAAACCAAAGGGTGCGGCTATGCTCGTTTGTTATTTTAGCTGTGTGACAACCACGAAATATTTTGTGTCAAAATAAGTCCAAGTACCAAAAAGATGGCACAGAGGACATTACAGAGTTACAAAAAAAAAATTAGTGGGTGTAAAGTAAAAATGCCAACGGTGAAACGATAGTAGTGAATTTTTATTTACATTTTAGATATCAAGTTTTATACCATTTTTTACTGTTTGTATTTCACGGTCTAATGTGAAAACATCTGAGCTCTTGTTAATGGCTCGGTAAATAACACAATTATCAGAATATAGTCCTATGTTACAAGAAATATTATACGAGATCGTTAATGCAAATTAAGAAGAGTAGGGCTGCATGCAGCAAAATAGAAGGCTTACACATTGGCCGTCTAACTTCGCGATGCGAAGGGATTCCACACTTTTGTGAGACACATAATCGCAGTGCTTCAAAACAATACGCTTGTCTTGCAATCTTGGCGAGCAGTCCCTCTTCAATTCACATCCTCGACAATGTTCTACCACTTTTTGCCCGTAAACATTTTCCATGAATCCTTCGTGTTCTCGTAAACGCACGTTCAAGGACTGTCAGGTTTGGCCCACGTATTCGATATTGGAAGACAACGGAGTAATGTACACAGGGCCAGCGTTGCACTCGACAAGCTTTTATTTGTGCCGTGCAGAACAACCAGATTTCCTGGAGCCCTCATTTTGTGCTTTTTTGTACATTTGAGCAAGCACGTTCCAATTTATTAATAGCGCTGAAAAGGACCCTAACATCAAGCCTACACCCAATATTTTTAAGCCCATGCGCGAACCTATGTACGCACGGAACAACAGCCAATTTTATTTCTGAGCAACCTGCTCATCTTGCTGACTGCCCCCGCGAGGCTTCTTACATTGCTTAGCAGGAATGTCACTCAGAAAAGAGCAGCACATCAGTGAAACCAGCTTGGCGAAAACAAAATGCTTGAAATCCAGGAACCCGTCTGGTCGGGTATGTTCATGGCGGAAAATCTTCAAGCGCCGACCAATCGTTAAAAAAGATGACTTTTCGGCCACGGCTTACGGGGGCCTTGTTCACAATAGACACTTTTAGTTGGCCGTACGTAACGGGCTTACGTACGCAACGCTCAGTACGTTGCGTACGGTACGAATGGCGCGTCCATGACACTTTTAGTTAGCCGTACGTTAGCGTCCTTCCGAGTGGACGTACCAAGCGCATCCTAAAATGCTCCGCTGTGCTTCTCCGCGCCATCTGGCGCAAGAAATGACAACTGATGTTTGAAAAGTTCCTGACATCAGCCAAGCCAAGCCTCTCGCCAATCCTCCTCCAGCCGTTCTCGCTGTCTTGTTTACTCGTGGTTGTGATCACGTTGTGATTCTCGTGTGCTCCGCGACTACCGCAGCAGCTTTCGAAATGCCGAAATTGCAGAAATTTTCATCCGTAATTACTGGTAACAAAGCTGGCTGCATCGAGAGTCTTTTTTTTGTTCCAAGAAAAATTATGCAAGCAGAAGAAAATGAAATAATTGACTAATAGCCAGAGAAGTGCTCCGCCAGGTGTCGTTGCTACGAGGTAAACACGGTTAGGCCTACAGCTTGAAAATC
Organism: Amblyomma americanum; assembly: GCF_052857255.1. Classification (NCBI taxonomy): domain Eukaryota; kingdom Metazoa; phylum Arthropoda; class Arachnida; order Ixodida; family Ixodidae; genus Amblyomma; species Amblyomma americanum. The sequence continues at coordinate 156,360,938 of NC_135498.1, forward strand.
GCCAAATTATCTGAAAAACAGGGGCTAGTTATCGCTTATACTTCTGCGTGTGGGCGAGAGTGTCCGAAATAAAAGCGAACCGCTACCATTTGAGCGAGCTATCCCGTCGGAGAATGCAGCGGCGACATGCATTTATTTCGAAGCGGGCGACCTGGGCGCCGCCATCTTGTCAACGCAACCCGTAACGTTCCCGTAGCGCACGCACGCAACGACACGATGCGTGCGTACGTACGCAAGCGGCCCAGCCGTACGGAACGTTCTGCGCATGCGCTCTCGCGACCCGCAACGTTCCTGCGTACGTAACGCCGTTACGTACGGCCAACTAAAAGTGTCTAATGAAAGACAGGAGTGAAGGTAAGTTATATAGGCTTCATGGTATGACGCAAGCAGCGGGAGTATATCGGGGGTAGATTGCCTTCGTTGCGATTAAGCGTGTTTGCCGTCGTCTGAATATAAAAAGATTCTAGGTAAAGCCTTGTCGTCTTGCTCTTCTCTTTTCCGATTATCTTCGTGCCGTCCCAGTCGATGTCATGGCTCTCGGAGATAGCATGATCAGCCAGTGCGTTTGTTGCCACGCGCTTGTTCTTGACACGATTGTGGTGCTGCTGCAATCTTTTTCAAAAATCACCTGTTTCACCGATATAGACATGCTCACAATCAGCGCAGTGAACCTTATACACGATGCCCGGGAACTTCTCCTTCTTTATATTGTCTTTCACTGTAACCAACGCGTGTCGCAGCTTCTTCGTGGGTACATGTGCGACGTCGACTTCGTACGACTGTAATATGCGGGATAAACTTTCACTTACTCCGTGGACGTAGGGTATCGGTATCCTTTTCTTTTTCTCTCGCAGAGGTTCCTGTGGCGGCGGGTGAGCGAGGCGATACTCGGATTTTCGTATAAAAGAACTGGGATAGCCCGAAGCCATCAGGTCGCGGCGAACGATGTCCAGATCTGTTGCTTTCTCTTTCAGCGCAGAGCAGAGGTTCTCCGATCGGCGGACAAGCGAGGCAACAACGGACTTCTTGTGACAGGTCGGATGTACGGAACTGAAGTTGAGTTATATGCCAGTGTGCGTGTCCTTCCGGAATACACTGAATGATATTCCAGGGCCTTCCAGGGCCGTCGCGTTTCACCGGAACGTCCAAAATTGGCAGACGGCCATCTACTTCCTCTTCCGTGGTAAACTGTATGGCCGGTTCCATGCTGTTCAGGTGCAAAAAGAATGTACTCACAGCTGGTATCTTGATAATGCAGAAACAGTCGTCCACATAACGAAGAAAGACTTTCGGGCGCGGCGTGAAGCATGAAAGGGCGCGGCACTCCAGTGACTCCATTGTCAAGTTCGCAGCGGTGACAGAAATTGATGCTCCCATAGCCGTACAATGAACCTGTTTATATATGCTCTCCTGGAACGTGAAATAGGTGTTTGACAAACAGAACTGAAGAAGTCTGCTGAGGTCTGGAACTTCAATGGGTGTTCTTTCCGTTTACCACGGAAGTTTACCACAGTTTACCACGTAAGAGGAAGTAGATGGCCGTGTGCCTTTTTTGAACGTTCAGGTGAAACGCGACGGCCCTGGAATATCATTCAGTGTATTCCGGAAGGACACGCACACTGGCATATACCTCAACTTCAGTTCCGTATACCCGACCTGTCACAAGAAGTCCGTTGTTGCCTCGCTTGTCCGCCGATCGGAGAACTTCTGCTCTACGCTGGAAGAGAAAAAGATCTGGACACCATTCGCCGCGGCCTGACGGCTTAGGGCTATCCCAGTTCTTTTATACGAAAATCCGAGAATCGCCTTGCTCACCCGCCGCCAGAGCAACCTCCGCGAGAGAAGAAGAAATGGATACCAATACCCTACGTTCCCGGAGTAAGTGAAAGTTTATCCCGCATATTCCAGTCGTACGAAGTCGACGTCGCACATGTACCCACGCAGAAGCTGCGACACGCGTTGGTTACAGTGAAAGACAAGATAAAGAAGGAGAAGTTCCCGGGCATCGTGTATAGGGTTTTTTTTACAGGCATATTTTTAGCGCAAAGGACGGGACGAGATACAGACAAGACGAGCACGGGCGCTTATGCCTGTAAATATGCCTGTAAAATCCGAACACCAACTAGCCCAACAACTCACCCTGTTGGTGTATAGGGTTCCCTGCGCTGATTGTTAGCATGTCTATATCGGTGAAACAGGTGATTTTTGGAATATTGCAGCACCACCACAATGATGTCTAGAACAAGCGCGTGGCAACAAACGCACTGGCTGATCATGCTATCTCCGAGGGCCATGACATCGACTGGGACGGCACGAAGATAATCGGAAAAGAGAAGAGCAAGACGACTAGGCTTTACCTAGAATATTTTTATATGCAGACGACGGCAAACACGCTTAATCTCAACGAAGGCAATCTACCTCCGATATACTCCCGCTGCTTGCGTCATACCATGAAACCTATATAACTTACCTTCACTCCTGTCTTTCTTTCATTGTGAACAAGGCCCCCGTAAGCCGGGGCCGAAAAGTCATCTTTCTTAACGATTAGTCGGTGCTTGAAGATTTTCCGCCACAGACAAAATGCTTGCATGATAAAACTGTTCATTTCATGCGCGCGTGACATCGAGAAGGACGACCCAAGTCAAGAAGTTGCTATTTCCCTTTTAACCAATTTGGAATGGCCGAACACAAAATTTAATTATGGCTTAACTAACCTGGGGTTGTAGCGCCAGCAGGCGTGGATGTCCTGGAACCGCAGACTGACATCGAGGTACTGGAGCGTACCAGCCTCAGGAAATTCCTTATACAAGCTTAAGCCAAATGCCCTTCATTTGAACGCTTTCAGCACAATTGTGGCTGTATGGGACACATCCAGATCTTTGACAAGAACCAAGTAGTCATCCACAAATATGTATACATGAGCAACCAACATCGAGATTACGTTGAAGAGCACGGTCAACCTTGGAAAAAAAAAATTCCGCGGAAGATCGGGGCGACACATGAGCCTATGCATACGCCCGAGCTCTGCAAATAAACGTCCCAACAACAGCGCACAAAAACAGATTTCAAATAAAATGTCAAAAGCTCTGAAAACACCTCAACGAAAATCCCCGTAGCACTTTTGAGCTTTAGCTTGTTATTCACCTCCGTGACAGTTTCCTTCGCAAATCTCAGAGTCTCATGGTTGGGCAGGGAATAATAAAGGCCCAAGAAGGTGCCAGGGATGATTACGCAGTGCCTCTACCAACCTTGTCGAATTTCTAATGTGAAATGCGAAAGGCGTTGCTGCAAAAAACTTGACAGAGCGGTTTGCCAAGGCCTATTCTTGGAGAATATGGTTCGATATGGTGAACGAGATTTGTGGGTTTTTACCGTGAAAAACACGTGAAGCTCCTTATGCTCAGCCTTAGAAACCTCGGAAGCAATGCGGTCAAGGTTTAGGTGTCTCAACAGGGCTACAGCCTTATAATTAACCACGGCCGGTTTCACACGTACCCGAGTAATTTTGATGATGATGAATTTTTATGGGGCAAGGGCATCTACGGGCAAACAGCGCCATGGCACAAGGTATTTTTCATTTCTCAAGGTAGGGTGGAAGACCCATTTACCAAGAGTTTCATCCTAAATAAGCCGAGCACCAGACCAGGGGAAAGCTAGTACCCATTGTACCACGTTTGGGTACCCGGCGGCACTGGGGATCAAGCCCCTCACCTCCCGCATGCGAGGTGGATGCTCAACGACTTGGCCACCGCTGCGGTCACCGAGCAACGTTGATCTGAACGGCATGTGATGCCGTTTCCGAAAACATGCTTTCGCAAAGACTGACAAAATAGCCTTCCTTGTTCACAGTTAGAACCCGGAGACAGTTGTCCACTAAAAAATTTGTGACGGACCTACCGAGCAGGGCTTCGCTTTCCCGCTCGCAGGCGTGCAAACCACGTTCATGCATTCTGACACACAGCGTGAAAGATAGCCGTCCTTAGCCTTGCAAGACACAGTTCTCGTAACCGCTACTTTGTCGACAGCCGTCAGCACTGGTTGAGCAGCGAACCTGAAGCCCAGCCATAGTAACACTTGAAGACCCTCGGGAATTGAAGTAGGGCTCAGGTTCACGAGCAAGAGGTCGAACAGGCTGGAGGACTGATTATTATGCCTTGTTGAGTTGCTGATCAGCTGTGATAAGCAAACGTGAGACACTTGTTAATTCCACTTTCTTCGCTGCTCATCGGTATTGTTAGTGCCATATCAAGATGCTATGGCTGGGCAGCTGAAATCACCAAAGAATAGCATTGGTTTCTTATAGGAACGTGTCAAGGTGCAAAATGCCTCCCCGAAACATGCGACAAAGCGGGAATATGTATTGGGAGGGTAGCAACAAGCTCCTAGTACTAAAAGTATGTGGAAAATTTTGTGCAAACGAACATTATTTTCAAGGGACAGGATATATAAATTCTGAAGCAAAGAAGATTGCGGTTAGTAGTTATAACCCCCCCCCCCCCCACTGCGCCTTTCATCACGATCACAACGTACTATATCAGAGTCTTAAAGCAATCTGCGGATTCACAGAAAGAATTTAACTATGTCTCAGTTAAAATTATAACGTTGCTATCTGCGGTGGAAACAATGTTGGAAACTTAGTCAACGTTTGGCAAAAATGTTTCTAGCGTTAGTGTACATGATAAAGAAATGGCGTTTCCGCGGCTGATTTTCAGGCTTTACTGTTAGCTACGAATGACGTTGGATAACTTTCTCTGTAGAATGACAATAAACATAGCTAGTTATTTACTGTTAACCTGTTATGTCAAACCTTGTAACGTTTGACTGAAGATTCCGCCAATGAATGATTGAAGATTTTTGGGTGCGAGCCGAACGTTTTATGAATAATTCAGAGATACACTGAAATTGGTATCTTTCAGTTTACCTGAATCAGCCAGTATACACTCTAACTTTAAAATCTAAAAAAAGTTCAATTAATTTGCCCTGTTTTGTTATTGGCAATTGAGTCAATCCCGTGTGCGCGTTCAATGTCGACTGGCTGCAGTTCAATAGAAAGCTTGCCTTTATAGAGTTCAGTCACCAAACCCTCGGCTTCATCTCAAGTTTCTTCAGAGTTATCATTTATTGTATGGAATAGAAGACAATCTGCGAGCTCTATCTTCGCAGGCATCCAAATGTGACGAAAGTTGTGGGAGTGTTTCTGCATTTTTGTTCGTAACTAATTCAACATGATCAAACTTTGCTTTGAGGGCGGGAATGGAGCAGTAGTCTTGCTCAGTTTTTAGCAGGGGGTTCCGGACTTCTTCGAATGCTGTGTCATTTTTCGACAACTTTGTTTGAATTGTTTTTATTTCTTTGAGCAAAGATACATGACCTGACTTAATTTCTTCGAGTGGAGACATAATCTTAGCGGGAGTTTCTTTGGGTCTATCACAGCGGTGGCGAAGTGGTTGAGCATCCGACTCGCATTCGGGAGGTACGGTGTTCGATCACCAGTGCCGCCGTGTACCCACTGGTGATACAATGGGTACAAGCTTTCCCCTGGGCTGGTGCTCGGCTTATTTAGCGTGAAATTCTTGGGAAATGGGTCTTTTTCCCGACCTTGAGGGGTCCAAAATACCTTCTGCCATGGCGCTCTTTGGCCATAGATGCCCTTGCGCCACAAAAAATCTTAAAAAGATTAGTCGCTGGATTCAGTTCAACATCGCCACATAGAAATAACAATGACACAGACACTTCGGCGCAGTCATAAGCGATGAAAAGACAACAGCACGGGCTCGGAAACGTTAAGAGCGCAAGGCATCAAGTGCGAGGAGCGTATAACAAAAAGCATTTCGTTACCAGCACGGCAAAAAGGCGCTGAATGTGGGCACAGCCCATCGCTGCGAAGTTCCCGAGCCCACTGAAGAGAACTACAAGCGCGCCGCGCTTTTTATCTTTGTTGGCTCATGTCGTTGGTGATCTGCCAGCTTGTGAACCAAGCGGTTCGATCGGTGCGCAGACTGGAAGCTAAGTACAACAGTACAGGGCAGCTTTCCACAAGTGCAGCTGAACTTTATGCTGTCGAAGGATACGGTGGGACTGCGAGTGAGTCCAGGGGACTTGTGCGCTGACTTTTCAGCACGTCGGGATCGATCAGGGCATAGGTGGACAAGAAGGCCAGGGCAATGGTGGCCTGAACGGGAAAAAAGATGGGGAATGTGGGCGAAGCCCAACGATGCTGCGTTGGTGAGCCCATGAGTATGAATGTATGTAATGGCCATATTTGATACGTTGGCCACGGAGACTAATAATTCATTTATTCAGTCCAAAAATAGTTCTGAAACGTCAAGAGTCGGTGCTTGTGATCGTCATTGTAAACTGAGAGTGGGAACGCTAGATTCCAGACTAGGGGACAACACCACTAGGCATGAGAGCGAAATTTCAACAAAGTTTACTTTCGACATGGCACATATTTATACGCATCTTATCATGGGACACACAAACATAAACCCGCTAAAACTAGCAGAGGTAGCTAAGCACTCGTAAACCATAAGAGATACAAACAATTCTCGCAAGACATAAAATTTACAACTGACCGGCTAAAACAAATTTTTATTTTTTTGTTATAACCACAGATGGCTCGGTGTTATGTCCGTTCATCCCATGATTAGATTCGTATAAATATGCGCCATGTCGGAAATAAACTTAGTTGAAAGTTTGCGCTCGTGTCTCGTGGTTTTGTCTCCTTCTCTGGAATCTAGCGCTCCCCAGGCTTAGTATGTACGACTAACTAGCCCCCTACAAATCTTTACTGTCATTGTTAATATTTGGTAATAGCACGAGCTGAAATAGGAAAGCTATTCTTAGCACTATCGTTAGCAAAGTTCTGTCAACTATCGTAAACGTATCAATAGTATTATTGATATTTTTTACACTATCGTAAGTTATTAATACCGACACTATCGATAGTCAGTTGATCAATTATTCTGTATCACTAATGCTACCACCAAAAGTTGGTCCAGGTTTCTGCCCCCGCAGGCATGGATCTGTGCGTAACTTGTGAAATTACTTGAACGCTCGGACGAAACGCTGCATGTATCATTGTACAGCCTGCCTCCTACCGAACACTTTGCGGAATTCTGATGGGGGACTGGCTTCGCGGCTTGACCTACATGAACGCCACCGAGAAGACAACCCAGTCACCAACATTAGCTGCAGCCAGGCCAACAGTAATCAAGACGAAACCTTCCAGCCTCCTGCTTATCCCTTGACCACTAAGGCACCATGATATTGCTTTTACTACTGCGCTAACAGTGCAACAAATTAGAGTGATATGCGCCTTTTAACTGGCATACTCCCGCGAATAAGACATGCAGATTTGCTATATCCCGTTGCATAGCGGCACATCCAACTCTCGGAGGAAACCAGGATCTAGTGTGACACAGAGAACAGCTGACGGCTCAAGTATTCCGAATCATAGCGCTGTTCCCCTCCACTGCATGGGCCAAACCCGAAAAATGCATCCTGGCCGCCGCATCGCAGCGAGTTGGGAGTTAAAATTGGGTTGACGAGGGACAGAATCATATATAATTTGTCACACTGCGTGACCACGACGAGCTCCTGGATGCCTATCAAATAATATAGGATTGCAAGCGCACCTCACCTAAGTCACACCGGAGTGAAGCATTACTGTGGCACAGCTAAGCCTGCATGTTGCATGTCGAAAAATGCTGAGGACCAGTAAACACACCCTTCGCTGATGCGCTAACAGGAACAGGGCTGACTGAGTTTATTTTCTTCTATTACACATCTTAAGACAGGAGCGGTCTTCCCAATTCTGGAAATCGTGATTGACTCCCTAGCAGCCTTACATAGGCATCGTAACCCGACCAATGACTGCTCTAATACCGACAATAAGCCTCAACTTGACGGAAGCTACTAATTAGCCAACTCTCTGGCAACCACTACTTGTGCCGGGGCAGGCAAGCACTCAAGAAACTGAAAAAGGAGACGAGCTGCGAAAGGCACTGCAGCCAGCCGACCCCAGTTTCTTTGTAACTGGCTTGGATGGAGGACAACCACGTCATTTGAAATATGTCGGTTAGCTGCGCATTGCGGAAACAGTTATCGACTGGCCAGTGGTCCTAGAGCTTCCTCCCCGCCTTCTTTCCAAGCCGCTGGCGAAGAGCGGATTCGCGAGCGACACGTCCGCTCGCGCCGTCGATCCCAGCGGGAGGGAGCGCTCTTCAGGATGGATGGATGGATGGATGGATGGATGGATGGATGGATGGATGGATGGATGGATGGATGGATGGATGGATGGATGGATGGATGGATGGATGGATGAATGGATGGATGGATGAATGGATGGATGGATGGATGGATGGATGGATGGATGGATGGATGGATGGATGGATGGATGGATGGATGGTCAGGTTTTGTTTGCTGTATGGGTGTTTATTGTCGCAAATCAACACGGCTATGAGGGACACCGTAGTGAAGGACTCCGGAAATTTCTACCACCTGGGGTTCTTTAACGTGCACTGACATCGCACAGTACACGGGCCTCTAGAATTTCGCCTTCATCGAAATTCGACCGCCGCAGCCGGTATCGAACCCGCGTCTTTCGGGCCAGCAGCCGAGCGCCATAACCACTCAGCCACCGCGGCGGCGATGGATGGATGGATGGACGGACGGACGGACGGACGGACGGACGGACGGACGGACGGACGGACGGACGGATGGATGGATGGATGGAGCGTCCCCTTTGAAACGGGGTGATGGCAGTTGCCACCATCGTCAGCTTTTTTCCTGTATTTTTGTTTAACTGTGTTGTAAGTTATTAAAATTCGCGAATTCCTTTAAATACGTCTTCCTTCACTTAACATTATGTCAACTCTGCTTTTGAGCCACGATTCTTCCAATCGCTTTTTGCTAATTTCCACCGCAGATTTATTTACATGACTATTCTGCTCTCTAAACCCTACGGCTTCATGAAGAGTGACTGTGGCTCCATCGACATCGGGAGTTATACCATCCCATTTTATTATCAGGTGTTATCTTGTTTCTACAGATTTGCCACACCCAGAACATATGTCTTCGTTAAATTTGTTTTTGTACGTGCGCGTTCTAAGACATCCTGACTTAGCGCCAAAGAGGAGGGCACTGCTTCTTGAGTTATCATAAAACACTTACTTCCTGGTCTGCCTCTTCCAGTATCGATAGAGTTCTACACTATGCTTTTTTTCCATTGAATCTATCAAATTTTTACTTTCCACGTTTTTAACCTGTCGTTTAATGTTCTTTGTTTCTCCGTCCTCGTGTCCGGCATACTTACTGGTTAGCTTCCTGGTTCTTTTCCGCCAGTGTGAGTCGACGCTTGTCCTGTATAGGTATTTATATGCCTTAGCTGCCCACCTGCTATCGTCCAAATTCTTCAGGCGTCCTTCGTAGAGTATTTCACACTGAGCTTCTCGTACTTAGAAGGACGCCCAGCCTATATACCCCTGTACTGCCTCGATTGTGGTTTTCCCTTGGGCACTAAGTGCTAAACTTCCAGCAGCTCTCTGAATTACTTCTCATCTGAACAGAACTTCTGCCCTTAACCACAGAACCGCATTCCAGAAAGTAAGCCACGGCACCATTATTCCTTTCCAAATACCTCTCCGTACTTCATACCCGTTGTACCTCCCCCCCCCCTTCGCCAATGCCCTATGTTTCATTATGCCGCCATCTCTTCGCCCTTTTTGCTATGAGAGACTGTTCGTGCTTTTACGTGTACATCTGCCCTTAGTTTACCCGTATCCCGAGATGTTTTCATTCGGCCACTCATGGTATTTCATGACTCTTCATTGTAAGCTCCTGATCACTTGTATCGTTCAAAATCATCACTGACTTAGTTGCACTAAATCTGAAACCTCGACTGTCTCCTTCGTCTCGACTGCAATTAAATAGTGTTTGCAAATCTTCCTGGCTATCTGCTAACAGTACAATATCGTCCGCATAAAATAAACCCGATAGTCCTTGCTCAGCAACTTTCCGGCTAATCTGTACGACAGCAGGTCGAGCACCCGAAGATTTATATGGCACATCAGCATTCAGTGAAGGCGCAAAATCAGAAGGTTAGTGCGCCATCTGGCGGGCCAGCGCCGTGCATGGCGAAGGATGGGGGGAGGGGGGTTCATTGGGTGATACAGGGTGGCGCTACAACTGCACGCCAAACTCGTAGGAATTGTAGTGGAAATGCATGGTACTGGCTTTATTCCGACATCTGTAATTTACAAGCTCATAAATACTCATGTATGATTCAGTACAGATATCGAAGATGCGTTTCTAAGAAAGCCCGGGCGTTCTCTAGACGCGCCTTTATTCACGTTCAAACGTCGAGCCGTCGTTGCAGATAACATAATTTTTTCTCTAGAGCCTTGTGGAATAAGCCTTGTTCACTTATTCGGACTTGACCATCTTTCGCGATTTTTCTTTTCAAATCGTCAAACCACCCTTTTGTGGTAGCTATGCTTATCAGACGTCTCAGTGCTCAAATGCCTTTCCTATACGCACCGGCTTGGCGCACTCATAAGGTGCCTCAATGGGGATTCCTTAAGGAAGTGGCTGACACCTTCAATTTCCTCACGGTGCGCTTTTACTCAGACTGCCTGTATAGCCTCTCCAGAAGGCAGATGACTCAGGCACTTACAGAGTATTTGTTCCCTGTACCATTCTATCGGCAACCTTTTCTTGAGTTCCTTGACACCAGTGTTTCAAAACGGGTTAGGCGAATGCGCATTTCTTCTCTCGCAAAACATTCTTCTTTAAACTGCACACATGCACGCTGCCTCTAAAGGTATGGCTTCATGATGCTGCGAAGATGCTTGCGCCATGGACGGTGAAAGCGACAATTTACCATTGTTTTATTCTGTGCATTGATACTATGTTCTTCTGGACATATTACAACGAACAATTAGAAGGACATTGACATCACACCCTACCGTATCAGTTTCTTGCCTGTGGAGAAAAATTGTGTTGTGCCATATGATCTCTTTATGTAGCTCGGACTATTTAGTCTCTGGAAAAGCAGCATGTTTGACCGTCACGCCAAATCCCCACGGTCGTCGAAATCTTTGTTTCGTGAGTAATGCGCTTAGGTGGCGGGAGTGTATGCTGCACTGGAAGAGCCGCCTAGCTGGCTCCCGTATCTGGATGCATGTGTGTGCCTCCCAGACTTGATTTTTTGATGTTTGGAAGTTGAGGTCATGCAGCGGTATGGTGGCGCGGTGTTTTGTGATGTTAGCATGCTTATTTTTTTTCAAGCCCTATTTACATTGCAATCAAGAAAAAAAAAGAGCTGTCGTTGCGGAGTGGAAGCGTCCCCGTCTCCAACGCCAAAGGCCCTGGGTCAGTTCACGGCTTGGACGCTGGTTTTTTTATTCACTGAGTGTGCGTGCCCTCTCATTTTTACACACTCCTCGAATATTCGGTTGTATGCGCAGTAGAGCGCTGTGCCAGACACGGGGAAATCAACCTTACATGGTGTAGTGAAGCTATCACTTCAAAAAGCATTTGATACTGTAGAACATAATGATTTGTGTGAGATAATAAAGAGGGGGAGTAGGGGTATAGTTCAAGATTTCCTTAGAAAGATAATCAAGCCTTCTTCCGATTCATATGGGGTTTCCACAAGGCTCAGTTCTGGGACCTTTGCTTTTTGCTCTTTATATAAATGACTTGCGGATTTATTAACTAGCGCTCTTGCAGTAATGTATGCTGATGATACAGCTATTTTATTAAAATCTGAAAGTTAAACTCAAGTGCAACACCTTATAAACAGAAAGCTTTAGTATTTAAAGGGTGTTTTTTTTCTTCAAATAAGCTATATTTGAATCCCGCCAAAACTAAATACTTTATGTTGAAATCCGCTTATATATATAGGCGCAGGAATATGGTGCCTTGCCATATACAGATAGGCATCTAAGAACTGCAACAAGTCTTAACAGTTTTTTACCTAGGCATTACACTGGACTGCGAATTAAACTGGAAACCGCCTTGAGACAACCTCCGTAAAAAAACTAACATTCGTGCTTCGTTCCGTCAAACGCACGAAAGTATTTTGATATGGCAATATTAAGGACAGTTTATTTTTGCATTTGCAATCACATTTCACATACTACATTGAGGCTTGAAGACTTTCATATCGTACTTATCTTAAACCTTGCATAATTTATGTTACAGAAGAGAGCTTTGTGGTTTGTTAACTCGGCCGCACCTAGCACCCCGGCACTACTGCTGTTTTTGGATTCCAATATAATGACCTTACTTAAACTGCATTGTTACCTCGCATTTTTACTGGTATACAGGATGATAAACAAAAAGACTCCCTTTCCGTCAACTATATTTTCTCCACCGCATAGAAATGTACGCGATTCGTCCGTGGGCAAATATTTGATACCTCCCTCTCAGACATCTATGGCCACGGGCTCCTGAGATACACAGGTGTGGCATTCTTCCTGCATTCTATAGTTGTAATACAATAACACTGGGAAAAGATTTTTTTGGCAGTAGACTTTTAACCAAGCTTTTATGATGCAAACAATAAGCAAAGGGCATTTACTCATAGGTTATGTGGTATACCTGTATTGTTCAATATGTGCACAATGTGGACTATACATTGTATTTTGTTGGTGGCGTGTGAAGTGCATATTTATTTACTTGATAATAATGTATCTGTCTCTGCATAACAGTGTTAATTATGCAATGTTGCTGTGAACAAGTAGTTAGTTTAAAATATACAAATAAAAGCTTATATAAATAAATAATAAAAAGGAGAAAAAATCCTTGATTCACAAGCGAAATCCTTGGGCTCAATATTTAATCGGCTTCTTCTTTGTAAAACACATAGGAATGCCTCAACTACTCCAGAGAAGTATATGCATCTTTAAGGAGCACGACGTGCTTTGGAAGTCCTATGCTTTCATTTTCATGCTGGCTCAGATTATTTTAGAAAAAGGATTGAAGCCTTCCATTAGGCTCCCAAAATGCTTTTCAGCTGGGACATTGTTCCCCCTTACAGCAATATAAAACTAGAACAATAACGAGAAATAATAAAAGAATCGATTTTGTGCACAATACGAGGCTTCTCGCTGTATAACACGAGACGTTGAAAGCTTTCGAAAACGATAAGGCGATTTGTCTTTCAAAGGGGTTGAAAAACTGTTACTTCAAAAATAAGGATTAAAGGGGAGGCTGACTGCTGAGAGTGGAGTCGGTTGCGATGGACTTCCATGCTATTATTTCGGTTTGCCTTCTTCAGTTTATCTGGCTCCTCTGTTCGAAAGAGGCCAAAACAGTTAAATGTGCCAAAGCTATTACGCCTGGGGAATGTATTTTCTTCGGTTTTAAGCGCTGAACTGCTCTGTTTTTCCAGTCAGCTGTGCTTTCTTCGGGGCTCCAGAATTACCACACGCAGCAAACCACATTTTTGCACACAAGTTTATTGACCTAGACGGTGAATTTATTACTTCCATTACGCTTCTCAGGGATGCTCCGCGTTTCCCTTGAAATAAAATATGATAGGAAGAACTCTACCATAAATTTACCAAGAAATGAGATATGGTATTGGGCGCGTTTGAACTGGGGCATGTACCCAAAGATTCGCCATTAATGAATAGCTTGCCCCATTGAACGAAAACCCGTTGGTGCGAGCGCGCGCGCGTGTGAGTGTGAGTGTGTGTGTGTGTGTGTGCGCGCGTGCGCGTGTGGGCGCGTGTGTGTGTGTGTGTGTGTCTGCGCGTGTGTGTATTTGTGTGTGCGTGTGTGTGAGCGCGTGTAAGAAAAGTCGATGGTACCCATCACAGAAGGCGTCCTCATGCAATCTGGCTGGTGGTGGTTAAATTAATGATTGGTCGCATGAGGTTGCACGGAACATCCTGGATCGCACAAGTCCCACCGGTGGCGGCAGCACCTGCCATCTCAGGGCAGTGGCGCTGTCCTTAACCGCTGCATCACTATGCCATGGTTAATGCGGGGATTCCAAGTGATCTATGAACGTTAAATAGAGAATGACTAGTTCTGCATATATGGGCGGTACGGCGGCGACCGCCTTCACGAGGCTGGCGCGTAGATCAGAAAGGGTGCGACAGCGTCGCTCCGGTGGCTACGTAGAGCCATCTACGAGTAGAATTGACAGCTGCTTGGCCTCGGGTTAAATCACACCGCAGCGCGTGGCGACTGCTTTCACGAAGTAGGCGGGTGGGCTCACGTAAATCGACTTCTTATTTCAATATCCTTCCAATATAAATGTGTAATGGGTCTTATTTGTGACCATTTAGTCATACCTATTTGAAAGACTGGAAAAAATGGGCAGACGATTAAAATAGCTGGTAATACGAAATATGAGCTCAGCTCTTCATGTATTTTCACGCCTCCTGCCACCGCTAGCTGGCGGCGTGTCATGCTGGCAGCCACCCTCCTGGATCTTCCCTTGTTCGGCACCGTCCAGGTGTCCAATCAACGGCTCCCGCCGTGGCATGTGGCGTTTAGCCATGCCACAGCCAACACGCCAGATGCTACACGCCTAAACACGCCACTTGTCAGGTAGTGTGTTCGCTGGGCGTTCCTTCATCTTCGTCCCGCTTAACACGGCGCATGCGCACAGCTGTGGCAGCTCGGTTCCGCAGCGCGCCACCGGCAGCAGCAGCTGGTCCGCACCACGTGGCTGGTCACGTGACCAACCACGTGAGGAACCACGTGATCAGCCACGGCACCGCGCCACTGGCAGCTGCTTGCACCACGTGACCAGCCACGTGACAGCGTGGCAGCGCCGCCACAGGGTGGCGGCGCCAAGCTGAAGGCTCGAAATGCTACTGTAATGTAGCTATCGCTACAAAACGCCCGGAAAACTCTGATGAAATCCACGACCCTTCGCCCAATGTAGTCGTCGCAGAGCTTCCTGCTCAGTGGGCATGTCGCTTCCCGGAAGCATGTCCCTGTTCGAGCAATATATTTCTTCTCTGTGCTGGCCAGATACTTATCTTTATGCACGAAATCTGCTAAAGCCCAAAATGTTTTGCTGGCAAAATGTCAACGTCATTTATTCATACTTCTCAATGGTAGGACGCTCGCATATTCTGGCTGTTTCCTGTGTGCAATTCTGCATTCGTTGTTTGCATTCAAGAGCATATGGTCGCCATTTTTCGCACTCGTCAGAAGGACTAAGGCCCGCACATTGAGGAAAACTGCACATCGAAGCGACTCATTTTGAATGGCACAATATTTATCATATACGATGCTTTTTTTGGTGGCCCTATCGCTCCCTCCCAGCAAAATATGTATAGACCCTCCGCTCGCTCGCTGAAGGAGCGTTAGTGCAACTCTTCAGACAACTGCCGTATTGCCTCCTTCCAGCGGCCCGCTGGACTTTGTTTCAGCAAGCGAAGAAACTCTCACTGGAAGTCAGACTGCACTTGATGGGAGTCATACGCGGCTCTCACATTTGAAGACCTGCTAAACCTCCCCGCAGAGTCTTGGTTACCGCCACAGGAAGTGTCATGCTGGCTTCTTGCACAGGCTTTATTTTCTTTTTGGCGTCCGTAGGCGTTTGAGAGGAGGGCGGGGGGAGAGTGATTGCAGAATTACAGCAGTAATGTATAGAAAGCTAAATAACTCCCGAATACAAATGACAAAAAATGCACTTAGAACAAGCATAAAATACAAAAATCGCATTGAGACTACAAAAACCTTGAAAAATAGAGCTGAATCGAATTGTAGTAGATAAATAAAGTAACACAGATAAACAACTTAAATCAAACATTCGTGGACAAAAATTTTTAAACTTGGAAAATTGTGAGTTATTGTTATGTAAATATTGAAGGTAAAGGTCTAATCTTCCGACTTCACCAAAACTTTTCTTTTAAACTGTTTCCATTGATCGCATCGAGCAGTTAAACTGCCATAAAAAAAGAAATGGGGAACACTTTTGACGATAGCAAAAACGTTAGTAGAAAAAAATTCGACTGCCGTCCGGTAATCAGAGGGTATATTGATTGTTAGAGTAACATGTTACAGGATATGAAAAAACTGGGTTCATCAAAGATTCCCCACTGTAGAGTGAGTTTGTCCAGAATTGTTGAAATGACCGTGTCCGGATTATTTAATTGTATCATAATGCGCACACATGTAAACACTATATAAGCAATGCTGCGATGGCGTAGAGGTAGAACATTCGCATCAAGCGCCCGAGCACCGCTTTTCGAATACTAGTGCCGTGCAGTTCTCATCAGGATGAAAAGAATCCCACATCTTTCTGGAATTGCGTAACAAGTCTTAGGTGCGGCCTGATCCTGGTAACGACCACGGACAACAAAATCTCTTTTCAGAGCAGGATTTGTTCACACAAATGAAGGCCAAAAGTCGAATAAAACTTCTATGCAAAACGCAGGAGGTAAAGCAGCTAAAACTGATGCGCACAATTTAAAATAACTCGTATAGACAAATCTAAGAATGTTAGGTACTGCACTAAGCCTCAAGTGGGAAAGATCAATGCCGTAATTTTTGAAAAATAAACATCGTAATAATTACATGCAATTCCCTTTCTTTCCGAAAGCAATACCTGAAATATATGCTTCATCAAAGGATGACCTCAAAGTTTACTGTTTCTCGCTGAGCTCAACATATCACTAATTTGTTTTAATAGAGATATTCTTCCACTCTGCCATTCTTACGGCGTGTATAACGTGTTGCACCTTTGACAATTCTTCGTTTTATAGTAACCATACCGCCAGCTTTTGGCTTGTTCGCTTGTTAGTATTGTATTATCTTTCAGCCCCTCTCTTGCTGCAAGGCTTCCCCGCTGCTAATGCCGTTCCCTTGCCTTTTATATGGAGGAGGCAACGTAGCAAAGCTGATTGCTGCTGACGGTGACGACAGCGATCACAAAAGAACTATAGTGCAACCAAGACAAACACAAGAAAGGACCACACAGGTCTTAGCCCTAGTCATGCGTGGCATTTCCTTGTGTTCGTCTAGCTTCCGCTATAGTTCTTTTGTTAAAATATGCACCATGTAGCCCAAAAAGATGCTAATCTAAGACAGCGATGACCTTGGACTTCCCCCTTTGTGTCAGTCATAGAGCAACTGCCAGTGCATTGAACGGGAAGACGTCTGGATACAAGCGCGTCAGAGCAGCAGCTACAGTGTTGCGCCTTAAGTGTTAGTGTTTGTTTTGATTCCTCCTGTGCTCGTACTTTTTGCGCTACCTTTTTATTCAACTACGTGTCGCCACCTAACCCAGAAAAAATTTTTATTCTGTCAACAAGCAGCAGAAAGGTATTGAACGACTTTCATCGAATGATTTCATTGAAGATGTAACTACCTTTGCTGAGCGGACTCTTCCGATCTCATTCATCCAATCCCTCGTCTCTTTTATTCGTACTGAAGGGGCCACTCATAATAGCCCTGCTGCCTTAGCCAAGGAACCCTCCACATAGGAACCCTCCACAACGTCTCGGGTATCTATCTCCATCGTACACTGCAGAAGCCTGTAAAGGATACCGAATTTCTGACACATAAAATACTTATCCGTGCCTTTCTTGCTTACGCCTGTATCATATAGAATCGCCATAACAAATGCAAAATTAAAAAATTAGAATCAGTTCAAAAGACATTCATTGCGCTCCATCTTTCACAATTACGGCCGAGAGTTATCACCTACTTCCCATTATGCAGCCTCGTGTCTCACAGCGCTATAATATCGACGCCGCCTACAATGTTTGAAGTTTTTACCCACACTCGTTCATTCTCAGTGCCTTCCTTCAGTAACCAATTATTTGAACTTAAACAAAACTTCCACCACTAGAATTTGCCATTGCCTGAACCTTACCACTGTTACGTTTCGCCTATGACGCGCGGTATAGCCGGCGCGGATGCAACGGACGCCGGGGCTTCGTTCAAAGTGGCGGTCATTTTGGGCCCGTTCAGTGCTGCCGTAACGCCTCCCGCCAAGCGCGTCCAGGCAGGTTTCAATGCCACGTGTCGTCGTGTGTGCATGTTGGTGCCCCCGCTTGTCAAAGCGCGGCAGCCGGGGAGAGGAGCTCCCCAACTGGGAGGCGAGGAGGTCTGACCGGCGCCGGCCCGGCGGACGCGCACGTCACGTCTGAACATGTCCAAGCGTCGCCGTATCGGGCGCCTCATCCCAAGCCGTTCCATCTTGCCCTCGACTCCGAGGGTATAAAAAGCCGCTGCCCCGGACGCCGAGAGGGACTTCGATTTCTTCCTTCGAGTAACGTGGTCGCCCTGACCGGCTGCTCTTTTGCGATGCCAGAAAAAACAAGTTGTTCTGTTGCCAGTCGACTCATCCTTTGCCGGGACCTTCGGATGTTTCCAGCTTTGCCCCAGGCCGCCAGGTCAACGCTACCCTTGGGGCTTGGAACCCATTTGCAACAACTGGTTGCCAGCGGTGAGATCCCGACAACGGAGGCCAGCAGCGAAGATGTGCGGTCAACTGTATGCTGAGCAGCACAACGACCATCCGGGAGCAGTGCAACGAGCCTTGTGTGATGACTGGTTGCCTGCAGCGGAACGACTGCGCTGAATTCTTGGCTGCGAGGTTTGGTGAGTGCGGGACTTTCTTCTTCTGAGTTTTGCCAGGCTTTTGTTAGTGTCAGAAACAGAGCTGGTAATTGTGTTGTCGTTGCTGCCGGGTTAGTTTGCGGCAAGACAATAGTAGGCAGTAGAGAAAGCAGTATTCGGAGCAGCCATGGATTTGAAGTCGTTGCGCAAACCGAAATTGCTGGAGCTTGCAAGAGAGTTGGGTCTGGATGTCTCCGACAAACTCAGAAAACCAGAACTGCTAAGGGCTATTCTTGAGTTGGAGGCTGAGGATGACGAGCTGTCGGAATGCCTTGAGACCATTGAGGAGAGGGAGCAAAAAGAGGAGCGCGAACGTAAAGAGCAACAAGACGAGCGCGACCGTCAACACGCTTTGGAAACGAAGCGTCTCGAGGTAGAGATGGTACGCGCTCGTAATGGAAGGCAGGCACACGGTGCAGGAGAACGGGTATCGTTCAAAATGACTGACCTGATGCGGCCGTTTAAGCTTGGAGAGGACATTGGTTTGTTCCTGGTTAACTTTGAGCGAACGTGCGAGAAGCAGGGGTTCTCTCGGGAAACGTGGCAACAGCGCTTGCTCACTTTGTTACTCGCCGAGGCGGCCGACGTAGTCGCTCGCTTGAAGAGAGAGGAGGCAGAGGATTTCGGCCAAGTGAAATCGAGTCTGCTAAAAAAGTACAGGCTGTCAGCGGAGGCGTTCCGTCGGAAGTTTCGGGAAAATGAAAAAGGCAGAAGTGAGTCATATACAGAGTTTGCCTACAGGCTTATGTCAAACATGCAGGAGTGGCTCAAAGAAGAGAAAGCGTTTGGTGACCACGAGAAAATTCTGCAGTGTTTCGGGCTAGAACAGTTTTATAGTCGGTTACCTGAGAACGTGCGGTACTGGGTCATGGATAGGCCAGACGTTAGTACAGTGGCTAAAGCCGCCGAGCTAGCCGAGGAGTTTGTGACGCGTCGGGCCCGCGGAGCTAAGGACGTTCAAAAGGGTGAATTTGGCTCCAAGTCTGAGAGGCCGAAGTTCACACCCATGAGAGC
The DNA here is from genome assembly GCF_052857255.1 of Amblyomma americanum. Classification (NCBI taxonomy): domain Eukaryota; kingdom Metazoa; phylum Arthropoda; class Arachnida; order Ixodida; family Ixodidae; genus Amblyomma; species Amblyomma americanum. The sequence continues at coordinate 156,380,552 of NC_135498.1, forward strand.
AAGGGGGGACACACGTAGTGCGGATGCGAGTGAAAGCAGTCCGACCGAACGTAAGGAGACGGCGGCAGCCGAAGCCGAACGCAGAAAGCGTTTCGAGACGAGGCAAGCGCGCGTGTGTTATACGTGCCAGAAGCCGGGTCACTTTTCGGCGCAGTGTCAAGAAACAAAAAGAAAAGTCGTGTGTTTGTCATTATGTAGCACTGACGAGAACATGAAGCTTCTCGAGCCTTACATGCGAGACTTCCTCGTGAACGGGAAAGAGTGCCGAGTGCTCCGTGATTCTGCAGCTACAATGGATGTAGTTCACACCTCTTACGTAGAACCCGATATGTTCACGGGCGAGTGTGCATGGATCAAGCAAGCCGTGGAAGCTCATAGCGTGTGTCTGCCCGTAGCAAAAGTGCTTATTGAAGGACCTTTCGGAGCACTTGAGACGGAGGCCGTAGTGTCATCTATGCTGCCCCCCCAGTACCCGTACCTATTTTCGAACAGGTCCGATCACCTCCTGCGCGAGAAGGGGCTTTTGTTTGGTGAGGCTAGCGTTCAGGCCTTAACCAGATCGAGAGTTCGGGAGCTCGCTGCAAAGGCGGTAGTTGCGGGGCCGACGTTGTCGAACAATGAAAAAGGGTCGGAGGCGCAGCAAGCTGATATTCAGAGCACGTCCGAACTGGATAAAATTGAGCCTGTAGCGTTGAAGGCACCCGGTACTGGAGAGGAAATGCCCGACACGGGCAAGTTAGAAGAGCTTCCGGTCGAGCTTCCGGGAATAGGCTCAGTGACGAACAGGGAAGACACTGATCAGGTCATTAGTGACTTAATCGGTAAAGCACCGCTGTCGCCTGAGCAGAAAACCGAACTACAACAACTCTTACAAGAGTTTCAAGGTCAGTTCTCTGAGAGGCCTGGTAGGACTTCTGTCCTTACTCATGATATAGAACTTACCTCCCCAGAGCCAGTACGATCCAAGGCGTACCGGGTGTCACCCCGCCAGCGCGATATTATGGAGGCTGAGGTAAAGAAAATGCTACAGCTCGGTGTTATTGAGGCGGGTGAGAGTGATTATACCTCCCCTTTGATTTTAGTTGAGGTACCGGGCAAGGAACCTCGTCCTTGCGTCGACTACCGCAGGCTTAATTCCATCACTAAGGATCAAATTTATCCGATCCCTAACATCGAGGGGCGCCTTGAGAAAGTTAGTAGCGCTCAGTTTATTTCCACCCTAGATCTTGTCAGGGGTTATTGGCAGGTTCCACTTACAGAAGAGGCTAGTAGGTATGCGGCGTTCATTTCACCAATGGGAACATTCCGTCCTAAAGTTTTGAGTTTTGGTTTGAAGAACGCGCCATACTGCTTTTCAAGCCTCATGGACAAAGTGTTGCGGGGACAGGAAGAATTCGCTTTACCGTATTTAGACGACGTAGCGATATTCTCCGCATCCTGGTCTGAGCATATGGCACACTTGCGGGCAGTGCTAACCCGCCTGCGCGAAGCGGGCTTGACAGTCAAGGCTCCCAAGTGCCAGTTAGCACAGGCCGAGGTTGTCTACCTCGGTCACGTGATTGGACAGGGTCGTCGCCGCCCCTCTGAAATAAAGGTGGCCGCTGTGCGAGACTTCCCGCAACCGCGCACGAAGACCGATATATGGTCGTTCTTAGGTGTCGCCGGCTACTATCAGAGGTACATCCCCAGGTACTCCGATATCGCGGCTCCCCTGACGGATGCTCTAAGAAAAACAGAGCCCCAAACAGTCGTCTGGGGCGAGACAAAGGAAAGAGCTTTTAGCGCCCTAAAGAGCGCCCTAACCAGCCAGCCTGTGCTACGATCGCCAGACTACACAAAAGGGATCGTTGTTCAGTGCGATGCTAGTGAGCGAGGCATGGGCGTTGTACTGTGCCAAAGGGACAATGGAGAAGTGGAACACCCCGTCCTGTATGCTAGTCGTAAGCTGACCTGTCGTGAGCAGGCGTACAGCGCCACCGAGAAAGAATGTGCGTGTCTCGTGTGGGCCGTTCAGAAATTGTCATGCTACCTAGCCGGCTCGAGGTTTATCATTGAGACGGATCACTGCCCTCTCCAATGGCTGCAGACCATCTCTCCCAAAAATGGCCGCCTCCTGCGCTGGAGCCTCGATTTGCAACAATATTCCTTTCAGGTGCGTTACAAAAAGGGGAGTCTCAACGGTAACGCCGATGGCTTAAGTCGAAGCCCCTAACGTAGGAATCCGCCTCAAAGTGGTTTGTTACTGATGTTTTCTTCCTGAGGCAGGATTTTTAACATATTGCTTTTGTTTAGTGTTTCAAAGTGATGATGTGCTTTCTTGTGCAATTTTCCAATTTGTGGACGCGTTCTGAGTGCTGCTTGACTACTGTAAGGAACTAGGCAGTAGTATAAAAGGGGAAAGAGCCTGGCAGAGCTTAGTGAGGGTTGTCTCGTGCTTGCTGACTGAGCGGTTGCGTTTCGGCGTAGTTCTAACGCTTGCTGGGAACGAGCACAAAAATGGCAACTCTCCCGAAGTCACTTTGCAGTGTCCTGTGTGATCCTGAACCTGAGAACGAGGCCTTCTCTGTGCGCTGCGCTCAAGCAACGTCGAGGGACGATCGGTTTCGATTACGAGCATCATCGAGCGACATCCCTCCGGACAGCGGATGCAGTCCCCTGACCATCGGGATCTCCTTCTCCCGGCGGGGCGGTCTGTTACGTTTCGCCTACGACGCGCGGTATAGCCGGCGCGGATGCAACGGACGCCGGGGCTTCGTTCAAAGTGGCGGTCATTTTGGGCCCGTTCAGTGCTGCCGTAACGCCTCCCGCCAAGCGCGTCCAGGCAGGTTTCAATGCCACGTGTCGTCGTGTGTGCGTGTGTGTGTGTGCATGTTGGTGCCCCCGCTTGTCAAAGCGCGGCAGCCGGGGAGAGGAGCTCCCCAACTGGGAGGCGAGGAGGTCTGACCGGCGCCGGCCCGGCGGACGCTCACGTCACGTCTGAACATCTCCAAGCGTCGCCGTATCGGGCGCCTCATCCCAAGCCGTTCCTTCTTGCCCTCGACTCCGAGGGTATAAAAAGCCGCTGCCCCGGACGCCGAGAGGGACTTCGATTTCTTCCTTCGAGTAACGTGGTCGCCCTGACCGGCTGCTCTTTTGCGATGCCAGAATAAACAAGTTGTTCTGTTGCCAGTCGACTCATCCTTTGTCGGGACCTTCGGATGTTTCCAGGTTTGCCCCAGGCCGCCAGGCCAACGCTACCCTTGGGGCTTGCAACCCATTTGCAACACCACTTTCTTATGCAGCACTGAGGCATTCAAACACAGCTTCTTTCCTCTGGTCATTGAACTCTGGAATTCCCTGCCTGTGAACATCCGCTCGCTACCCATTGACGAGTTTCTGGCGGCCATCAATTGTTAGTGAAATTTTTACTTCTTTCTTTTTTTACGCGTTTGTATTTTCTACATGACTGTTTTTTCTCCCTACTTCCTCCTGCCATGGCCCCTTGATGCAGGTGTAGAAACAACCAAAATATACCTACATAATATAGAAGGTGATTGTTCCGCCTCGAACGAGGCTAGACAACTAATAACCATGCGAGATTCTTTTCCGTAGTAAAATAAACACACAAAAAAACGCAAAGCGCCAACAGGGATCCTTTCTTTTCTCCGAACCTCAACTTCTTTCAAGGAAAACGTTCGCCGCTTGCGAGTCCCCACTATAATGTCCTTCAGCGAATACGTACCCGACAGGCACGGGAAGTCTATGGAAAGGAAGAACTCCGCAAACAAATAACTAAAAGTAAAATGATAGCACAGAATATCTGCGCAGAGTCTAAGTGCCTTTCCTTTTTAGTGCTTTCATATGCCCGAAGCAAAGAATTCCGTGGCATGACTTCACTTCAGGGCCTCCCATAAGTCGTAGTCGAAAGAACTCGAAGAAAAGGGGAGCGAATAATTATGTCAGTGCGCACGACGAGGATGACGAAAAAACAGCCATCGACGTTGCGGGCGTTCTTTGAAAACCGAACGAAGAAAAACTAGATGCTTTCACGTGCACTCATTTGCCTCCTTTCCTTTTAACTTTTACAAGTCGAATATAAATAAGATCAGGTTACCACGGGAAAAATTCCGAATTTGCGAAGTTTTTACGTGTGCAAATTCTTTTCATATTTGGCGTTCACTTGATGTGTGTTATTTGAAGGGTTCATTCATATACTCTGACAAAAAAGAAAATTGTGTGGGCAAAAAAAAGGACGTTGCAAGCAAGAACAGGCTGTTAAACAAATGGTTTATATTCCTCCGATCGAGATGATGATTTTTATCACAATGGTCGCGTGTTCGAGAATCCCTCGTGCTCAGGACATAAAACTAAACATTATCTGGTGAGTCGGAACTCCTACTTCGCAATCTTAGATCTTAAGCCCGTTCTGATTTGTCTGATCACCGTTAAACTTACAGTTTGCATTTGCGACCCAAATCCGATGCCGGGGCCTTTTTTTATTACGTCAAGTACGGCGCACGGTGTTATGCGGGGTGCACCATACATGTTTGGTTTTCGTTTCATTTTCATTTTTATGCGATCTTTTCTGTGATAAGTAATTTGAAGCATCGCCTTTAAGTGTGGCGGCAAAGGTGGTCTGCTTTACGCTAAGTGTAACATCCGGTCTGGTTTTTCTCTGTCGATGTCTAGATATTCTTAATCTCTTCGGTTAACCGAAACTGTCATTCTGCTCCACAAACTCTTTGAAATTTATGAGTAATTTAATTGCTGGCCTCAATCTGGCATTTTTCACGTCCAGATTGTGGGCTCTTTCGCGAGTTTCTCTTAGCTGGTGTCTCTTGATGGTAGCATCGTTTTTAAATTTTGACCTCACTTAAGACTTTAATCCCTGGCACCACTCTTGGACGATTTTATGCCTCAAAGGTATGGAAGTGTTGGTTTCAAATGCTTTTCGGACGAGCCACAGAGTCGCGTTGAAGGGGCCACCCTGTTCGTTGACGATTTTCGCTGGCATTGGTTGGAGATGTAATTTCTCAGAAATCGACGGAATCGATAAGTTTCCAATACGTGTTAAACAGGGAAGAAGCGTGAATACCCTAATTGAGAGAAGATAAGTTTTTTGAATAATGTAGAACCTTATTCCTTGCCTACGCCTTCTTTCTGGGCATGTATAAAGCCGACGGTGTTTGTAGTCTCCGCCGCCGTAGTTGCCGTCGGAACTGAAATGCCGTTCTAAGTGAAACATTTCCTGGAGACGTCATGAGCGTGTAAGTAGGGCTAATTAAGCAGTTCTGTAAGGCCCCATATGGGTACATCTATCAGTGCGTGGTTAACTGCACCGTACGTGTGACTGAAGCAATTTGTATTTATTTATTTATTAACACCTCAAAGGCCACCTTTAAGGGGTATTACATGAGGAAGTGGGTAACAGGGCATAATATTGCTTCAAACGATGAATTCAATAGTGATGGATCAGTATGAAGCACGACGTTCCGGGTCAGTCATTCCAGTCTTTCGCGGTGCGTACAAAAAATGAGGACAGATGTGCAGATGTGCGGGTAGGCGGAGGATAGGTGGTCTTTTCATGGATTGTGTGGCTTGAAGTACGGTAGGCTGGGTTGGTAACAGACTCATGCGGAACATGATAATAGAACTTGTGATATCGACATAATCTTGCAATGTGACGTCGGCTAGTTAAACTTGAGAGATGAGCATTGGTTCGTAGTTTGGTGATACTTTCATGATAGGAATAAGCAGAGAAGATTACCCCAGAGGCGCGATTTTTTATTGCTTCTAGAGTATTAGAAAATTTTGATTAGGGTCAAATATAGCGCATGCATACTCAAGCTTAGGCCGTACAAATGTTAGATAGGCTAGAGATTTCAAAGATGGTGGTGCTAGACGTAACCTTCGCCGAAAATACCCGAGGACGCGATCAGCTTGCTTTGAGATTTGTGTGACATGGTATGACCACCTAAGGTCATGCGTTAAATGAAGACCTAAGTTTTTGTAAGTTGTTACAGGCGGCGATTTCTGAGTTAGCAATAAAGTAATTTGAAGATGGGTTACAATGACGCCTGTGGAAGGAAAGGAGAGCATTTTTTTTTCACTTTAAGCGACATTAGCCATTTATCACACCAAGATAATATGCAATACATGTCGGATTTAAGGAGCTGTTGATCATTGTTAGTGAGTATAGGAAGGTAAACAACACAATCATCAGCGAACAAGCATATGGCAGAACGTATTTCTGTTGGTAGATCGTTTATATAAATAAGAAAAAGAAGAGGCTCTAGGACCGTGCCTTCGGGTACCCCAGGAATAACAGAGGAGGGTGGGGATGAACATTTATTAGCAAAACAAAATGCCGGTTAGTTAGAAATTTACGAATCCAGGCAAGAACAGCGAACTGAGATTAAGATGTGAGACTTTAAAAAAAAGGCGCTTCTGCGGAACTTTGTCACAGCTTTTTTGGAAGTCTAAAAAGAAGGGTCCAATGGAAAGTTGAGATCAAGCTTAGCGCTTAGGTCGCTAATAAATAGAGCTAACCGAGTATCACAAGAAAGGGCCTTTATGAGTCCATGCTGGTTTGCGTAAAAGAAATTGAGAGATACGAAAATTTCATGAAGTGGAGAGACGATTACGTGTTCCATAAGCGTTGATGGAAGAACGCTAGTGATAGATATCGTACGGTAGTTGTGACGAGAAGATGAAGGCCCTTTTTTTGATACTGGAATGAATTTACCCAGTTTCCAGTCGTGCGGTACAATGCCCGATGAAAGGAATATCTGAAAGATATGAGAGAGCAGGACAGTTGTGACATGTTTTGTGTTTTTATTACCTTAATACTAGTTTTATCAGTACCAGCTGATGAGGTTAGTTTCAAAGAATCAATTATTTTAACAATACCATGGGGTTCGAATGATATATCGCGCATAAAAGGGAAACCAAAGGACGGAAAATCAGGTAGATCGCCGTCTGATTACCGAGTAAATACAGAACTAAAGGTTCAGTTAAGCACTTCTGCAATATTCTATTCCGCAACTACAGCGTTATCATCGTCGCGAAGTGTTACTTTGTTGCTATGGTTAGGAGTAATGCATTTCTGAAATTGACGAGGGTTTGTGTGCAACATTCCGGGGAGCCTGGAGTTAAAAAATGTTTGCTTAGATTCAAAAAATTGGGCATTATAAACCTTTTCGGCTTCATGATGTTCCTTCCACGCGCTAAAGATTTAATTTCTTCTGGCAGCCCGAAAAACCCTTTCTTCTTGTTATTGAGGCGTTTTAATGTATTATTTAACAAAGGGGTAGAAACGCGCTCACTCACAGGAATTGTAGGAATGTACCGATAGATGAGGTTATTCATTTTATTTCTAGAGAAGCTAGTTAGTACCGGTAGACCTTTGCTCAAAGTCAATAAGCACAGAAATTGTCAAGTTCACGGTTAGTGCTGCTGTAATCGCCTTTATCATGTAAAGTGAGTCTTTTGATCGCTTTTCTTGGTTTTGGTACGTGGCTGAGTAACTTGGCGAAAATTATCGAATGACCACTATGTCCTGGAAGATATAAAAGGGATAACAGGTTCTCTGGATATGATGTTAGTATCAGATCAAGTATGCTTGAAGGTTGCGCAGTTTGTCTTGTTAGGGAAGAGACTAGTTGGGCTAAAGCAATGGTTTGACATGTGGCCTTAAAACGATATTCTGTGAAATTTGATGTAATATCAGAAGGGCAAGACCATTTTATCGCAAGGAAGTCAAAATCGCCTAATATAAAGACAGCAGCATGCGAAATTTTTGAGGTTACACTGTTAATGGCGTCATGAAATAGTGGAACGAACGTAGCGCCGCTGCTTGGAGCACGGTAAACACGGCAGATAAAATGGGCGGAAAGAGGTGGTGGAGCAAACGAATAATATTTCAAGAGGTCAGTCAATTTTAAATCGACGCATTGAAGGTTACGGTGGGTGGATATCAGCACGCCACCGCCTCGCTTGCCTTCGCGATTGCGCCGAAAAATATCTATTTTCGGTAACATGACCTGCACTTCTTTGGAATCTATTAGTTCATTAAGCCAAGTTTCAGTTAGGGCAACGACATTGCATTGAGTGGTATCACTGAGACTGGTGCGGGCATCGAGTTTAGGAAGAAAACTACTTATGTTAGAATCGTCTTTTCTTGGGCTAGTTGGTTTTTCATGCTGTAGGTGTTTGCAGCGCACACGAAACACGGACGGACAGAAAAGGGAACGAAACAGCGCTGACTTTCAACTGAGCTTTATTGGAAAAATAAGCGACTTTTATACAAAAATTTTTAACATGTGACTCAGAAGATGTCAAAACGTCTTACTACATGTGCCATCTAAAATCACTGATACCCTAGATAAAAAACTCTGAAAAAAACATGAATGGAAAACACTGAAAGACACGTGCCGCCTAAACCACCTAAAGGGTGTCATGATCAACAATGGTGAAGGAACAACATTCGAAAAAACTACCAAAAAACTATGATACCAAAATGCAAAAGCAGGGTGAAGCTGTATATGGGCTCCCGTTGTCACAAAGAAATTAAAAGAAAAAAGAAAATACATTGACAAAAAACCGGGCTGTTTTGTGTCAATGTATTTTCTTTTTTCTTTTAGTTTCTTTGTGACAACGGGAGCCCATATACAGCTTCACCCTGCTTTTGCATTTTGGTATCGTAGTTTTTTGGTAGTTTTTTCGAATGTTGTTCCTTCACCGTTGTTGATCATGACACCCTTTAGGTGGTTTAGGCGGCACGTGTCTTTCAGTGTTTTCCATTCATGTTTTTTCAGAGTTTTTTATCTAGGGTATCAGTGATTTTAGATGGCACATGTAGTAGGACGTTTTGACATCTTCTGAGTCACATGTTAAAAATTTTTGTATAAAAGTCGCTTATTTTTCCAATAAAGCTCAGTTGAAAGTCAGCGCTGTGTTTCGTTCCCTTTTCTGTCCGTCCGTGTCTCGTGTGCGCTGCAAACACCTACAGCATACTTATGTTAGTGTAAAGGAAAGATACAGATTTAAGAGCCGCGCAGTGCGAGGAACTAGGGGATAGCTATGGGGTGCAAGGCAGAACCTGTTGAGAATCCTGATCAAATGGGTATCTGGTATTGCCCATGATCATCCTTTTGTGCCGCAGGATGAATTTGTCACGTTGGTCTTTTGCAATCTGGACGAGGGTTTGACGAGCAAGGCGGGTGTTTCGGCAATAGTCTTTGGAAATGCTAAAATTGGTTTATTTCAGTGCCTTTGCATTAGTAAGTACCTGTTCTTTAATTTTGAAGTGCGCAAACCTTACCATTATTGGTTTAATTTTCTTACTGTCAAAACATCCAAATCGGTGTGCTCGTTATATCTACATTGGTTAGTTATATCTACATTGAAACCTTAGGCTTGACAACACAAAATTCAATAATTAAATTCCCAGATTCCGCCCAAGTTTCACGATCGCTATTCTTTACACCAAAAAAACAAAAGATTAGGACCACGAGATTGACACTCAAAGTGATGTATTCTACTCACAAGGTCCTCTAATTTACTTGCGGTATTCACAGCGAGCCACTGGACGCTATCAAATTGCTGTTTAAGGGAGCGTAAAGAACAGTCGTTTTCAATTTCAGCAAATCTAGCTTTAATTTCTTGAAACGCTTTCTCGTGTTCAGCCAGTTTGGTTACGAATTGCTTACATTTCTCTTATAATTGATGCTTGACTAGCCTTGATATCTTCTAGTGCCACAACACGACATTGTTGCTATCGGCGCCACCGCGAGTCGTAGGCCAAGGATTTAGCTCGATATCTCCTCAAAGGACTAAAAGATCAAGAAATATACTTGTGCACCCAAATTGAAAGAGAAATGCAATAACGTGGGCTCGGCAGGAAAACCAGACCAGCATAACTAGTAAAAAGATGGTAGGAATGTTTTACCTGCACAAAGCAACGGTGAGGCATTTTTTGGCGTTTTAGGCAAGCCGGTCGATGCAGTACTGACGAGCCAAATGAAGTGGGTGTTGATTGTAGCCTGTCTTATACACTGTGACGTCGTTGCCGGTAGTGGTCCGAGTGATCTGATGCGCGGAAGTGGTGCGCAGTCTTCAGCCTCTGGTGCTGGCGCTGCAGAGTAGGATTGGAGGTCTGGTGCCAATGATTCCGGGGCTGCTGACTTGTGGTGCCGGTGGAATGGTGGTATAAAAGGCTCAGAGATATATAAAAAAGGCGCTGTGTTCGTTGTTGGGCTCGCTGAGTTTCGTGCCTTACGCAGCATAGGTGAAGCCTACTAAATTTTAATTTCGGTTTGCTAACAAGCTTGCTCAAGGTGTCACTACACTGTTTTTCTCCAGCAGTATAGCTTCAGCAGAACGAAAGTGTGCTGAAATATTGCTACGGTTGTGCTTGTGCTTGGAACGCTCGTGCTTGGTGCGCTCGCGCTTGGAACGCGAAGAGGACGAAGTGCGTTTCTGTTGCTGGGCTTCGCGTGCCCGGTTGTTCGGCTGCGTGGCTGTAAGCTGTTTCCCTGTAAATATATTTTTCCCTTTTGGTGTGCACATCTTCACGTTACATTATTGGTGTGAGGTGCTGGGTACAGCCACAGCAAGCACGGAACTTCGCAGCGGTCGTCAGCTCGCCGGCTCTTCAACCATGACCAGCGAAGGGGCCGCTCCGTCGGCGTCCGCCAACCCGGCGTTCATCATTGCCCATCCGAGAGATCCTGGGACCTTCAACGGAACGGACGGCGTCGACGTGGAGGACTGGCTCGCAATGTACGAGCGCGTGAGCACACACAAAAGGTGGGACCCGACCCTAAAGTTGGCCAACGTCATCTTCTACCTGACGGGCACTGCCAGGGTATGGTTCGAGACCCACGAGGATGAACTCACCAGCTGGGATCTCTGCAAGCGCAAGCTTTGTGACCTGTTTGGTAAGCCATTCGGGCGTCAGCTCGCTGCGAAGAAGGAGCTCGCATGCCGTGCACAAACGTCCACAGAGTCCTATGTATCATACATTCAGGACATATTAGCTCTCTGCATGAAAGTCGACGCCACTATGTCAGAGTGCGACAAAGTAGGTCACGTGCTCAAAGGCATCGCAGATGAATCCTTTAACCTTCTTGTATACAAGGACTGCGGAACGGTTGACGCAATCATCAAGGAATGCCGCCGGTTCGAACAAGCGAAGAGCCGCCGAATTTCTCCGCAGTTCACGCGGTTGCCGAATACGACTGCGACGTCGTCCTGTGTAGACTCGACTCCACCGAGCCGTCTGCCGACATCTGAGAGCCTGACACGACTTGTGCGCCAAGAAGTAGAGGCAATGTCCCCCGTTGCGTTTCATCCACCCGCAACAGACAGTACTCCAGCAGTATCCCTTATACAGGCTGTCGTTCGCAAAGAATTTGCCAATCTTGGGATTCAACCTGTTTGCTCAGTTAGTGCCCCATATGCTCGCCGCATGTCCCCGGAGCTCGGTTCTGAACGTGCATACTACCCTCGACGCAGCCGCAATCCAGATGAATGGAGAACACCTGATGACAGGCCCATCTGCTTTAACTGCTCCCGAGTTGGCCACATATCTCGACACTGCCGAAGCCGTCCGTCCTCGACCTACAGCCGCTACCCGCCGGGTTCTGCATATTCCCGCCGCTCTCCCTCGCCCTCGGAAATGACCTCTTCTGGCCACAACGCTCAGACCCCGCTTACCAACCGTTCGTCGTCACCTCAGCGCCGTCGATCTCCATCGCCCCGACCTCGCCGCCCTTCGTCGCCGGCCCCATATGCCCGCTCCCGGTCGGAAAACTGATGGCTGCAGCGTCTGGGGGTGATGCTGCTCTGACGACCCGACCAGAAAACCCTCCTTTAACTCTTCATGCTCATCGGAACATCCTTAACGTCGACGTGGACGGGGTCCCTGTTACCGCTCTGATCGACACTGGAGCGCACGTCTCAGTCATGAATGCTCGTCTTCGCCGTCGCCTAAGGAAAGTGCTCACTCCTGCCCCCTCAACTGTGGTCCGTGTTGCAGATGGCGGTATGTCTATTGTCGTCGGAATGTGTACTGCTCGTGTTTCAATAGCCGGCCGCCATACTTCTGTGCTCTTCACTGTCCTCGAACACTGCCCTCATGACATCATTCTCGGCCTTGACTTTCTCACCGACCATTCCGCCCTTATAGATTGCGCCACAAGCATCGTTCAACTCGCTCTACCTGTTCCTTTAGAGCCACCGGATCCAATTGTTCACCGACTGTGCACCGCCGACTTTGTCCGCCTGTACCCCGATGCCGCCACTTATGTCCGTTTCTCCTCGGTCCCGCCAGTTCCCGATGGTGACTACATCATTACTCCGGTTCCTGATGTGCCCTTTACACGCAGTGTTGCCCTTGCGCATACAGTTGTCACCATGTCGGCAAATCAAGCGTCCCTTCCGGTTCTCAACTTTGCCTCTTACGTTCAGCCGCTCCCACAAGGTATGTCGCTCGCCACGCTGTGCCCTGCTGCCGAATGCGTCGTATCGGCGGTGAGAAGCGTCCCACCCTCGTCGAACTGCCGCGACTCTGACGTCCCACCACCTGATGAATATGCAAAAATGATTGCTGCTGACCTCTTACCAGGGCAAGCTCACAACCTTCGGTATCTTCTGTCGTCTTTTCGCGACATCTTTGACTTCGATGACCGCCCTTTGGCTCGAACATCTGTGGTCACGCATCGCATCAACACCGGTGACGCAGCTCCTCTTCACAGACGACCCTACAGAGTGTCCAGTACAGAACGCACCATCATACAGCAAGAGGTGGACAAGATGCTCAGTAAAGACATCATAGAGCCCTCGTCGAGCCCTTGGGCCTCACCAGTTGTGCTGGTTAAAAAGAAGGACGGCAGCTGGCGCTTTTGCGTTGATTACCGGCACCTAAACAACATAACAAAAAAAGACGTCTATCCACTCCCAAGAATAGACGATGCGTTGGACTGCCTTCACGGAGCCAAATTTTTCTCTTCAATTGACCTTCGGTCCGGGTATTGGCAAATCTCTGTTGATGACAATGACCGCGAAAAGACGGCATTCGTCACACCGGACGGCTTATATCAGTTTAAAGTTATGCCATTCGGTCTCTGTAATGCGCCAGCTACCTTCGAAAGAATGATGGACTCCTTGCTCCGCGGCTTTAAATGGTCCACATGTCTATGTTACCTCGACGATGTTGTGGTTTTTTCGCCCACGTTTACCACGCACCTCGAAAGACTGGCGAGCATTCTTTCTGTCTTCCGTCGAGCCGGGCTACAGCTCAATTCGTCGAAATGTCAATTCGGTCGCCGCCAACTCACCATTCTCGGACATCTAGTCGACGCTTCTGGTGTCCGCCCGGATCCTGTTAAAGTTAAAGCCGTCAAGGACTTCCCTATTCCCCAGTCGTCTACGGATGTGCGCAGCTTCGTCGGCCTCTGCTCGTACTTCCGCCGTTTCATCAAAAATTTTGCCGGCACCGCTCGCCCCCTGACCGACCTTCTAAAGAAAGACACCCCTTTTCCCTGGGGCCCTGCCCAAGAGGAGGCCTTTTCTTCGCTAGTCGACTTACTCACCTCCCCACCTATTCTGGCCCATTTTGATCCGTCGGCTCCGACTGAAGTTCGCACAGACGCTTGCGGTTATGGGATTGGCGCCGTGCTAGCCCAACGTCACCAAGGGCAAGAACGCGTTATTGCATATGCCAGCCGCCTCCTTTCTACAGCTGAGCGAAATTACTCAATTACAGAGCGCGAGTGTCTAGCTCTTGTTTGGGCCGTAGCTAAGTTCCGACCGTACCTGTTTGGCCGTCCATTCTCCGTAGTGACCGATCACCACGCCCTTTGTTGGCTGTCTTCACTGAAAGACCCCACAGGCCGGCTCGGACGTTGGACGTTGCGCCTCCAAGAGTATTCTTACACTGTTCATTACAAGTCAGGGCGTCTCCATCAAGACGCCGACTGCCTGTCTCGGCAGCCTGTAGAGCCGCCTGATCCTGGAGACAACGACCTCGGCCCGTGCCTCTTCGCTATCTCCGCTCTGGTTAACATCGCGGACGAGCAGCGAAAAGACTCTTCCTTGCGTATTCTCATTGATCGCCTCAACTGTGCCAGCCGAGATCCTTCATTGCAACTGTTCGTCATTCAGGATGGCGTCCTATACCGCCGCAACCTTCGTCCTGACGGACCTCCGCTCCTGCTAGTCGTTCCCCAGCGTCTCCGTTCATCTGTCCTAGCGGAACTACACGACCTACCGACCGCAGGCCACCTCGGCGTCTCCCGCACATACGATCGCGTCCGACGCCGCTTCTTTTGGCCTGGTCTGTACCGCTCTGTTCGGCGTTACGTTGCCTCCTGCGACCTCTGTCAACGCAGGAAGAGGCCATCAACGTTGCCTGCTGGCCTTCTACAGCCTATTGACGTACCTCTCGAACCATTCTACCGTGTTGGACTCGACCTTCTCGGACCATTCCCGACGTCCTGCTCCGGCAACCGTTGGATTGCTGTCGCGACCGACTATGCGACCCGGTACGCTATCACGCGTGCGTTACCAACAAGTTGCGCAACCGATGTCGCCGACTTCCTATTGCAGAACGTAATCCTTCACCACGGCGCTCCACACCAATTGCTGACGGACCGCGGCCGCTACTTTTTGTCCCGAGTAGTTGACGATATCCTCCGGTCCTGTGGCACGCAGCATAAGCTCACTACAGCTTACCATCCCCAGACGAACGGGCTTACCGAGCGCCTCAACAGGACTCTGACCGATATGCTATCCATGTATGTCTCGCCCGACCACCGCGATTGGGACGTTGCCTTGCCTTATGTAACATTTGCTTATAATTCGTCGCGGCATGATACCACCGGCTATTCTCCTTTCTACCTTCTGTTTAGTCGGCATCCTGCGCTGCCATTGGATACATTACTACCGAGTTCTACTGCCTCGACCACAGAGTATGCACGTGACGCCATCTCCCGAGCAACTATGGCCCGTGAAATCGCCCGAGACCGGCTCACCGCATCTCAGACCTACCAGAAGTCAGTTTACGACCGCCGGCATCGCCCAGTACACTATCCGCCGGGCTCACTCGTCCTCCTTTGGTCTCCTTCTCGCCATGTCGGCCTCTCTGAGAAACCTCTACGTCAGTACAGTGGCCCTTATCGAGTTCTCCGTCAGGTGACCGACGTGACCTACGAGATTACACCTCTTCATGCTCCGACGTCGTCCACTAGCCCTTTGACTGACGTCGTTCATGTAGTCCGTCTCAAACCCTACCACACGCCTGCTACATCATCCACTTAGCACCGGGACGGTGCTTTTGCCGCCGGGAGTTATGCTACGGTTGTGCTTGTGCTTGGAACGCTCGTGCTTGGTGCGCTCGCGCTTGGAACGCGAAGAGGACGAAGTGCGTTTCTGTTGCTGGGCTTCGCGTGCCCGGTTGTTCGGCTGCGTGGCTGTAAGCTGTTTCCCTGTAAATATATTTTTCCCTTTTGGTGTGCAGATCTTCACGTTACATTATAATTGTTTACATCGGTAACGCTTAGCGTACGCTCCGCGAACTGTCCTTTTTTTCAACGGTTAAGTGTGCGCTTAAACACTGAAGATGACTGGATACTCTTCTTAGTGGATCTGGTGTGTTCTGAGCAGTTTTTTGGAGCCTCGGTTTCATTTTTAGTGGACTTTTACCGGAATTCGTGGTGGCGGTGACCTAGGCCCAACACTTGAATGCAGTCTACGCGCCAGTGCCTGGAACGCCAGTGCTCGGCGTTGAGCATGACACAGTCGGACGCTTCTGTCAACTCCTAGTCTGGATACAGCTACTCGAGAACGGCGAACGCCATTTTACAGGCGCAAGTTATGCTTCAATGCAGCGTCCCGGGGAACAAGTTGAATCAACCAGCCAAATACGACCACACCATGGGTGAGGAAAACGGCATATTTACAACTTGGGAGCGTCGACGCCCCAACACGCGCCACAAGATCACTCGTGAAGACAGGGTGAGTCTGTGCCGCTTTCCACTGATAACCAGGCCCACATAAGGTTTAAGACAAGAAATATTCATCGCAACTCACAAGCCCAAGCTATAGGAATGATGGCACCGAAAGATGAGTTAGCAGAGCTTGCAACGGCGCGCTGTGATGGCGTCGACAACAGCCAACAGCAGTTTATGATGGGACTAACTCGTCTCGCTTACAAAGATGGAAACGATATCATCCCAGTTCCAACTGAGGCACAACGCGTAATCTCTATGAAGAACGCCGTGCGCGGTGTCATCCGCATCGACCCGCAAGACAATGGAACGATATTTCAATGGCTTCGCTGCGAACAAGCAGAAATAATCAAAGTACAGAAAATGGGCAAAACTGATAAACCTTTTATCACCTTTAATGCAGTTTCACTGCCAAAAGTAGTCAAGTACTACATGGAGATTAGAAGGGTAGAGGAATATCGGGGCAAACGCATGGTTTGCTACAACTGCCATAACATTGCTTGTATGGCAAAGTACTGCCCCGAGGACAGTGTGTGCAAAGACTGCGGCCGCAGTCACACACCCAAGGAGGAGTGCGATGATGAGTCATTTTGCGTCTCGTGTAAAACATCGAGACACTTTGCGGTGAGCCGCGCTTCCCCAGCAGAGTGCCGCCAACGTCTTCTGAGACGCCTGCAACTGCTCCAGAGACGCCTGCGTCCGGAGCGGCATCGCAAAAAGCAGGCGGTTGGTGGGCTGACGTAGCAGCGGGGAGACACTCAAAATTGGCTCGTAATAGACAAGTTAATGTTGTACAAGCGAGCAACCTCGTCAACGCTCTTCGACGGGAGATAGCGCAGCTGCGCGCAGAAATTCAGTCTCTAAAATCCCAGCTAACCAGGAAAAGTGGTCGATCGCACTCATCGTTACACAGCTCTGTCGCAAGACCGAGCCGATCTAGAAGCGCGCGTAGAAATGTCAACCAAAAGAAAAAACGCGGCAAGCAAAGCACCATTTGATAATAAGACTCAGCTCTCACAAACAGCAGCACAAAGGAAATACTAGGCCAAACGTGACATTCAAAAAGAAATCAAGGTCCTCCAAGAAGACTACAAGTATCAGTTTTCCACAGTTGAGCAAATCAAGAAGTTTTTGGCATCATACGTTGAACTTCTCCTCAACAAAGAACAGTGTGAAACTCCACGCAAACAGAAGGCCCAATCTCAACGACCGGTCGAAGCTCAACAACCGTCTTCCTAATGGGGCTCGAGGAAAATACCGTTCTGCAGTGAGCTTGCCGGAGCTTTCGCCAAAACAGCCATATCCTCAACTCTCGGATCATAATTTGCAAACTGTTAGCCATCCTGCTTCAAGAAACGTGAGGGCCATGTACCCTGGGACCTGCTATAGAACATGTGGCAAAGGACACGAGTTAAGTTACATTAACTAGTCAGGCTGCAGTCCTCATACGCACATATTGCGAGGCCGCGCAGATCCGTCTTTTTGGAGCCAGTAATGAATATCGAGAGATCTTCACTGTAAAGATGAGGTCTCTGGGCTGAAAAACTTTATTTTTGTGCCTGTTTACAACAGGCCTCTTACCACACAGCTCAGAAGAGACAAATATGATTGGCTTCAACTGATTGCAGCAGATCACCACAGTTAATTTACTGTCAGCGGTGACTTCAATGCCAAAATGTTCTTTGGGGTTACTCTACGACCGACTGCAGGGCGCGTCGTATCGAATAAGCCATGGAGTTTTCTAACTTATGCCTTTGCAACGAGCCACATGTGCCCATGCGTGTCGGTGTCACATATATTAAGGAGCCTAAATTAAATTTTAAATGAAAATGTGTGAAGAAGACGACGCGAATTAACAGAAGAATAAAGAAGAGGAAGAAGAAGCATTCGTTGAGGTGGAGGGAGAGGATTGGTGGAGAAGCATTCGGTGAGGTGGAGAGAGATGATTGATGGAGAAGAGAAGAAGACGACGACAAGGCTTAATTGGACTAACACAGAGGCTATAAAAGGGTGAGTGAGAGCGAGGCACAGGGGGGAACAGCAGAGAAGCGGAGGCTCCGGCGGGTCAGGGACACATCGGCTGGAAGAGAGCGACGCCGGCTACTGCTCCGGTGAGCTCGCGTTCTACGGCAACGCATCGTGGACTTCCTGCCGTGCCTGAGCCCGTTCCGGGGAGTCGACGGAGGGCGCTACCACTTGCTACGGCCAGGGGTATCTCCAGCGCTGTTGCCACCCATTCGTGTGGTGCCCCCACGCCAACAACACCGGCACCACCTCCACGGGCGCTTGGACCTGGAGCTTGTACGACGCAGCCAGCGACGCCAGCCCAAGCGCGTCGAACGCCGCCAGCGACGCCTGATACAGGATCGATACAACGCCGCAGCCACACCGAACCAACCGCGAGCACGAACGCCGATCACTAATATCAGAAAGCTTGTAGTAGACGCTGGTAGCAGTGTGCCCGGGTAGTGTGTATTTATAGCCTTTGTGTTTTGTGTTAACTTTGTAAGTTTTGTGTTCTAGTGTGTGTACCGCGTAGGGTGTTTTAAATGTGCGTTTGTGTGGGTACACCCGTCGCCTAGTCCATTATTTCGGTCGGAGTGTTCTCCGGAGAGATCCGTGACAAAGATAAGTGGCGAGCCTGCCAGGATTCATTTCTATTTTTTCTTTTTGCTGTGTCTCGGATCTTTCCGATCTGTCGACTGCAGAAAGTATGGATTTGGCAAAAACGTTAGAACTGGCGCTCAAGCTGGGGTTAAGCAAAGAAGAGGCGATGCGTCTCTATGAAGAGGAGGCAAGGAGGCAGAGAGAGAAAAGGGCTCAAGCACGCGCAGACGCTCGCGATGCAGAAGAGCGAAAAGCTAGAAGAGCCCGCGAGGCAGAGGAACACGAGAAAAGAAAGATAGAACGGGAGAAGGAGTTTATTTTGTGGAAACAGGCGCATGTCGCGGGAGGATATGAGGAGATCACGGAATATGATCAGCGTTCCTTAGCCGGTACAGAATCTCCTAGTCCGGCCAGAGTTTGCCCAAGAAAGCTGATGGCTCCTTTCGATGACAAGAGAGATGATTTGGATGCATATCTGCAATGATTCGAGCGGATAGCTTTGGGGCAATGCTGGGAGCGCCGTGAATCGGCCACGGCATTGAGCATGTGTTTAGTCGGAGAGGCGCTGAGTGTGTTTGGAAGGATGCCCGCTGCTGATTCTATGGACTACGAGAAAGTCAAAAAGGTGCTCCTCCAAAGGCTTACGGCAGAGGGTTTTCGTGAGAGATTTCCCACCGCGAAACCCGAGGATTCGGAAACCGCGAAACAGTTTTCCTGCAGGCTGACCAACTATTGTGATAGGTGGCTTGATATGTCAAACACAGAAAAGAGTTTTGAAGGGGTGCGTCACAAGCTGGTCAGAGAGCAATTTTTAGCGTGTGCAGCTCAGATTCCTGAACGAAAGAAAGTTGTGTTCATTGGAAGAGTTCGCAGACACTGCAGACCAATTCCTCGAGGCTCAAGGACTAAGAAATTTGAGTCAAGGCAAAGGAGAAAACCCAAAAGTCCCTAGAGACAGATGCGGCAAAACCAAGAGCTTATGGCGGTGCATCTAAGGCGCCAGTAAAGTGTTTTCTCGGCGGCAAGGTGGGACACCGTGCAGCTGACTGTCGAACTAGTAGCGATGCCCAAAAAACACAGGTTGTGTGTCAAGGTTGTAAGAGGAGGGGCCATACTCTAGATGAGTGCCGATACAGAACGCAAGACCGAGCTGCATGCGTTGTCGATTCTAGGGTAGAACTTGACACGCCACCCGAAGTTCCACAGCTGAAAGGAGAGCAAACGCAGCTGGAAAATGAGGCAGTGAGTGGAAGACCCAAGTCGAAAGCAGCAATGCCAGTTGTGGTTGGGCAAATAGGGGAGCGTCCTATATTGGTGTTTAGAGACAGCGGAGCTAACACAGTCTTGGTTCGTAGAAGCCTGTTGAAGGATGACGATCTTACAGGGAAAGCGTCGGCCGTCACTCTTGTAGATAGCACAGTAAGGTACCTTCCTGAAGCCAGGATTCTAGTGTCCACGCCATATTATACGAGGGAGGTAGTGGCAAAATGTGTAGACCAACCCATCTACGATCTCATCCTGGGAAACATTACGGGTACAAGAAGTGTCGAAGACCCCGATTCCCAGTGGAGGATGCTCGACGTTGAAGAACATCCAAAGAAGGAAAGGCCCGCGCCAATTCAAACGGGTGCAGTCAGTTTCTCGTCGGCAGTGGAGACAAGAGCTCAAGCGACAGCACGAGCAACGCAGCGTCCGCTCTCTACTCCTGTTACGATGTGTCTGAGCGTAACACCGGGCGAAATTGCAATTAGGCAAAAAGAAGACCCGAGCTTGAAGGCTTGCTTCGAAAGAGTCGGGGGAAAGAGTTAAAAGAAAGAAGAGTCGGACGTTATTCGAGTATCAATTGGTAAATGGTCTTCTGCACAGGGGATGCATATTTAGTTCAGGAAGGCGGGTCCAACAGCTGGCGTTACCGAGAGATATGCGAGAGACAGTGCTGTGCTTAGGACATGACGCCATTATGGCCGGACACCAGGGTGTGCAAAAAAAGGCGTCTAGGATCACCGAGCAGTTCTTTTGGACGGGTGTTCAGAGTGATGTTAAGCGCTTTGTTCGCTCATGTGATGTGTGCCAGCGCACAGTTCCGAAGGTAAGAGTTGGTCCTGTACCTCTGGGCAAGATGCCAGCCATCGACCTACCGTTGCAGCGAGTGGTGATTGACATTGTGGGGCCAATCTCTCCAGTATCCGCCAAAGGCAATAGATATGTGCTTACTCTGGTTGACGTAGCCACTCGTTATCCTGACGCTATTCCACTGAGCACTATTGACAGTATCCAAATGGCGGAGGGTCTTGTGGAAATCTTTTCGCGTTATGGGTTCCCGAGGGAAGCTTTGAGTGACCGGGGCTCGAATTTCACATCGGAACTAATGAAGGAGGTTAACCGCCTTTTGTCAGTAAGGCAATTGCTGACAACGCCTTACCATCCCATGTGTAATGGCCTTGTAGAGCGGTTCAACGGCACCCTCAAAAATATGATCAAGAAAATGTGCCAGGAGAGACCTACTGATTGGGATAGATATCTCCCAGCTCTATTGTTCGCTTACCGCGAAGTACCGCAAACGAGTCTTGGTTTCTCGCCCTTCGAGATGTTGTATGGGATAACCGTTAGAGGTCCACTTACAATACTCAAGGAGCTGTGGGCTAATAAGGAAATTGCATCAGATCTCAAGACAACATACACACACGTTCTGGACTTGCGGGACAAGTTGGAATAAACATACAGGCTTGCACATTAAGGGGTGGAATGGGCGCGCGAACGCTATAAGGGCTACTATGATAAGAAAGCCACTCACAGGAATTCGAATCCGGGCGACAAGGTTCTCATCTCGCTACCCACTGATAATAATAAGTTACTGATGCAGTGGAAGAGTACTTACCTTGTGAAGCAGAAGAAAAATGATATGGATTATGAGTTATTGATAAATAACACCAAGAAAGTGTTCCATGCAAACATGTGAAAAAGTATGAAGAAAGAGTTCCCGTACAGTGCGCTCCCAAAGTATTATGCTTGGTAGCAGCCGAGGAGACAGATGATGTTGCCGAGGTCCCACATGCAGTGGGAAGGAAAATGAATAAGTGGATGAGGTACTAATGAAGCCCAATGTAAATCAAGAGAGACGATCACAGCTCTCCTCCAATTCAAGGAGGAGACGATTTCGGAGGGGCGAGGCAAAACGGAGGTCATATATTACAAAGTAGACTTGTATACAAATAGAGCTAACTGAACAGCTCTAGGTATCTCTATCATGTATCTTGTTGTTGTTGTTTTAATGTGTATCTGGGATTTATCTTGTTGTTGTTGCTGCTGTTGTTGGTGTTATGTGATGATACAAGGGAGTGTGTTGTGGACACGAACAAGTTTATTAAGGACTCTGTGCGTACAGCGGCAATGGTGTTTACTTTTCTGAAAACCCAATTTGGTGTGCTGTGTTAATATTGTGTTAGTGTTCTGAAAACGCAATTTGTTGTGCTGTGTTAGTGGTGTGCGTTTGGTTTGTGCTGGATATCTGCGGTGTGTTGTATGCTGGGTCCGGAATCGCCACAGAAGATAGTAGGTTGGCTGGATGGCTTGACGATCAAGATGACGTGAGCAGTTTTTCACATAAAAACTTTTCAGAGAGGGGGCCCTTGTCACATATATTAAGGAGCCTAAATTAAATTTTAAGGGGGGAACAGCAGAGAAGCGGAGGCTCCGGCGGGTCAGGGACACATCGGAGGGAAGAGAGCGACGCCGGCTACTGCTCCGGTGAGCTCGCGTTCTACGGCAACGCATCGTGGACTTCCTGCCGTGCCTGAGCCTGTTCCGTGGAGTCGACGGAGGGCGCTACCACCTGCTACGGCCAGGGTTATCTCCAACAACACCGGCATCGCCTCCACGTGCGCTTCGACCTGGAGCTTGTACGACGCAGCCAGCGACGCCAGCCCAAGCACGGCGAACGCCCCTCGACGCCGGATACTGGATCCATACAACGCCGCAGCCACACCGAACCAACCGCGAGCACGAACGCCGATCACTAATATCAGAAAGCTTGTAGTAGACGCTGGTAGCAGTGTGCCCGGGTAGTGTGTATTTATAGCCTTTGTGTTTTGTGTTAACATTGTAAGTTTTGTGTTCTAGTGTGTGTTTCGGGTAGGGTGCATAAAATGTGTGTTTGTGTGGGTACACCCGTCGCCTAGTCCATTCTTTCGGTCGGAGTGTTCACCGGAGAGATCCGTGGCAGTCGGCCTCCACGCTAGACAAACCTACACAACAACGGACCCCACTCTTGCAACCCCTGGCGCTGTAAAACACTGGGAAAATTTAGATACTACATGGAACTGTGATCACTTCCACATTGCCGTCAGTGTCAACAACAAAAGGCTTCGAGCCAAGAATACGTTGCCCTCACTTGACCGGCAGCGCATTCGTGAATTTTTGCAACCTTTTAAATGTCATACCTTCCAACAATTTGCCCATGAGGTTACCGCAGCTAAAGCGATGGTGACAGAAGAAATAGAATGTAGCGACACAACCACTCTTCTCGGCAACCGCTTAGTCAGCCTGTAGAAACGTGGCTCTGTCCTCACGAACCGCTACCGTACGCACGGCAAGAGCCACAAGGATCTTCTAAAACTTCGTAGCCAATAAAATACCATACGCGACTATACACTTCGCATAGACGGAGAAAACTGGCACCAAGTCTGTTTTGAGATGGGGCAAAAAAAGGGCTCCATAAACTATGCGCCCTTTGCAGAAGCATGGATGGGAAAGAGAAAAAGTTGACTTCCATTTTCGCAGAGCTCTCCTTACAACAGCCGAGGTCCTTGGTAGAGGAGCCACTAATCCGGAGCTTCTTTCCGCACGCTGCAGACCAACTTCTTGATTACCTTCTTCCCATTACTGTGTCTACAATGGATACCGAACTTGACAATCCGTTCACAATAGTGGAGCTGTCGGCGGCATTCGCCCAAGAAAAGTGCCACTCAGACCCAGGGCACGACGGCGTCGCCTGGAAGATGCTTAGAAATCTTTGTGATGCCGCCAAAGCGAAGCTCCTAGAGGCAGTAAATCGCTGATGGAAGACAGGAGATGTGCCGGAGCAGCTCAAGCTAACACTAATTAACCCCATAAAAAATACCTGGAAAAGATCCTTCTATCGTTTTCACCATCTGGCCAAGTACTCTCACTTCCACCGTCGGCAAATTTATCGCGCGACTAATCAACAATAGGATTCAATATTACCTGAAAAACGACACAACTTGGTACCACACTGCGCAAACCGGCTTTCGCCCCAGTTTGATTATACAAGATTGCTTAAGGCTGATTCGGCAAGTCGCTAATCGAAATTCCCGACACCTCGTGCCTGATTACTTCCTATCTCGGTATACATGAGAAAGTCTTTTGACAACGTCGATCAAAACGTCATTCTTGCGGAGCTTGCCCAGGCCTACGCCAGTCAACGGGCGCTTGAACAGGATACGGAACTTCTCCAGAGCAGACCCGTACGTTTCAGCCGTGGTACCCAAGAATCGACCCCTCGGACATACTACCCCGATAGGGGATTTCCTCAGGGCTCAATACTTGGGCAATGGCAAAGGCAGCAAGGACGCCTAGGAACAAGACAGTGCAGCAAGATTTGCGATTTATGCGGACGACGGCACAGTGTGGGTCGAGGCTAATGACGTTTGAGTCCGTCGATCACATGCAAGCCAAGCTGCAGGCCACGGTGCATAGCCTGGAGACCTCACTAAGAAAGTTGGGCCTTGAACTGGCACCTGACAAGACAGAATTTCTGAGCATTGATGGCAGTACTCGTACTTACCCGTCCCAAACAGTTGCATCTTCTCATGGTAGGCCAGGTGCTCACATCTCATAACGGATCACTCAAGCTTCTCGGAGCGCCTGTCAGCAGCTGTAACAGTCCTCGTACATCCGATCAAACGCTTCAAGAGCACCTGGAAGAGTTCCCTACATCTCATCGCTCGTATGTCAAACAAGTACGGCGGTGCAACGCAGGAGGCTTGTCAGACACTGTATCGCGCACATCGCAGTTGGCAAGATTCTCTACGGCGCCTCCTAGTACGAACTGACCATAAAAATGCACGAAGACCTAGCTCGTCTGCACGGGCCACGTTACGCACCACAACAGGTCTACCCACGACATAACGCGCATCACGGCTCTAGAGGAAGCGGCGGCCCTTCCTCCTATACACAAAATCACTGAGAAAGCTGTGACTTGGCACGAAACACGCAGAACTTGCACGAAACAGGGATGCGCTTTGGAACACTAGGGGACCGTCAACTCTCAGCACCACTTGGTTATGAAGGCCGGCCGGCTCCGCCCTGTCTTCGTCCACACCTCGGCCGCTACAGGCATACGGCTCCACCCAGGAGCACAAACGTTGGCACGGCTCCAACTCGCTCGACAGAACGCCGCTGATAGAGAACAAGATGAGGAGGACATATATGTAGACGCATGCCTGAAAGACAGCGCCCATGTCAATGGCATGGCGCAGGCCGTGACAATCTCAATTTTCAACGGCTGCCGTACTATTCGTGCACCCGATGGGTGCATAAAGGAAGGGGAGCTCCTCGCTATATTCGGAACTCAACTGCAGGTGGAAAACGTTCAGTTCGGCAATCAGTCGCGTACAAACCTGACATGTCGCACAAAATCCGAATACTCTGATTCACATGAAGCTGTACGCGAGCTCCACAAGCCATTCTCGATCCACCCAATTGCACAGCAGATTACTTCTATAATCCGAACCTTCTAAACACGCAACGCGCGCATCCGCCTCGCGTGGATCCCTGGACGCACTGGCGATGACGACGGGAACCAGTCCGCTCACAGCGTGGCTCGGAAGAGTGTCTCGTTCTTTTCCCCTCCGCTGGCATACCTCGCCGTTACCGACGACCCTGCTGATATGTCCAACAACGTGG
The DNA here is from genome assembly GCF_052857255.1 of Amblyomma americanum. Taxonomy (NCBI): domain Eukaryota; kingdom Metazoa; phylum Arthropoda; class Arachnida; order Ixodida; family Ixodidae; genus Amblyomma; species Amblyomma americanum. The sequence continues at coordinate 156,406,072 of NC_135498.1, forward strand.
CTGTCCGAACGTGCAAACTAGAGCGTGCCAAACAGAGGAGCCGCGCACGGACGTACGGCCGTTACACCACCGGGTTACGTTGATACCTCAGCTGCTCTCACACGCATGAACAGATCTTTAATAATAAGATCATCGCCGATGCCGCTTGTACGCCAAAGATCATCCTTAAATGGCTTCCCGGCCCTCGCTGGCATCAGGGGGCAATATTGACGTTATGGGGTGTCCGTACTGTGGCTGTAGGTGTCGTGCTGACCTGTTCAACCTAGTTTGGCATTGTTCACAGTTCCGCAATAGACGCGAACGACCTCGTCGCCAAGTATGGTTTTCCCGCCGATAGCGAGGAAATGTCGTGCATTGGCCAGAGCCCGAGGGAACGGCATCTGGGAAAATATTGGCAAATATGCTAAGACAAGTGACCTCTACAAAGCAGTGTAAAGCGTAACTAAACTACCCATGCCGTCCCTTCATGTATCAGTAGACCCTACTTTCCCGTTCCTTAACAACCAAATTCCCCAACAAACGGCCTTGAGCCTCCCTTTCTAAATAAACAGCTCATTCATTCAATCATTCATTCATTCATTCATTCATTCATTCATTCATTCATTTCATTCATTCATTTACTTTCGGTTTAGATTTGGAGAATTATCTGAATCTTGACAACTTTCAACAGCAAAGCGGTTACCGTAATTATAGTGCACTCATCTGTATGTGACCCTGGGGTTTCCCTTTGCAGTTGATCGTTTTCCTTCATTTCGCAAAGGAACAACAGAGTTCCTCTTTGGCGTGACGTGCTTCTTGGTCGCGTATCTTTTTTTTTCCAGAATACTAATCGTCACAACCAAATCGTCTCGTCGAAGTGTTCGATAAAATTTTTCCTTTTTTTCTCTCTAGCCTCTATATATATACATGTAAGGTCGGTTTCTCAGTCATTCCAGCTCGCTGGTAAATCTCCTGCGTCCTTCTCTCTCTATTGCAAAAGGCAGTCGTTTCATCTTGACCTTCTCTTAGCGCCTATTTTTTTTCTGTTGCCATTCTGTTTTCCTCCTCCAGTGAGCTCAAACTTATCAGCGGCCGAATCAATCAAGCAATCGATCAATTAGTCAATCAACCAAATAAATCAATCAGTCAACCAGAGTGTCGATCGATTGGGCGAACAATGATATTTTTTTTATAATTTCTTGCTTAGTACAGTAAGAAGCTGGCTATTCTTAAGACATTCCTATAGTCATACCCTACAACTGGCGTAAACAGCCCGAAGAAGATGACTACATTGAAACAGACACACAAGGCAAAATCTACACGCAGATAGCTGACTTTGAAAATGAAGTTACTGCGCTAGAAAAGAGACAGCAGAAACAAATTGGACAGGACGTTTTCGAGGTGAACATCCACGAACTAGCCCACCTTGCCGCTCTACTACACCAGCGCCTTGTGAGGGTGGTGATGACGTCCTCAGGCTTAATGGCACATACCACCGTCTTGTATTTCTACATCTCCTTCTCTGTCATCGTCGTGCATGCGCTCTTCAGATATTATTAATTCAAAACCTACCAGCTCTTCTTGCCATACTTTTGGAAAATGGGAATGAATTTCATAATAACCAGCACCAAAAAAAGAGGTCACTAGGCCTAACAGCTCTCAAAGGAAAGAATAGGGCTCATATCATCGTTCACTTCTTGATTTCATTAGATCAGCCCACCTTTATTCATTTATTTAAGCATCTTACTCATATCTCATTTCATAACTTTTGTGCCCTGAGGCGATAAAGATCGCTTGAAAAAAAGAGATAGGAAGAAGTCACACTGCAAAATACGCAGGTTTCCAAAACGCCGAAACCAATAAATTATCTCACTTCCTGAAGCAATATTCATACATGAAACAATTAGCCCAGAAAGAAAAATTTTAATTCTTCAGTAAATTTCGCATGCAGATCTAATGTTAATCAGTTGATACGGCAATATGTACCAGAGTGTAAATGATAAAAAAGTTAGTTATTTTTGTAAAGTTGGCGCTGGCGTCAGGCAAGATAAGGGTGTTATTGAAAGACATTTAGTGTAACTAGCATTCAAAACAGACGACGGGGAAAAGTGTGAGAACGAAGCTTGAACACTATAGTCTATTAACCAGAATACAAAGGTGATAGCTAACAGCGTCAGAGATTGTAGGACGTTATGTGAATGAATTGACAGCGTTCCATAAGCACTAAAGGAACTATCCCATTAATCGCTGAATTGCTTGACTTTCAACTTTTACAGACATTTGACGTGAATGCCCCATGTGTTCCCAATCAAGTTACGGTGTAAACTGAAATGACAGATGGTAAAAGCGTCGTGCAGCAATCCTAATGAGGAATTAACAAAACACGGACATGCTTTGCGCAGTGATCTTAGTCGTAGGCAATTTTCTTCTTTATGTGATCTTTCAGTAAATGAAAATTAGGGCCACCGCCTCACCGCAGTGGCGGTCCCGTTTTTTAAACCCCATACTAGCAGGCATTTTTTTTTACTACGATGTTTCTGGTGAAAGCTGCACAGCATTTCATTGTAGCTGCGCTGTAGCATTTAATTGTAGGGCTGCGCTTAGATGGACGCTATTTAGTAATTACTCAGTTGTTGTGTATAGCTACGGGTACTTGCTCGGTATTCTTTCTGTAGAGAAATTGGTTCACTATTCCATTTCATCCGGCTTTTATCGCTAAACGCGCTTCAATTCCCCTCGAATTGCTTTTATTTTACTTGTTTTAGCTACGTAGCGATATAATTTTAAATTTTTGTACTTAATTAACAGATAATTATTGCGGGGTTGACTCTCTTTCCCTACGGGGATTTCATAACTTCGCACTGCGATTAAGAGACTATCGGTGATCAAAGGACTTTGCGGTGAGGTAAAATGTTTTAAGGGCCTGCGCTAAAGGACAGCTTGCTCCTTCTTTATTACTAAATAGGAGTACTCGTGTTTAAATTGTGCAGAGTTTGATGCAACGCTCGATCTAGTGTTAGGACTGAAGTGCCTTATAGCCAGATAATAATCGGCAGGGTCATTACATAGAGCGCCAATTTCAGGAGGAATACGTAAGTTTTATAATGCATAACTGATTAAAGAGTCCCCGTGGTTAGTGGTGCAAAGGTGGCGTAAAAAAAAATTCGGCAGTTATCAGTCGTGAGCCTCTGTGAAAGAATATGCTTATTATAGTTGTGTACATTTTCATATATCAGTATACAACTTTTCAATAAGCATACTCTTGTGGTTAGGATGAATGGCGAGATCGTAGCCACGGACATGACGATGCCAGATTATTACTCAGAACAAGAAAATGATGTTCTTTAACACTATATCGGGAAGAAATCTTGAGCTTGCTTCCGCGCAGAACCTTGGCGGTTGAGCTGCGAAAAACGCTTAATGCAAACGCCACGTCCAGTGGCGACGTGTTTGCAGTACTTGCGATGCCCATTCGAACTGCCTCCGCTATTGTAAGGCAGCATGTACTTTCTTTTGCTTCTTTGTTCTGAGAAGTGACAGCCATGTGGTTGGCGATGGCTATCCCTTTTCTGCTTCAAAGCATAGCGTAATGGTCCGTTAAAACTAATTTTCGTGTTTCATCAAAACTGGGGTTTCACCTGTGGTGATCTCCAATTATTACAAAACGGCTTTTTAAGTTTGAAGAGCTTAGTTTTCAGTATTAAATCGTCGTGGGGTTACACATTACAGTACCAGAAGTGGGCTGCTTGAATAATGCTGAATGTTTAATTTTACTATTACTGTCCGTCTCTTTATTCATTGAGAGACATGTAACCCCACCGTAAATAATATGGCATATAAGTAGCTGGAATTTAAGAAACGCGATTACCGTCGGGCTGTGGCCCGATAAATTATGCCTACATCGGGCCAGAATACATGCCTTCAGGAAAGCTTGCAAACAAAGCAAATCCTCCGCTGCGCGTAAATCAAAGATATAGCCAAAATATGCTGGGCTGCAGCGCCTACAGTAATTGCGTTTTCGAAATTCTAATTACTGATATTGATATCACTTACTGTTGGCTAGACGCCTGTGATTACACAAAGACTAACAGCAGCAGTTACGACATTCTTATAAGTATTGATTAACTAGCCTACAATTTAGCACGCAAGGTTAGAAAGCTTAAGCTGGTATCGTGTCTCGATTAAGCCAGTTTAGATCGTGTCTCGACTGAGCCAGTGAGTTTCCTCTTCAGGTGGCGATGAGCGGAAACACCTTGTTGATGACGAAATCAGGGTTTCTTGATGACTTGGGGTTCTAACTGGCAAAATTCAGGTCACTCTAGAAAAAAGAGATTAACTGCTTCTTTACAACATAAATAAACAAGAAGAAATGAACAGGATAAAACTATTTACATGACTAAACTGTTGATCAGACGAATTCAGTCCCGGTTCAACCCAGAGCGCTTAATTTTAACCCCTCTTCCTCTGGCCTTAGCGGGGAGAGCAACCAATAAAGTAACAAGCTACCTTCCTCGCCAATCAATGGTTAGTGAAAGGAAAGTAAGGTTTCCGCCGAATAATCACACATAGGGAAAAAAATATTGGCAAAACGATAGTAGGGAAAGGAAAACCAAACTCTGCAATTCCCTCGACCAGCCAAACATTTGGGAAAGGAGAAGTTGCAACCTAACACCCTAACAGCACATACACCACTACCATTACCGACCCCACAGGAATTGCCACCTCCATTACCTTAATAATAATAATAATTGTTTTTTTGGGGAAGGAAAAGGCGCATTATCTGTGTCATATCTCTTTTGACACCCGAACCGTGCCGTAAGAGAAGGGATAAAGGAGGAATGAAAGAAAGGAAGAAAGAAAGAGGTGCCGTATATATATATATATATATATATATATATATATATATATATATATATATATATATATATATATAAGAGTGTGTGTGTTTGTGTGTGCGATGAAATAAAGAAACAGTGTTGGGAAAATAAATGCAAGAAATGAATAAAGAAGAAATAACAAAAGATAAGAAGGTAAAATAAAACAGGAATACACGAAAACAACAAATTTAAGATAATAACAATAAAAAGAAACAGAACGAAAAAGAAAAACAATAAAAACAAATATAAAGAGTTAAAAAATGATAAATGAAGGGAGACAGAAAGGACGGGAAAAGGCTTTCGCTTCTCCGTAATGAGCAGACCTAAGTTCAATCCTGTAATTTTTGATAGCGCTCAGTGACAGCAGCCCTTCCGTGTAACCGGACAGCCTCATGTGGTTGAAGCCCTTTCATGAGGATGCCCCGCAGGGAGGCGTCTGCAGATTGCAGGCGTTGGTGAGTGGCGACAACACGGGTTCCCGAGCATCCGCAGGGACATCCCCGCAATGGGATGATGGTGAACAGTGCGTCACCACGGACCCGAGCACCCGCGCTTCGCCGTGCGTGACATCGCCGAGTTCGGGGAAAAAGGATCCGGGGGGTTCAGCCGACGTCAAGCGTTTGGACGTTTAAGGCCCCTCGGCGGAGGCAACACACCACTTTAGCCCCAGCTTCCTTTAGACGGCACCTCCGGCCTGACCCGACAGGGGGAAATCGGCAGTCGCCTGTTCTTATCCTCCCCTCCATCTTTTACTTTCCTGTCTTCTTTCTTACAACTCTCCTGTCTCTTCCTCTCTTCTCGTTTTTTTCTTACATATTTCATAGGCGGGAAGGGTTAAATTTGTGTTTCGTAACTACCCTGACTTGCACATATTTGGCTATAGAAGTGGTGTACAGCCGGTGGAGGCAGGAATAACAAGTTCTTGTCCCGTCCCCTTGTTGGGCTCAATGGTGGGTGGCTGGCACCATGGCCGAAGAAGATACTCTTTTATGGCTACCTTTCTCCTTTTAAATGACCGCCTTCTGAAAGAGGGCGGACCGATGTCAGCTCTCAGTTTTTCAGCGAAAAGAAAACTACGTTCCCAAAGTATCACTGCATTCATAGCGAACAAAAAGAAAAGCCTGCCAGACTTATATCCCCGTTTCTGGTATCCAAAGTTCTCACAGATTCTGTGGACCTTAAGTATAAAGTGACAAACTAGCTAGCGGTGACCTTTTGCTCGAACTGCTCGATATCATTCAGATTTCAAAGCTGGCAAGTATCGAAACTTTTGATGACATACCTGTCTCCGTGACGTCACATAGATCTCTAAACACAGTGCGCGGTTTCATCTCTGACAATAACTTCTTGCATCTAACCGAAGAAGAAATGCTCGAAGAATTGTCAGATCAGAATGTGACTAATGTACACAGAATCAAAATCTTTAAAGAAGACAAAGAAATTCCGACAAAGCACTTGGTTCTGACATTCGCCTCCTGCACCCTTCCCGAGTCAATCGAGGTGGGATGCGCAAAAATCTCCGTCCTTAAGTATATACCTAACCCTAGACGCTGCTTAAAATATCAGAGGTTTGGCCACGGCCCCCAAAGCTGCCTCGGCCGCGATACCTGCGCCTAATATGCCTCCAATGATCACCAATAAAACTACTACAATGCTACGCCGCGCTGCGCAAACTGTGAAGGCGACAACGCCGCTTATTCAAGCTCGTGTCCTGCATGAAAAAAAGAAAAGGAAATAACTACCATGCAGACCAAAGAGAATATTACATTTAAAGAGGCAAGACAGCGTTACGCTAAGACTCAGGGCACATTCTCTTTCACTGCACATACAAACTTCACCGATGTGGTGCGGGAGCCTTCGGCACCTACCCAGCTCACACCTAGTGAGGCAGAGGCAGGGTCATCCGCGCCCTGGCAGATGCAGCGAAAGCTGCTATGCCACCCCCGAATAACGGCCCACCGGCCACCAAGTCGGCAGCCCGCAAGGCTTCCCCCGTTCGGGAGGAGCCCACAACCTCCCTACCCGCGGATTCCCCGTTGAACTCCAACGCCTCCAGTGAGGCGATGGACACAATCAGAGATCGCCTCCGCCGCTGTGGAGGCGGAACTCTCTTGATCAGAAAATACAAAAGTCTTAGTAACAGGCCCTCAACAAGGAGGGACCTAAGGTCTCAATACAATCTCCCCCCCCCCCCCCCCCCTAAATCGTGATGGCTTTCCTTATCCACTGGAACTTTCGTGGAATTCTAAATAACTACAGCGATGCAACAGATATCCTAAATTCTCTATCTCTTGTAGCACTGTGTCTGCAGGAGACCAACTTGGGACCTTTTCATAAAAATATTTTTAAAAAGTACAAAGTCTTTCGCAGTGGCCGTGAGCAGGCAAATAGGCTCTCTGGAGGCGTTGCTGTTGTAGTTGAGAGCGGTGTTGCAATTAATGAAATAAACCTTCAGACAAATTATGAAGCCGTTGCAGTCACCGTCCTTAGCTTTAAAACAATTACCGTATGCTCTATATATCTCGCAACACATCTCACTGTAACACAACAAGATCTAGAGGAACTTTTTAGGCGGCTACGATAGCCGATCTTGTAGTCGGTGACTTTAATGCGCACTCCTCATTTTGAGGGAGTGAACAGACACTGGAGGTTCGGGTTTTAGATTTAATTCTGTGCAAAAACGTCTGCTTGCTCAATACAGGCAAACCCACATATTGCTCTGCATTCTGAGGTAAGATAAGTTGAATATACTTGTCTTTTAGCTCTCCATCCATTTTTGCTGATTTTAAGTGGTATGTTCTTAATAACCCGTACGGAAGTGATCACTTTCCAGCAGTAATTAACTTTTCATCACCACCACTAATCATTGCAACTAAACCACGCCGTTGGAAGCTGCACTCAGCGGAGTGGCCACTATTTCAAGAAAAGGCCTGTCTGAATAAAATTTTTTCTGATTATCTTACCGTTGACAAACTACATGAAAATTTTACAACGTGTATTATTGCGGCTGCACATCTATCCATTCCTAAATCGTCAGGAGTTGTGCAAAAAATAACAAGCTCTGGTACACACAAGAATGCAGAGAAGCAAAAAAGAAACAAAACATAGTCTGGGGAACTTTCCGAAGACATCCCATACATGACAACCTCATAAATTTTAAAAAAGAAAGAGCAAAAGCACGGTACATTCGTAGGAATGCTAAAAAAACATCCTGGAAAAACTATGTGTAGTCCATAAATTGTTCAGTTAAGCAAAAAAGATGTGGGAACAAGTCCGCAAACTTAATGGCAGCTTTACTCATTTTACATTTTCTTTCGTAACAGCTCCGGACACACAAACAAGCATTAGCGAATAGGTCGACAAACTAGGGGAACACTTCGCCACGGTTTCTAGCTCCTTACACTACACCCAATCATTTTTAAAGTACAAGAAGACAACTGAAAAACAACGACTGCCGACCAATGGCAGTGCAAATGAACATTACAATAAATTAATTACACTAACAGAAATCCGTACAGTAATGTCGGCAGGCAAACAGACAGCACCAGGCCCAGACAAAATCCATTATGAAATGCTTGATCACCTTTCCGAAGATGCTGTAGAAGCTCTTCTGAAATTCTTCAATGAAATATGGCAGTCTGGAAAAATGCCAGAGGCGTGGAAAGCGGACGTGGTTCTGCCATTCCTGAATCTGGAAAACCACCAACTTTGCCTGGTAGTTACAGGCCAATAGCACTTACGAGTTGTCTTGCTAAAAGTTTTGAAAATGTGTTGAATATTAGGTTAATATTCATATTTGAATCGCGAAAACTTCTTGATAACCAGCAATGGGGATTTAAAAAAGCATGCTGTACAAATGACCATCTCGTCCGTCTTGAAAACAGTCCGTGAAGCATTCGTACACAAACAGCAATGTCTAGAAGTATTTTTTGACTTCGAAAAAGCTTATGATACCACCTGGAGGTTGGCGATTCTTCGTGACTTCGCGGATCTAGGTATCCGTGCCAGGATGCTTAACTGTTTAAAAGACTTTCTTCCTGGCCGTTCCTTTCGTGTACGTCTAAGTCGCCCGCTTTCGAAAAAATCGTAAAAGAAAATGGCGTACCGCAGGGGAGTATTCTAGGTACCACACTCTTTATTGTAAAAATGAACTCAATATCGCACATAATTCCAAAGTCCACCATGTATTCCGTATATGTTGATGACCTTCAAATTTCATGCACATCTTCCAGCTTAACAACATGCGAAAGAAAGATACAACTTACACTGAACAAACTAGCGACTTGGGCAGACCAAAATGAATTTAAGTTCTCTCCACAAAAAACAGGTGCCGTCCTTTTCTCAATCAAAAGAGGCATGCAGATTGATCCCACCCTGCGCTTGAATGAAAGTGTTCTACAAGTAAAACAAGAGCATAAATTCCTAGGCATAACTTTTGACCGAAAACTCCTATTCTTACGCCACATAAACACCCAAAAAGAAAAACCTTCTCGATCTCTAAATATACTGATCGTACTCTCACGGAAACACTGGAGGTCCGACAGATTATGCCTTCTACAGATCTACCGCTCCGTAGTAAGGTGCACTTTCGACTATGGATGCAATGTGTATGGGTCTGCAAGACCATCATACCTAAAAAAACTGGATCCCGTTCATAACCTGTGTCTTCGTCTATCAGCTGGTGCATACAGAACATCCCCCATAAACATTCTATATGTAGAAACAAATTAACCATTTCTTGCAAACAGAATATCAATGCTTACCTGTGCATATGTACTGAAAATAAGATCCATACCAAAACTCTTTTGTTACCCCATAGTTAACAAGGGCACATCTGGAAGACTGTTCAATACTAAACCACAATCGATCAAACCTTTATTACGCTTTGAAGATGCATGTCATGAACTCGGAATACTAGATGCTTTACCTAAATTTGTTCCGAGGCACGATGCATTGCCACCATGGTACTGCCTTCCCGCTGCTTGCGACTTTACGCTAACGCAGTTTCGTAAAAAACGAACACCACATGAAGATCTACTACAAGAATACTTGGTTTTGAAAGAGAAATATTCAAGCTACATAGAGTTTTACACAGATGGCTCTAGAACAGCGATGCACGTTTGAAGTGCCGTAGTACAGGGGAAATGGGAAAAAAATAGTAAGATTTCCAAGTTATGTATCAATCTTTACTGCCAAATATTTTGCAGTGTCTATGGCTGTGGACAAAATAGTACATGGTAACATCGAAAACAGTATAATAAACACGTATTCCCTCAGCCTGCAGTCACAGCGCTGCAGTCAAGAAATGCAGTTGAACCCTTAGTAGGGCACATCATACACAACACAGAAGGTTCTGCTGGGTCCCGAGCCACGTCGGCATAGAGGGTAACGAGAGGGCAGACTCAGCAGCAGTAAGAGCTCAAAATGGTGAAATGAAAAATCTGAAGATACATACCAAATTAAATAAGAAATGGTAGAAAGAGTGGGATTATGAACTGAACAACAAACTACAGTTCATAAAGCCAACCTTGGAAGAATGGTAGTCATGCAGACACCAGGAACGTTTTACTGAAGTAATCTTATGCCGCTTTCACATAGGACACACACACTTGACACACAACTAATTACATAGAAAAGAAGACAAACCTGTTTCTGATAGATGCGGAGACGAGCTCACACTAAACCTTATTTTATTTGCATGTTTAAACCTAGAGGAACTTAGAAAGCAGTATTTTAGTGAATCTTGTAATCAATGTATTTCATTTTACACAGCACTACTCTTGAGTGATAACGCAATTGTTAACATTTCTTATGTTTTTAACTTTTTACCAGAGGTTGATTGTCTTAATGAGCTGTGAATGCCTCACGTTTCTTTGATACACCTCAGCCACTTTCTCATTACTGCGAAGAAGGCTGAAATGTATATTTAATTGGTTGGGGGCCTCGACATCCTTCCTCTGCAAAGGATGGCCGCGGTTGTTACCTGACCTTTTTAAAGCTTTTTCTGTTAGCTATTTCAAAAGAAATTCTGCCTTTTACCTTCACTAGATGGTATGAAATAACATTTTAGGTCCTTTACACCACCGTTTCATTTTTGACATACAAAATCCGGCACTAGAGACTTTTCTATACCTTTCGTTTGGCGCATTATGGCCTTAGCCGCCTATGTACCTTAAAGCCGAACACAACACCACACAACAACACAACTTTCATGGGGACGATATTGTTGACCCAGCCACTAGATTGATGCGCGAGTCTGCGTTGCTCTTTGCGTTACTGTTGAGGGCGTATCTGTGCGGAACGCTTTATTCCCTAGCTGTACTACATTTGCGACCTAGATACTGCGCTTCAGATTTCAATATTAGCGCGAACTGCGAACTTTTAGCCGAAAGGCGTTCTGAACAAGCGCTGGACAGCCACCAAAGCTTGCATAGATGTTGAATGAACAGATATGATTTCTTCCAGTCTTGTAGTTTTAAATTAGTTCTTGGTGCATGCGCTTTATTTTTCGGTGAAGTCAACGCCACCCAGTAGGCGTAGTCTTACCGGGGACAATATGAAATCTACGCTTGAATCAGGGCGATTCTGCAAGGTCGCTAGCGTGCGCGGCCTCCTACGTATACAGCTGACTGATTTCTGAAACTTGCGCTGTATAGGCACAAGCCGACACGAAAGAGAGACACGAGACAGACGAAGCACGGGTTATCATATGTCAGCTACCATCTACTCTCGTGTCGACTTTAGTCATCCTGGATTACACTGAAAAAATGAGCATTGGGTACCCCACTTTGTTTATTATTATGTCTGATCGCTGTCGCTGTCTATGACCACCTTCGGCTCATAAACACTACTGTTCCAATGTAGTAACAAGACGTCCCAAGTCTGGTTATGCGTATGCGTTTTATGTAGAGGACTTCCACACACGACAGAATCGTCGACTTTTCACTGAAATGCATACAATGTGATCATGCACCGCAAATGCTGCAGCGAGGGGCCATGTCACCGATCTCTTCTAGGACCATCAGCGTGTTTGTGCTATATGTGACTGTCCGGTTTTACAGAAGCGCTGCTGTCGTTCAAAACTTACGCGCAACCAACCTTTGTTGCTGGTCCCGTTTCTCGGCCAGCTCCATCAGAGCCAAGCAGCCCAGCTGCCCATTTGGAATTACGTTCGTTTACGACGTAGGTCCTTGCCGCGGCCGCGCCCAATGGCTACCGACCTTATATGCGATGCACGCAGAATTGTAAGCGGCATTTTCAAAGTGACGCGCGAAGAAAACATGTTGGCGGAGCAGGAGTTCATCTTCTGCGTGCAGCCCAAGCATGGCGGTCGGCGTCGCACTCGAGTGCCGCGGCATGGCGGTGCGCTGGTGGATAACGCCTTTATCCGAAGCGAACACTTGTTTCTTTACTTTAGTCGAGCCTGCCACTGACACAGAACCGGGTAACCCATCCACCGAATGTCGGCTCATCTGATTTTGAGAGCTATCTTGCATCTGGTGCGGGCACGATTTCTTGAGATAGGACTCCTGGCAATTCGACGCTACTGCTCTTTTTAGTCTTGGAGTGCATAGAACCTTAAGGCAAAAGATCTTTTTTTTTCGCCAGCGGGTAATAGCCCCAGCAAACGTGTCTTCCAAGGAAGGTTAGTTTCAAGTCTAAAACTGTAAAACATTAGTGTCGGGTAGTTCATGGGGAAAAGTAAGCCCAAGTCCATGTTTCTGAATATCATTTATAACTTCACCTACTGTAGACGGGTAGTCGAAGGACGTCTGCTTCTTTAATAGCACTAAAAAATTGTCGACGCGCCTAAAAAACTTCAAAACCACCCCGCCCCCATAAAAAAGTTTATCTAACGATTGATCAACGTTTGTTAAGAATATATCGCAAAGGATAGGTGCCACGCAGGACCCTATGCACACACCGTTGCGCTGCAAAAAAGGCACGTTGTCAAAATGTATAAAAGTAGCACCTATGTAAAAGATGAAATAAAGCTATAAAATTATCAACAGACATTCCTGAACAATTCTGGAAAGACATGTCGCCGTGTGCTTGTATGCATTCCTTTACAGCCAACAAAAGCTGGTCTTGAGGAACAGAGCAAAACAAATCTTGCACATCTACCGATAACCCAAAGCCAACGTCGTTGGTACTCTGTAGGTACTCAGCTACAAGAGTCGAATTTTTTGTGAGCAAGGGGTCGTCTAAAACAAGTAATTCAAGATGTTTTCGCAAGAAACCGCTGAGGTACGATTGCCAAGAACCTTCTTCACTGACAATAGTTCGGAAAGGTATTTCTGGCTTGTGCGTCATGACTATTACCTATGCTCTTTTTTATATTCTTGGCAATAGTTCCAAGATTTATATCTTAGCAAAAGTTGATGAACTTTGTCTTAAATCTAAGAGCACTTTTCTTGACCTGTACAATGTTCGTATTGACTGCCGCACGCGCTTTCTGATCGTACATATCCTGACGCAAAAAAAACCCCAGTCTCTTTGTCAGGTTGAACAAGCTTCAGGCTGCTCTGTCTAAAGAAGGAAACAACACCATTCAGTATTCTGTGGCTCTGCGCACCTCTGCTGTTTGGTGAACAGTTCCTCAAGCAGGCGACACCCTAGAGGAGGAACCGGTCCTGCTTCTCTCCATCTCTTACTTTTAGGGCCAATTTCTTTTTCGCAGCGATGTGTGCGTGTGCCTGAACACCAGGTTCCAAACTTTATCTTGGTTTTTTTTTGAAGAAGCCGCATGACGTTGTCAGGCACAGGGACGTCGCCCAGGACTGTATATTTTTCTCTTTTTGTCTTGTTTAGACTTCTCCCCCAAGGACAATAGCAGCTGACAGCAGCGGGCAGAATAGCAGCCAATAGAATTCTGCAAGTTGAGCAGCTGCTTTCTTCAAAGAAGAAAGCTTTCTCGCGGCGAGCCAGTCTGAGTGATCATGGTAGCGCACCATTCGCAGCCAATCATAGAACAGACGAACTTGTCGCGAAAGTTCTGAGCGCATTAATTTGGAAATTCTTTTCACATGTCCCCACAATGATTTAACAGGGCCGAAGAGAGCACTTTCTTCTTCAGGCGCAAGCCCCTTGCGGATGCAGAAATCGTACCGTCTTGCCCGGCATGTTGTGTCCACGATGTGTGTCAATAAAAGGTCAATTAGGCGAGAAGAAGGAGGAACACAAAAGAAAGGGCCCACTGTATAAGAAAGATACTGCATTAACACCTCTTTTTGGGCTAGTTGGTGCATACTTGAATTCGACAAAAACTAGCGCTAAAACATGCACACCACAAAACAAGAACAAAGACGAAACACAAGCGCTAACTCACAACTGAATTTTATTGAAGCCAGGAAGCAGCTAATATAAGGTGAAGCTTCAAAGGAAAAGAAGGGTGACACGGGGGTGAAGGTGAACCAAGGCAACATCTGGGATCGCAACAGCAGGCAGGCAGCCAAAAACCACACAAGAAAAAGAACAGTTACTTTATAACTGAACCAAAAATTTAAACTCGGAGGCAAAAAAAAGATAAAGAAGGGGTACTGACACACCAAGGGCCAAATTTCTTTTCGCGTACATTATGTGGCAGTAGTTCTTAACCAAACGCTTAAAGCAGCTTTTTCTTTTCATACTTGGAACAAAATGAAATAGTTTCTTTTTAAGCTACGCTGTTAATTTTTATTAGATAGCTTCTATTTTTCTCTTCTTTTCCGCCTTCTTATGAAATAACTTTGTACTCTTTTTTCTTCTTTTATTTACTTGATCGTTTCTGTTTTGGAATCTATTTTTGTGGCAGTAAATGCCTGTTGTGTGGCCTGCTGCGGCCGGTGCCACTCAAGCCTTTTGAGGTTTTAGCATGCCCACATTTGTATTTTTGTACATAAAACAAGCAATAATATTATTATTTCTTATAAATGAGGAGCTAGGTGTCATTGAGTGAGTATGCTGATGTCAGTAATATAGAGAGAGCAGAGGAACAAAATGCTCTCTCTTCATAGTGAAATGCTTTTGGGATCGTGACACCGCAGTTGATATCGGGAGCCCAGCCTATATTTCTAAAGAGGAGGTCTGCCTGGAATAGAACTGCCTGTGTAAGAACGAGGTGCAATTTGTACCAACTATTCCTGAGCAATTATTAAGAATGGAGCCATTTCAGGCGCGAAGAATTTGGTTGCTGACTGTACGGATGGACGCAATGAAAGGCACTATCACAGCATGCGTATCTGGTAATATGTTCCCTTACAGACGGAAAGGGGATAGGGTGATACCTGTCTTGATTAACATTTAGAATCTTACTGATTCATGTTGCACTTAGCTATTTCCCCATGCCCTCGCCATCACCTAAATCAAACAGGCGGATGATAGCAATCAACAGAGTCAACAGAAAACAGTTGTATCGCAGTGGTTTTCTATTGATTACATGCCTTAATTCTGTTCATTGTTTGCTATAAAAGAAAATAAATGAAATTACAAAGGTGTGTAATTTCTCCGGAAAAGAGTGTGCTGAGAACGGATGACGTCATTATTCTGGCTGTGTACCTGTGCTCGCAAATAGAACGATATTAGTATTTCAAGCGTTACGCGGTGGCTAAATGTTACGAGCACCACAAAACGCGAAAAAGCACAGATTGATCAGCTAGAACTCAAGCTATATAGTCAGTGGCAAACATTTATAGATCTTTTTACATTTATAGATTTTTTATAGAGTACACTCAGTCGGTGTTCGCGTGTAAAATATAAACACAGTAGAATGCGCGTTTAGACTTTTTTTTTTCTTTTGGCCCCTCTTGAAGAGCATTCACAGTCTAAAACTCACTTGCAGAAATAAAGTTTTTCTGTCTGTCTGTCACCGTCGGTGTCATCTACTTTGAAATCTTCCCAATGGTGGCGTCGACCGCTAACAGCTCCGTTTTTGCGGCAGCCATTTTGAAACGCTCAACAGTAATTTTTTCTTTGTCGCTCTTTTATTTTTTTATAGACTCAAAAACAACAGACTGTTCAACATGATGGTTACACTATTAACTTACAAGCGCGAGTTTATCGTGAAATTTTAAGCGACCGCGAATCTACCTAGGCTGCCCACAGAGGCAGCCCTCGATAACGTCGTAACTCTGGATTTACATTCACGGGAGAAACACAGGGGCTGGCGCAACACTAACAACTATTTTATTCTTCTCGCACCAACGCATATATATATATATATACACTTTTCTACATTTGCGCAAGCTAAAAAAATTTCAGTCATGCGAGATTACTGGCAACGATGCGTGAAAAAAACTTCAATTCGGCGGAGTAAAGTGATAAGAAAGGATCGTGAACACATCCTTCAGCCTTTTTCTTAATATGGAATGCTTCAAGAGCCAGCCGCGCGCGTTCGTTTCTGCTCCTGCCCAGAATCGCTGTCTCTTGAAATCGCGGTGCACAATTGCTGCAGTTAATGTTGTGTGACAGAAGATGTGCTCCTTTGTTCCTCACATTTAGCGCATGCTCCCTGAGTCGCTCATTTATGCGGCGCCCTCTTTGCCCGATGTACATCTTTTCACACGAGAGTGGGAAAGCATACACGACTCCTGTGGAGCAAGGGACAAAGGTTGTCTCACGCCTGATTTGGCAGCCATGCCTTCCATCGCCGCACGTGCGGGAGCAGAACTTAGAAAGCTTGTCCGGCGCAGAAAACGCCTGAGGGATTCCATGCCTGCTATCCACTCTAGTGAGTTGGCGGGAGACCTTATGTATGTAAGGCATCACCACAGGCCTGTAAGTTTCATATTCGGCCACCCTCTTTATTGACGCTCTGGTTTTATGTTTCTGGATCAGGGCCTCAGCCATAGCTGCCAAAAGTGAAACAGGGTAACCTGCTGCCAAAAGCCGGCGCAGCTGATTATCAAAACTTGCTTGCAATTTATGCGCACACAATTTTCTGAGGGCAAATTTCATACATGAAGTAGCTATGCCCCTTTTCACGATCTTTGCGTGAGCGGACATAAAAGGAAAGAGTTCTTTCTTTGCTCGTGGTAGGTATTCCCAGCATGTATGGCGTTCACAGACTTCAAGCTGGATGTCTATAAACTGCAAAACATTCCTGTGGGGTAGCTCGTGGGTAAAAACCACACATTTCTATTTTGCTTAAAATCACCTAAAACAGTAGCGACAACAGCGACAACAGTAGACAGCAGTGGAGTGAGATCTTTATCGGTGTTTTTTACAGCGAAAACGCATAAGCCAGACATTCCTTTCAGAACCATTGTAAGCGAGTTTGGTTGTTGGCAGCACTGCGTAAGTCAATTCCTACAGAAAAAGTTGAATTTGAGCCTCAATCCTTGGCTCATACTCTGCCATTTTTTCTTAATAATTATAAACATACTGCCTGATTTAGTACAAAACAAGTGCGAATATACTTTGTGAAAATGTAATCTGTATTTATTCATATGTCGTATGAGAAAATTTCTGTTATTACTGTATTTTTTGTATTTATTCATTATTGATAAATATTCTGTGAGCTTATTTCGGTTGTGTTGCTCTCATACATACGCTGTATAATTTCTTTTCTATTTCTTTATTGATGACCACTCCTGTATTGTTCATTAAATGTTATTCCGTTCTGTCTGCTGCTGCCATGTAATGGTTTGCTTGGCCTTCGTCAAGCTGTTCGTACAGCTTTTAGCCGAGATGACCATCGTGATACTTGCTGGAGAATAAAATGTGATTTGATTTGATTTGAAAACTGTCGCCGTTCATTGTGTTCATTTGCGTTGGCGTTGCCAACGTTCTAGACGCTGATGAAAGGAAGGGCGCAAAACTGGCTCCCTTGGACAGCGGACCCCTCAATCGCGCTTTGAGGTATGTGGTGGTATTGAGAGAGAGATTGGGCTGCGTGCATTAGCGCTGACAGCGCTGTAGCAGACACGCGGCACTGCAGCAAAAGGCAGCGGCGTTCATTGGGTGAACAACCTCTCGCGATCAACCATTAACTGCCACCTGCCAGGGTGGCATGGTGGGCGCACTGTTCACCCAGTGTGCGGAACGCACTCAACGTTGCAGACGCCAAGCCCCGTCTGCTCGGCTAGATCCCATGGTCCCGTAGGAGACGCTCTGCGGCTGCGGCGAGATGTGAGCTGCATGCTTTAGCACTGACAGCGCTGTGGCAGACAGGCGGCACTGCAGCAAAAGGCAGCGGCGTTCATTGGGTGAACAACCTCTCGCGATCAACCATTAACTGCCACCTGCCAGGGTGGCATGGTTGGCGCGCTGCCTATCCAGTGTGCGGAACGCTGTAGACGCCAAGCCGCGTCTGTTCGGCTAGATCACGGCGTCACGCAGACTCGGCGGCGCGGCGAAGTCACGTGATGCATTGCTATGGCAGCGGCGCAGGAAGGACGTTCAAGGTCAAAGTGCAGCCCACGGCGAAATCGGCGCCGCAAGACCAGTAAAGCTTTCTCTTTAAAAACACTTTTTGATGAAAACAATCGTTTGGATAGAGTTCTCTGACTCTCCTAGATTTCTCTGGCTTGGCGCTTGGTAGTTTCTGTGTTTCACCAACCGTGTACTTCCCCTGAATTACGGAAAGTGCGACAATGCGAGTTGTCTAGTATGTGTTCAAAATGCAGATGAAACCCCTCGAAGATTCTCTCGTTGGTATT
The DNA here is from genome assembly GCF_052857255.1 of Amblyomma americanum. Classification (NCBI taxonomy): domain Eukaryota; kingdom Metazoa; phylum Arthropoda; class Arachnida; order Ixodida; family Ixodidae; genus Amblyomma; species Amblyomma americanum. Next base: position 156,424,565 of record NC_135498.1, read on the forward strand.
GCCTTACTTTGGAAGTTTGGCATTGTCTTCACGTTCTGAATAAGGTTTTGAGATATTCTTTCGTAGGATACTTAGGCTACATGCGTCCTACTTTGTTGTTTTCTACATTTGTAGGGCTTCTATTGTGATTTTGTTTGGTTCTAGCCATGACTTCGTGCCCTTTTAAATTGTGGTGTTTACCTGATTTAGCTTTTTGAACTGGCTTTGTTTAGGGTTTATGGGAGTTTAACGTCCCAAAGCAACTCTGGCTGTGAGGGACGCCGTAGCGGACGGCTGCGGAAATTTCGACCACCTGGGGTTCTTCAACGTGCCCTTACATCGAACACTTGTTTTTGTACTGATGCAAGGCCTTGTGCTCAATTGTTACTTGGGGGCTTGTTCTCTGCTATTCAAAGTTGCCAGCACGTGCAACTTTAGGGAGATTCAAAATCATTGAGGACACACGGCTGATAATTTTTTTCTTTGTTTAGCACATGAGGCACTTACGTATTGGTTTCTGCAGAGCAATGATTTTTTGCGATGATTGTTTTCCTGCGCACGGTCCGGCCCAGTAAAATTTTTCTTGTCTTTCTTCTTTTTACGATTTTAAACGCTGTTCTCACGCTTGTCATTAGTGAGCACATTTCAGGTGCTTAGCACACACGCGCGCCCGCGCACACACACACACACACACACACGCGCGCGCGTGCACACGCACACGCAAAGACGAGATGATTGCGAAGTATAAATATAATCATGGCAAAGTGAACTTCTTACACTATGTGGTGTTATTCAAGACTCGTTTTTTTTATGTTTTTTCTCTTTATTTGCGTCCGGGTGGAATAATAAACGCGAACCAGACAAACGAAACTGGAATAACCAAACAGGGCTCTTAGTTGAAAAGACACACTGACGCACAAGATTTCCACTTCAATTTCGCAAGTAATGTGGCGTGGAAAAGGATAATGGATGTCTGCTGTATCTCTTCTCCAGCACGTCCTATGATTGTGTTCTTGTGTATGCGCCTTTGTGATCGTGTTGGCGTTTCATCTGACGCTAACACTACATAGCAGTATTGTGACATATACTATCAGTTTAATATGTGACCATGTTTCCTGAGTATACATTCTAAAACCGCATATGCATAATGAAAGAAATTAAAACGTCTAAAGTTGAAGCCAAATATATTCGTTTCTACACTCAGACCTCGACTGCCAGTTAGGCTTTGTTGTAATTTCGATGAAACCTTTTATCTTCGCCAGTATTTATATAGGCAGTGTGCACTCGCTACTCAAGCGCTGTAAAAAAAGACTAGCAACAGGCAGCCAGCATGCGTTGTAAACGTAACGCACCAGTATTTTATGCCCTTCCTGGTATACGATAGTTATTTCAAGAGTAAAAAAAACAGATCACGAAAGGGCAAATATATAATATTCCAGAGCTTCTCTAATTCTGCCTTCCACTACTTTGGTTGTCGTAGAAGAATTTTTATCATGAAATAAGGCATGTAATTTTTGCGGATTATTTCCGGACTTGGCGTAATACAGTAAAAAAAAATTATCTTACCGGCCTTATTTAGTCTGTCTTAATTCTGCCTTCATTGAAGCGAATGCCGTGTGACACTGATAATTTCGAACTTATTCGTTGTATTATCAGGTGGAGACATAATAAATACTCGATTCTCATTCAGAGTGACTCGCGCCATTTTAAGTAAACCTTACCTTCTACCTTAGGAATAAAATAACAGTTAGATTCTATCGGCAGCTAAACGGGTGCAAAAAGTGCGCTTTAGCCAGGTTCTCTGCTCGTGCGGCAATTTACGGCGTATTCCTCGAGAACCGCTATTTAGAAAGAGCAAGCTCACATGCCTATAGACACAAATGATCACTTTCTCGCCTGTCCGGTCAGCGGGTACTGCCAGAAATTGCCGCGGAAATGAAGTCTTACTGTACATTCTGTGGTATACCAAACATAATAAGGAGAGGAACCACTATGACTACGTTTCAGTGTCGTACAGTCGCCGGTTAAAAATGATTAGCACTAGTCACGTCCCACCGCAGCGGCAGATAGCAAAGCGAGGCGATGCTGTTACGAGGACGTTGATAACAAAACTGCCAGGTGTACTGGCAAAGGAAAACGCCGTGACAGCCGCGTGCAGCGATTTTCGCCGCTGTGGTGACGTCATTGCTTTAATATTTTTTATTCGCACCTGTACACGGTTGTGAATTGATTTTGGTAGCCACAGCTACACTACGCCAACCACTTCACGAGGTCAGCGAGGCTGCGCGTTGAGCCTTGGCCCGACCGCTTCGCCAGCTTTGTGCATGCGCGGAGTGACGTCATAGTCCGTAGCTGGTGTGAGCGCCGCGTGCCTCGCCGCTCCGCCGACGTTGGAGCAGACGCTGCCCGCTCATCAGTTGTGCGCATGTGCGGAGTGATTTCGGAGCAAGCAGCTGCTGTGCGCAGGGCGCCTACATTAGGCTAGCATTTCGAGCCTTCAGAGTGGCGGCCCCGTGGCCACCATGGCAGCTGCCGGCGGCGCGGCGCGCCGGCGAAACCGAGAGGGGGAGAAGTAGAGAAGCGGAGAGAGTGAATGCACGTGTAGGGACGAAGATGAAGAAGGAACGCCCAGCGAAACGCAGCGGCGAAAGACTGACTTTACAGTTCGACTGAGCGAGTTCCGCTCGACCAGCTGTACCTATCGCGTCACTCCAGGTTTAACCAGAGCTATTCATCAAATCAGGCATTACTTGCTTGAAAATCTAGTTTTCTGTACAACTGAAGTCGGTCTGCAAATCCAAAATTTTTACAGTTCCCGCAACGAATTTTTCGAAAGCCTTTAATTATTAATGTGAACAAGTTTAATCCATCTCATTTGTGGCTTCTGAGAAACACATTCTTTCTGATACCAGGAATGTGTGACGTCCAGCCCCGTCACCGTGCTACGATGTGCTTTCACTCGCTTAGCGTCGCCTCGTTGGACTGGCCTCTTCCTGATTCGCATCGCATCGCATAACAGGGCTCATTAGGCGCAAGGAGGGCTACTGGCGTTGGCAGTTTGTCGCCCTAATGGGCCCGCAGCCCTATGTTTGTTTCGTTGCTTCGCTAGTTTTAGTGGAGATTTTAGAATTTTTTTCCCACGAAATAAGTCGTCTTTTTAGCTCTTTTTTTCGTATGTTACTCCTTGGAAGAAGCCACGGCGCGCGTACGGCTTTAATTTAAATTAATACAGCTTAATGTACGTTGTCAAAAGTAGCTATATTTAGGTATTGTGGTAGCGGAAGTACTGCGCCTTTTAATTCTGTCATCAACAGTGGCATGGAAGGACGGAGTGCATTCTCTGGGGGACACAAACACTAAGGTGAGAGGCATGAGCTTTTACAAGCATTGGAAACTCTAGGAAATATAATTGAAATCGGCCTAATGTTTCCAAATTTTGATTCACTTCATATAACTTACCCATTACAACAAAAAATACAGCATTGAGTGGGTATACAATAAGCGTACCGAAATATCGCTTGAAGAAACACGAACTTTTGTTTTTCAGGGCCCTCCACCCAAACTCCATTGTATACAATAGAATCGACCTTCAGGAGAATAAAATTCTGCACTACTGCAATTTCACTTCAGGCGATATTTTTGAAACCATCAAAGTATTCCTTGCTAACTACGGATAACTTTTTGTACGCTCAGCTTTCTTATCCGAAACATGACGAACTGGAATTATCAAACTGACTAGTATAGTTACAAGATACTGGTGTAGTTACAGTTTAGTATAGCTACAACTTCAGATCCTATCTTGAGCAACTAGGCTACAGCACTTGCCTTAGGCACGGTCAAAGCATCTGCGAGAGAGCTATAATGTGTCAGGGGCCACGGCTATGGTCCTTGCTCTTTGAGTGTCAGGGTACTTGATGGTGCGAGTGGCAATATATAATGCTGAAGTTAAGCAGAAAAAGAAATAATATTTGTGAAAACTACTAAGCACAAAATGCACGCCGGGAGATAGTCAATTGTGATGTAAATGCCTTTGAATACCTCTTGAATACTTGATGTTCATTTTGTCCACTGCATGCTCACATTTGTTGAGTCAACTCTGACCCAAGCCAACATCTCCTTAAGTTACCCTGAAGTAAGGTGAAATGGCATTTCGCTCTTTTAGCTGCATCACAATTCCAGCCGAGCAAAGCGCAATACTCAGTTATGAATGCAGTCAGGTGTAATGATCTATATATTGCGGCATTTAAACGTCACTGATTTTCCTTACCCTGAGTCATATAAAAGCATTACAGACGGGAGTGACGACAAAAAATTTATTAAGACCAAAAAGAACGATCTCATACAAAATAAAAAAAGAATTATGGTGCTAATCTGAAAGAGGTAAACAAATAAAAAGCAGAAAAGACAGAATGAAATACAATCCGAAATATAATATTAAAGCGGAGCACGCTGCAAAACAATGGTAGGATTTTAGCGTATTTTAACCGAGTAGACGTGCGAAAGCGTATGTTTATCCTGATTGGCTCATGGTTTTGCTTTCCTGAGTAGTCGGCACATCTGGTGAAGGTATTAGGTTGAGGTTAAGATATGACCGAGGACAAGATGATGTGGCCTGTTCGCGCCGAAGATTTAAGCTGGTGAAGACGACGATGTGCAATGCACAGCGTGAGAGTGTGTCGCAATTTAATACAAGACAAGACAGGATCAGCCACGACGATACCATAGTGCTGTTGTGCAGTGGTCAGCGAAGCAATCTTTTCGCACCTCCATCGATTCGGATCCCAGTTGCGGCAATATTTATTCAGTTATACAAGGCAAAAGTCGAGGTGAAGGCTTTTGTGATGGCCCGGATCTTGCAACCTTAGTCGTGAAGTAGAGCTTCCTACCTGAAAGAGTGACGACATGGTGTGTTGTGAAAAATCGCATCACCTGAAATATACACAGCGTCTTATTGAAGCCGGTTTCAGTCATCTGATCTTCTTGGGCTGAATGAATAAAAAGAAAGTGTTGCTGGCACAAGTGACGGTATGACCTTCGCAAACATGATCAATGCGTGGTGATATATAAAATGAACGAGCAAGGAATTAACAATTTTGTTCGGGATGATCATACGCTAGATGTGAATGTAGGCTGTAATTATAAGTTCGCAGTGATTATAACTAATCGCTGCGAAGAGCTTCGCGAGGCCACGCAATAGCGGCTTCATGAATGCGCCCTACCAGAATACTACGAAGAAAACGGGAGGCATGAGCTCGGGGTGGACATGTGACTCCAGACGGATAACGTCGGTGTAAGAGGACATCGCAAATGATGGTTCAGCTATGAAATAAGAAGTTAGATATTAGCTGCGCGTTGCAGCTGCCTAGGGCTCTGAAGCGATAATACCGACTCTGTGCAAAACACAGTTCGCTGGCCCCCGATGTCGTGGCTGTGAAGATTCTGATGGTGTCCCTAAAGACGAGCACACAAGTTCCGAACGATCGCCCTTCAAGAAATAATTTTTTACGCATCAAGACGCTAAGGAAAGCCCTGTTTACAATTTTCTCAGTTCAGATTTCTACTCCTCTAACCGATTCCGCACATGTTTCCCTCTTCCGTGGCATCATCCTGTTTCATACTTCCACAAGTTCCCCGCAGGGGGGAGGGGGGGCATCTGCAGCTTGCAGGCGTTGGTGAGTGGCGACACCACGGGTTCCCGAGCATCCGCAGGGACATCCCCGCAGGGGGATGATGGTGAACAGTGCATCACCACGGACCCGAGCACCCGCGCTTTGCCGTGCGTGGCATCGCCGTGTCCGCGGAAAAGGGTTCCATGTGGTTGAGCCGATGCCGAGCGTTTAGACCTTTAAGGGCCCTCGGCGGAGGCTACATGCCACTTTGGCCCCAGCTTCCTGTAGACGGCACCTCCGGCCTGACCCGACCGGGAAAATCGGCAGTCGCTTTTTCCGGTCCTCCCCTCCATCTTTCACTTTCCTATCTCTTTCTGAGAACTCTCCTGTCTTCACCTCTCTTAATTACTTTTTCTTTCTTCCTGGCGGCGAGGGTTAACCTTGTGGTACTAACTACCCTGAGTTGTGTCATATTGGGTTATAGTCGGGGGTACAGCTGTCGTGGGCAGGACTTGCTTGCAAGTTCCTGTCCCGTCCCCAAGTTGAGCTCCATGGTGGGTGGCTGGCATCGTAGGCGAAAAACACACATACTATATAGCTAACCTTCTCTTAGCAAATGATCGCCCTCATAAACGAGGTTGGACCTATGTCACTACGCAGTTTCTGCAAAAAAAAAAGACATCTTTCGCATATACCGCGCCCTACACAGTGAGGTACCTGAAAAACAAGCCAGAATCATCTGCCCTTTTCTAGTTTCAAAGACTCTCACGGAATCATTAGGCATTGGCTATAAAGTGACAAACCCTGCCAGTGGCGACCTATTACTTCAGATCAGAGACAAAGCACAGCATTCTAAGCTCTCAAACATAGCACCCTTTGGAGAAATACCTGTTTCCATTAGTGCACATAGATCCCTTAACACTGTCAAAGGGGTGATTTAAGAGCAAGACTTCCTCACTCTGACAGAAACTGAAATGCTAGACGGTCTCAAGGACTGAATGTCACTGCAGTACAGCGTATAAAAATCAGAAAAAGCCAAATAAATTGCAACAAAGCACTTAGTTTTGATTTTTGCCTCCAGCCAACTCCCTGATACCATTGGAGTAGGTTACATGAAAATAGCAGTCAGACCATACATCCCAAATCATCGCCGGTGTTTTAGGTGCCAAAGGTCTGGCCATGGATCGCAGAGTTGTCGTGGCCGCCAAACCTGTGCCAAATGGGCATCTAATGAACACGAATCTGATGTCTGCAATGCGGCACCAAAGTGCGCTAACTGTGAAGGGGACCACCTCGCATATTCTATGTCTTGCCCATCCTGGAAGAAAGAAAAGTAAATTATTACTATCAAAAGCAAACAAAACATTTCATTCCAGGAGGCACAGAAAAGAATTACACAAACCCAGGGAACTTTCTTGTTCACGGCAAAAATAAATTTCACCGACATAGTGCGACAGGGCGGGGCACCACACCAGGCTTAGGCCTTTGCCCAGGCCACACACAGTGAGCCGGAATCAGGGGAATCCGCGCCCCAGGCAGACACAGCGAAGGCTGCCCTGCCAGCCTCGAAAAAAGACCCGCCGGCCTCTGGGTCCGCCGCCCGCAAGGCTTCTCCCAGTCGGGAGAGGCCTACAAACAGTACACTCGTGGGCTCTCCGCGGTGTGCCAGAACCTCTAGCGAGGTGATGGATGTAGCACCGAGCTCACCTCTGCTGCAGCGGCGGCGGAGCTCTCTTGACAGAAAGAAAGCAAAAATCGTAATAACTGGCCCAAAAGAAATAGTGACCTAAATTTTCAAAATACATCCACAAGAAAGTCAAAATGGCATTCCTAATACACTGGAATTGTAGGGGATTATTTAATAACTTAAGCGATCTAAAAGACATCTTAGCCACATTCGCACACGTGGTCTTATGTATTCAAGAAACAAACTTAGGCCCCAAAAACACAAATGTACTCAAGAAACAAAGTATTTCGCCACGGCCAAGAGAACGCAAGCCGGCTCTCAGGTGGCGTTGCTATCATAGTGAGAAATGATGTCCCGGCTCGTGAGCTAAACTAAAGACTAAATTTGAAGCTGTTGCAGCTACTCTGCTCACACACAAAACACTTACATTGTGTTCTATTTATCTTGACCCCCATCTCATAGTAACAATATATGAATTAAAAGATCTTTTAGAGCGGCTACCAGAACTGTATCTGGCAGTTGGTGATTTTAACGCACCTTCCTCGTTCTGGGGGAGTGAAAAAACGGACGCCCGAGGACAAATTATAGAGGATTTTATTCTGAGCAATAATATTTGTCTGCTGAACTCCGGTAAAATCACTTACTGCTCTCCAGCCTCAGAGAAAATGAGCTGTTTAGATCTCTCTTTTAGTTCACCGTCTGTTTTTAACTATTTTAAATGGGATGTCATAGATAACCCATATGGCAGTGATCACCTCGCGTAATAATCAGTCTCACATCTGCACCTGAAATAACCTCGACAAAACCGCGACTCTGGAAGCTCTCTTTAGCTGACTGGGAACGTTTTAGTTCAGAAGCCAGGTTAGAAAAAATAGTTTTAGAAAATATTGACATCGATGAAATAAATGAGAAGTTCACTGATTGTATCTTAGCTGTCACACATTTGGCTATTCCAATGTCTTCAGGAATGGTACGGGGAAATAAAAAATTTGGTGGACACAAGATTGTAAAGATGCAAAAAACGACAAAATATAGCGTGTGTTATTTTTCGCCGGTACCGCACACACGAGAACCTAGCAAATTTTAAATATGCAAGAGCTAAAGTTCGGTATGTCCGTCGTAATGCCCAGAAAGCGTCATGGCAGAGCTATATGTCATCCATAAAGAGTCAAATCACATAAAAAATGTGCTAGCAGGTAAAAAATTAAATGGCAACTTCTCACCATACACAATTCAACTTTTTACACCACCTGGTACCCAAACAAATATAAGGGAACAGGCAGATGTACTAGGTGAGCACTGCGCTGCAGTTTGTAGCTCGGCACATTACACCCAGTCATTTCTAAAATACAAAACATGGCTGAAAAACAAAAACTCCCAACGAGTGGAGGTGCTAATGAACAATACAATACTTTAACTACTCTTCAGGAAGTCAATAGAGTACTCTTCCCCCCAGGACCCGACCAGATACACTATGAAATGCTGGCCCATCTTTTCAAGTCTGCCGTAGAGGCACTTCTATGATTCTGTAACAAAATTTGGGTATCAGGCAAACTACCCGCTACCTGGAAAATAGCTCAAATTGTACCATTTCTTAAACCCGGGAAAGAATCAACCTCCACCAGCAGTTATAGAGCCATAGCTCTTACCAGTTGCTTCGCCAAATCGTTTGTGTCCTGAACATCAGATTATCTTTTGTCCTTCAATCTTGCGACCTTCTTGATACCAATCAGTGTGGTTTTATAAGAGATGCTCCACTACGGATCACTTAGTTCGTGCAGAAAATGCTGTCAGAGAAGCTTTTATATACAAACAACACTGTCTTGCAGTCTTTTTTCACTTAGAAAAGGCTTACGACACGACCTGGAGATTCGGGATACTTCAAGATCTTGCCAAGATTCGAATCCGGGACCGATTTTTGAATTGCTTAAAAGAATTCTTATGCAACAGTTCATTCCATGTGCGCCTAGGCTTAACCCTCTCAAAAAATTTTATTCAGGAGAATGGAGTACCTTAAGCATGTATTTTATGTACAACATTCTTTGTAGTAAAAATGAATTCTGTTAGGAAAATAATACCGAGGTCTAGCATGTATTCTGTCTATGTTGACTACCTTCAGATACCATGCACATCCTCCAACATATCTACATGCGAAAGACAAAAACAGCTTACATTAAATAAACTGGCAACATGGGCAGACAAGAACGGTTTCCAGTTATCTCCACAGAAAATGTTGCGTTACTTGTTCACTCAAACGGGGCGTAAACACAGATCTCACTCTACAGATAAACAAAACCGATTTGCCTTTTAAGAATGAACAAAAATTTCTAGGCATAACTTTCGATAAAAACTTACTTTCCTGCCCCACATAAACGCTTTGAAAAAGAAAGCATCGCAGTATTTGAACATACTGAAAGTCCTTTCACGCAAACACTGGGGTTCTGATCGGGTATGCCTTCTACAGAATTATCGCTCTGTAGTACCTTCCATTTTAGACTGTGGTTGCATAGTGTAGGGCTCAGCAAAGCCATCGTACTTGAAACCACTCTACCCAGTGCAAAACTTAGGTTTACGTGTTTCAACTGGTGCTTAAAGAACGTCGCCCATAAATAGTCTTTATGTTGAAACTAACGAACCATCACTCACAGACAGAAGAACTATGCTCACATGCTCATACTTTCTTAAAATTTGTTACATGCCAAAACACGTATGCTATTCAATAGTTACAAAGTGCCCATCTAGAACAGTTTACGAACAAACTTCTGGCAATCGGACCACTTTTTCTGCGCTTGAAGAGAAATGCCAAGAAATAGATGTAATGGACACATTGCCTAATATTGCCCACAAACCTGACCCACTCCCTCCTTGGTACTGCCTGCTCTCTTTGTCGGCTTCACATTAACACGGTTTCAGAAAAAAACACCACATGAGCATATATTACAAGAATTTTTAACGTTAAACAAAAAATACAGAGAATGTGCATCATTTTATACTGACGGATGAAAATCTGCCCACTACATCGAGAGTGCTGTGGTTCAAAATCTTTGGAAAAAAACAGTACGGCTGCCTGAGTGCGCATTCATTTTCACGGCAGAGGGTTACGCAGTCACTGTGCTTGTAGAAAAAACTATAAATGAGAACGTTGTGAATAGTATCATTTACACTGATTCTCTGAGCGTACTCACCTCACTTCAACATAGAAATACAGATCAACCGCTAATCTGTGACATCATTCATGACATAAGAAGAGTCCCAACACAGGGACATGACATAAAATTTTGCTGGGTGCCAAGCCACATCGCAATCACAGGCAATGAGAAGGCGGATGCAGGTGCTGGAAAAGCTCGGAAGAAAGAAATAAAGAACGTGAAAATTCCATACAAAGCTCGCATGAAGCTGGTACAGTGTAAAATTAGATATATATTGCAGTCCCAACAGAACACTGAAAGAAATAATAAGCTACGCTTAGTAAAACCCATAATAGACGAATAAAACTCATGCTCACACCAAAGACGTTTCATCAAAATTTTTTTCTTGAGCGATGTTTATTACCTCAGAGCATAAATACTATGAAGTGAGATCTCGATGAGTAAGATGCTTAAATAAATGAAAAAAGGTGAACTCATTTGACGAAATCAAGAAGTGAACGATGATGTGGATTCTGTGTCCAGGCGATACAGGAATCCGGATTGTCCGGTGAGAGCCCCACTGCCGCCAGGTGCCGAATTCTCGTCGGCTTCAGTGCCGGGCAGTCCCACAACAGTCGGTGGATATCCGCCTCACAGCCCAGCCTCTGTTCTTACAGACTGGACAACCGGGGCGGGGATAAACATCTTTGAAATGCGGCCACTTGCGTTTCACAGCTGGAGTTAGGGCATCCCCGACCCGTATTCTCAGAAGCGCAACCCCCCCCCCCCTGCACGGGTAAGACCAGGGGAGAGGGTTACCGCACATGGAGGGGATTAGAGCACGTGTGCGGCGCCGGAGGTGTTCATTTCTTGTTAAAAGGAGGGTGGTGTAGTACTCCAGAGTGAGGACTCGAGGCAAAGACGAGGTTGGGGCCGAAAGGCGGGTCGCAGAATCTGCGCGGCTTTGTGCGCTCAGGAGGTCACGCGGGACCCATTGAATACGGATTTGCTGCGGGATGCCTGCCGCTAGACGATGGCTGTCTTGGCAGATTTCTGGGGTGCGACTGGCTTGTCGCAGTAGGCGTGTGACGTGAAGGGCGTCGATGCGAATGACAATGCGGGCCGTGATTAGCATGGGAACGGCGGCCACAGAGCAAAGTGCCTCTTGAACCGCAAGCATCTCTGCAGAGAAAGAGGAAGGAGGTTCTGACAGGCGACACCTTGACGTTTTGTTCAGAGCAGGATTTTAAAGACAGTAAACTGCCGTTGTTATTTTGCAGGCCTGGATGCTTGCGTCAACATAAATAACGATGGAGCCATGCGGCAGATTGGTGTCTTGCTCTGTAATTCTGTCGCGAAACGACGATGCCGCTTGCGTAGATGATGGCCGACGTAGATCAGTTGGCTTGTTATCCCTTAGCTGCACAAAACGCCAGGGAGGAAGAACTGGTGGGGGTGACTGTAGAATGGAGTGCGATGAAGCATATGCCCTGAGTGCACACGTTGCGTGTGTAAGGCTTTACTTAGGCGGCGAGCATTGCATCGTTGCTGCACCAGCTCATCTAGTGTATTCCGCTGTGCATGTTCTTGGAGCGCCATGATCGGGTGAATGCGGGGAAGGCAAGTGATGACCCTCATTGCTTCTCGATTAACAGCTTCTAGACGATCCCATAGAGCCCTCGTCAATTGCTGGAATTGAGCTTGGTAAACGAGGCGTGGTTGCACAACCGCCCGCCCCAACTGTCGTGCCACATGAGAGCGGGCTCCGCCTGTTTTAGAAGCAATGCGTCTAATCAGACCTTACGCCTGATTGGCTTGCTTTTTAGCTCGAGAAAGCCAAGCAGTACCTGTTCCTGACTCGTGTATTGTAAAGCCCAAGATTTTTACGGTCGAACTTCTTTGAATTGGAGTTCCGGATAGATGGAGACGAATGGGTGTTGCAGCCAGTTTACGGCGCCCCCAGCGGTTGGCGACTGGCACGAACGTGGTTTTGCTCACTGAAAGCTGCAGACCAATTGAAGAAGCAAAAGTCGACGTAATATCTATAGCTTATTGTAGGCCTGCTGCTTGAGTCATCAGGTCGTTGTGAGGGCTCCTCACCGTTATGTCATCAGCACACAATAAGAACTTAATCTCAGAGACATCATGTAAGCGCCAAGCAAGGGGGATAAAAGCAATATTAAGGTTGGCGATAACACCGATTCCTGGGGAACGCCGCGAAGAGGCACAAATGATCCGACGGCCTCACCACTGAGGCGTATGGCCTTCAAGGAAGGACTTAACAAAATTGCGCATTCTAACGGGGAAATGCAGCATGTCAAGCGATTCCAGGATGGCAGCATGACTGATATTATCGTACGCCTTTTGAACGTCCATGGCCAGTGCAGTACGTACATTGTGGCTGCGAGTTGAGGCCAGAACTGTTGGCGCCAATACAGCCAGCCCATCTTGTGTACCTATGGACATACGATAGCCAATTTGGGCGGGGTGGTAGAAACCATGGTGCTCAAGGCACCACGACAGTCGTGTGGCAAGCATTTTTTCGGTAAGCATGCATAATATTGGTGTAAGCGATATAGGCCGGAAATTTCCGAGGTCTGTCGGCGGCTTCCCTGGTTTTGGTATGGGGATCATAATAGCCGACTTCCAGGTTTTTGGTACGACGCTTTCTATCCATACCTCGTTAATGGTGGCGAGTTGTTGAGGCACTAAAGCGGAACTGAAGTTCTTGTAAACCTCGTACGGAATGGAGTCCGGGCGGGGCGCAGTCTTCCGGCGGGCCTCGTCTATTGCTGCAAGCAACTCGGGCATTGAAAATGGGCTTGCAATTCCCTCGGCGACGGCTGTAGATGGGAGCTCATCGACATATGCTGGAATGGCAGCCAAGGGGGCTCCTATGAACCTTGGAGGCAACACATCATAATTGGGGAAAAACTTCCGCGCTGCCTCTCTCGCCAAATCGTCCGGAGCTAAGTTAGCTGCGAAGCATGCTGTGGCCGCGGCATCAGAACGACGGGAACCATGTTCCATTGCACGAACCGTTTGCCAGAGAGCAGCATTCGATGACTTTGTCGAGAACTGCTCACACCACGCTTGCCACTGCCGTCGCGAGAGATCCCGTTCTTATCTGCGAGCCTTGGCAGTAAGGAAATTCATCCTTGTCCGTGCTTGCGCAGAAGTAGGGTCTCGGGAAGCTGCCATTTCCACTTGTCGGCGAGCAGCCAACATGTTAAGCAGACCCACATCAGGCGCCGGGCAATTCACGTCCGTCCAGCTGACAGCAGTAGCCCTATTCAGCGCAGTTTGTATTTAGTCCACAAGTAGTGTAGATGATTGCAGAGAGAGATCTTCGATGGTGGTGCGAAACGTGTCCCGATTGACCACAGTACACCTACGGCGTAATCGGCGAGCCCTTGATGGATGGAGACCGATGATGATAGGATGGTGGTCGCTAACCAAGCAGTCCGGCTCCAAGTGCCACGATGGAGTTCCGGATCCTGACCACCACGTGAGGTCCGGAGCATATGTTGGACTGCGAGCATTGCGCACAGTCTGCGTTGCTGAATGTGGATGGTTGAGTAAAACAAACAGCGCATCCCCGAATGCGTCCCGCACACGCCTACCACGGGAGCTTGAAGTGGAGTACCCCCAGTCCGGATGAGGGACGTTAAAGTCACCACCGACTGAAACCGGCCAGCCTGGGTGCTGTCATCGTAGAGTTAATAACCACCTCAGATTAATGCGGGAGGGAGCTCCACCGGCAGGTCTTACAGAGTATGACACGACCACAACAGTTTCCTTAAGAAGCTTCACAGCCACTGCGACTACCTCTTTAATGAGGTGCACCAATTTTCTAGATACAGACAAACTTGTGGAAAACGCGCATCAACGTGCACCGCCACCTTTCCCGGAGGGGCAACCGTGTGCACGTGACGGTCGTTCATTGAAGGAGAGATGCATTCATTAAAGCCGGAATGGATGGCAAGGCATTGGTCTCCTGCAGTACCAGGGCCCACACCTGGAGCTTGTTCATGCGATGCCGAGATTTGAGCTCTCCCAGCTTTGTGGATAGGCCTGTGCAGTTCCACTGGAGCACACCACAACAAGGTGTACTCGCCATTTTTGATTAGGCTTCCAAGCGTTGCAACAGAGCTGATGTCAGGTTAGATAACTGGTTTACCATAAATCGGAGGAGGTATGTTGTTGAGTTATCATGCAGTGCTGCAGAAGACCTGGTAGAGTCTGCGAAAAACGCATGAAGGCTGGACGTAGTCCAAGGCGCTGCAGCATTGATTGGCGTGGAGTGGGATTCTGCTGATTGTCTACGGCGAGCAAGCAGTTCACGGCGTTACCGTAGCTTAGAGACCTCGGCTAAAAGGCGTGCAATTTGGTCGCCAACTACGTCCATGTCCTCACGCAAAGGTTCCAGTATGCTGTGCTTTTGTGTAGCTTGAAGGCGACGGCGATCCTTGCGCACTTTAATGCTGTATGACTGCTGGGCAGGGGATGCAGGTGGATTGGGCTCAGAAAGTTCCGGCCAGTCGTCTTCATCCCACTGAAGAGCCGCAAACCTGTTGGGTGTCTTTATTGGGTCTCTGTTTTCATTGGGAGGCACTTTCTTACGGATCCCACGCCGAACCTTCTCAGTTGCTTTTTGTTTTGTTGGGCAAGTTGGAGAGGTGATCTCGTGGTCGTCAGTCTTGCAAAGTCCGCGCCTGTAAGATGGTGTACCCTGTGGCCGAGCCTCATCTTGCGTTGCAAAAGGCCATGATCGGCGCATGTGGCCAGGTCTGAAACAGCTGTAGCAATAGACACCACCCTGTAATGGCGAGCTCGCAGAATACAGCTATAATAGTAAAGTCGATCTGGAAGAGTTGGTGGGCTCTGTAGTGTGACGATGCACGAGCGGCACGGTGGGTTGGATAGTACAGCTCACGCTGGAGGGTCGTCTGGTCTTTGGCAACGTCGACGTTGTAAACAACACAGCGTTGTAGGTCCGAACCTTCTACTAGGTACACCTGGACCGGCACCGAGATCTCGTTTGTAATCGATAGGCACTTGAGCGTTTGCAGACGCTCGACAGCAGCCAAAGGCGGGAGCCACACAGCGATGGTATTAGATTTCATTCTAGACGTGAAGGCACGAATACCTTTGGTCCCAAGACACTCGTCCAGGTTTGCCTGAAGAATCCTGTTCGGAATGTCTGTCAGGCTTTTGGCTGCCAGAGCTTTAATGGTCACTTTATACGATACCTGTCCAGATGTCGGCACAGCCACCTGGTTGACATACACTGGGCAGGAACACTTGCCTTGTGAGCTGCAGTTGGCAGAAGACGAATCCTGTGCAGTGTCGTCTTATGGGCGCTTTTGAGAACTGCGGGAAGCCGGTGGCACAGATGGAGGTGCTGAAGACAGGTCAATTAGAGAGCTCTCCTCCTCACGCTGCACGGTTGAAGCCCCATCCAGCAGTGGAGGCTGGGCCGCCATTGCCGAGTTCCGCCCAAAGGGCACATCGCTCACGGGCTGACGTGCATTTGGAGAAGGCGGAATGTGCGCTGCCGCTGATGGACCGGGAGCAGGGACCGATACCGGCGAAGCCACCTCTGCCCAGCGCGTCACCGGTGGCTCTAGGCCTAGCCTCGGTGCCCAGTCCAGCGGCCGGGATAACTGAAGGACATTTGCTTACTGCTATCCAGTCAGACGCCGCATGGGCCTCGGGAGCTTCCTCAGATGATGCGAAGTCAGTTGTCTTGATATAAGGAACGTATTTATGCGGATGGTGAGATTTTTCAATGGAGCCATGTGCAGCCACCTAAGCAGGGACACTTCGTCTCATCGAAGTTATTTTATGCCATCTCCGTATTGGACACACACACATAACACATACCTTCTAATGACAAAACAAGACGGACGCCGTTATGTGAGAAATGTGGAGATGAGCTCACAGTAAATCACATCCTATTCTCGTGCACACAACTCGAACGGCTAAGGAAAAGATATTTTACTGTATTTTACAATGAACGCATTCCCTTCCACCCCAATTTACTTTTAGGCGACAATCCGCTTTTAAGAACTTCATCTGTTTCTAGTTTTCTGAAAGACGCAGTCATTTTAAACAAAATATTATATCACAGAACAATTATTTCTAAAAAATCTTACGAATTCTTTACGCATTTTATGATACACCTCATCCATTTTCTCAGGCCTGAGAAGAAGCCTTAGGTCTACATTTGATTAGTTGGGCTCCTCGGAGTAATTGTCCTGACAAGGACTTTGACTGAGGACACCCAGTTCTTGAAATAAATTATACCATGATTTTGGCGCATGATAGCCTGAGTTGTTAATGCGCACAAAACCAAATACCATACAATGCTTCCAGAAGTTTCGTGATGTAGAGGAAAAGTACCCAATGTTGCGCTGGCTACCTAACGGAAATACACGGAAGTTGTCGTGAGTCTGCTCTCGCTAATGCTGAAGGCCTACAGTGCAGTGTAAGGACTGCCGACTTTGGTGCAACCTGAGCTACCACAACGGTAACAACGGGCGCATCGTCACGTGCCTGGCGCCACCTTCGTAAGCCTACTGTGCTCACAAAATGACATGTGATGAGTCACGCGAGCGAATGTTGAAGAAGTGACCTGTCAGTGAGATAATATTGTAGTCAACCAACACGGCGAATAGGGCTACTTGGAAAGGATTTACACTCAAATAAACCAGCGCGAAAAAATGGACTAAGAGAGGGAACACGTGGTCTACTCAGTACCGAAAAAAGTTAAGAAGGATCTGCCCTATCCTAGAGCGGCAGATGGAAACAAATCCTCAAGCACAACCCATCGGATGTGATGTTAGGCACAGGACATGCTATGTGCTTTGTAAGGTAGGGCTGTTTACAAGGTCCATTTGTCGCGTGGTCGATAATACATCGGTGAAACGCGTTGCGTAAGTCTGCGGCTGCTAGAACATTTTTGTATTTTAATGATCTGGCAAGCTCGTATTTGTTAGCAAATTGCGGCACATGTGGACAGAAGGAAGGAGATAAGAGTAAAAAGAAAAAAATCAGTATGTAAGCCCCTGGCCCATTGCACGTTTGGGCTTCATTTCCATGTCAGCGTGCCGAGGTCATCCAGACCAAACCAGCGGCTACGCGCAGCAACATGTCGTTCCACATGGAAACTTGGCTTCCATGATGCCTTCACACGTACCCAAATCAAGTACTGAGCCGGACTGAATTGGGTGCTGCCTCATGTAGGGCTCTGAATGGGCTCTACTTTCAGAGTAATAATGACCAGACTATCCGTATCTGCACGCGTTCCGCGAACTAGCTTTGGATTTGCACGCGAACGTAACGTTGTGCTTAATGGTTCCAGCGCTGAATTATCATATGACCCATGAATGCACCAGCTGGACGATGGCCAGCGTATCCGAAGTGAGCGCGCTGGACTAAACACAACCGATTGCAGTGTGAAGGCTTCACCGGCGCAGAAAATCAAACAGCTGTTCATCATGGCTACAGACAGCATACGAACGACGCGCCACCTGTGACCGCACAACAGTGCAATCTCCACTGCAAGCCGGTACTGCGTCAAAAGGCACCGGCTTTGATTTTTTTCACTGTATCGGGGTGTACAGCTTTTGGGCAGATTTTAAGACGAAAGCA
The DNA here is from genome assembly GCF_052857255.1 of Amblyomma americanum. Lineage (NCBI taxonomy): Eukaryota > Metazoa > Arthropoda > Arachnida > Ixodida > Ixodidae > Amblyomma > Amblyomma americanum. The sequence continues at coordinate 156,442,624 of NC_135498.1, forward strand.
TTATATGGTTAATCATCATCGTCAGCCTGACTACGCCCACTACAGGAAAAAGAACAAAGACCTCTGCCATAAATCTCTAAATGACCTTGTCCTGTGCCAGCTGGGGCCACACTATCCCCGAAAGTTCCTAAGCTGATCTGCCCACCTACACATCGCTCCTCTCTGAGGATTTGATCCTCGGAGCTTGGCCAGATAGTTTTAGAACTGTAAAGGCAACGCGAGCGCTCTCACTGTTTTTGAGCGACACGGACCTTGTCTCGCGTTTGTGATGTCAGAAAGTGTGCCTTGTTTTTTTTTAAATAGTTTTTCATCTGCCTCCTCCCATCATCATCGTCCCTCATCGTGACCTCTTTTTATCTCCTCTTCCCGTCCCCCAGAGCAGAGTAGAAGGCCAGATATTTATTTTTCAGGCCAACCTCTCTGCCTTTCCTATCAATAAACCCTCTCTCTCTCTCTGCCCACCTAATTTTCTGGTACCCTTAAGTGCCATCCGTTATCTTGCCTTCGTATTTCCTGCCCCGACCAAGCCCATTTCATCCTTTTGATTACGACTAGCATCTCGTTAACCCGCGTCTGTTCCTTTACCCACTCTTTTGCATCTCCTGTCTCTTAACGTTATTTATTTCATTTTAGGTCGCCGCGTTGTCCTTAACTTAAGTTGAATAATTTTCGTCAGCCTTCACGTCTCTGTCATATAGGTTAGTACAGGTAAGATAAGGCTGTTATGTAATTTTTCCCCAGGGATTTTGGTAAACTACCTTTCATGACCTAAGAGAACCTGCGAAATTCGCTCAAGCCAGCCCATTCTTATTGTTCAAGGTATTTCCCTCTCATGATCCGGATCAGCTCTCACTACCTGCACTAAGTAGACCCTTACGTCTTCCAATGCCTCGCTACCAATCGTATATGCGTTTTAAAGCGACAGCTTTACTGGCCGCAGACTTGCGATTTCTCCGTTGTGGTGCTCCGAGGAGGTGCATGACGTCACAACGCGCGCCTCGCCGCGGATCCGAACCGGTCTGCCCGGGCCGGCAGCGGCTGGCGCACCCGGCGCGAAATATAGACATGCTCCAAGTCTCCGCCAGTGCGGTCAGAGTGCGCCGAAGCCGCCGAAGGCGTCGGCGGTCAAGCGCAGATGGAGTATAGAGGGTCTCGCTTTGGCCGAAGTGACATCGCCGTGGAGCGCGCGCGTTGCGCCGGGGTATAAACGCGCCTTAGCAGAGCCTGCGCTTATTCGCTAACCAACGTATTTTGTGGCGGCATCTATGGGAGCCACTGAAAGCCCCCGCACACTCACTGAATAAAAATAAAAAAGGCCTGTGCCGAGGCTCGGAATCGAACCAGGGCCTTTGGCGTTTGAGACAGAGACGCTGCCACTCCGCCACGACGGCTCAAGCTTTAACCATGAATAAAGGCGCCCCTAGTGCATGCACTCTTCCGATGCCGAAGTCTCCGTGCTTTCGCTACATATATACTTGCCCAGCAGAGCTAGGCCATCAGCAATTTTTTCTTCCGAGGCTGTAGAAGATTTTTTTTCTGCTTAATAATTTTAGAGCACCATTCTGCTCTGGCTGCCTAATTCATTATTCATGTTTTGCAATTGATCCTCTTAGTGACATAGCAAGCAATGTCATCAGCGAATCTCAGATTACTAAGGTATTCTTATTAACTCTTATCCCTAACTCTTCCCAATCCAGGCCACTGGATACATCCTGTAAACAGGTGGTCAATAGCAATGGCGAGACTGCGTCTCCCTGCCTGACACCCTGCCTTATTGGAATGTTATTGCTGGTTTTATCGAGCAATATGGTAGCTCATCTACGTCCTGATTCCGTAATACCTGCGTCACTGCTGAGGCTTTCACTTAGACAAAAGCTTCCTCGCAATCAATGAAGGCTAGATCTTACCTGCCAACTCTTCTGAATTTTCCGTAAAGTGTACGAATTTTGACCAGTCTTACGATTTTACGGATCTTGCGTGAAATTTTACGGAAAATGTTTTATTTTCTTAAAAAAAGTGCTTACATCTATTAACACTATTATGGTACCTTTCGCGGCCACGAGAGGTAAGCACATATTCGTGATCATCGAGATTCGTGATATCATCATCAGGAGCTGCAAACGTTGTAGTGACTTCTGTCGTCTACTCTGGGGGACACGAATCCATATCCAAAACTCGAAACCGCCTCCGCCAGGCTAGTGGCTGTAGTCAGGCTGGTCAGGCCTCCATGCGGCCTCCGCTAACCTTCGTTCACGTGTTTGGACGACGTGGGTGTTGACCTCTGTTCTTGTGTGACCTGCGGCCGCATCTGACGCAGTTCGATTCTGGTGTTTTAGCAGTAGCGGTTTCGCGATGCAATGGCGGGCTCAAAGCCGCGACAGTACTTCCAAGTATTTTTGAAGTCGTACACTTCAGAATTTCCATGCTTCGTGCCGTCTAAGAAAGGAGAGAAGTTCGGATTTTGCACCATGTGTGCCTGTGACGTTAAGATTTCGCATGGTGGCAAGTCTGAGATCAAGGTCCACATCGCTTTGAAAAAGCACCAAGGATACGTGCGAGCCGCGAACCGCCAGCCAAGCCAGACAAGTTTTGTACGCAGTGACAGCGACCTCAGTGTTATTCGTGCAGAATGCCATTTCAAGGAGTTTTAGTTGAACACAACATCCCGCTAAGTGTCAGTGGTCACGCTGCACCCCAAGTGCGAAGAAGCCAAACGTTACGTCTGTGGACGAGTGAAGACGACGGCAATTGTTCGTGAAATGGCCGAGAGCACAGACTTCTTTGCTGGATGCCCTAAAAAAGCAGGTATTTTCGATTTCTGTGGACGGAAGTAACAATAAGGATACGAAGTTTTAGCCTATTGTTGTGACATACTTCGTTAAAGAGACCAGAAGAGTTGAAAGTCGCCTCCTTTGCCTCGGGACACTCGAAGGGGAAGCGACGGGTCATTGGATTGGAAATCTGATTCTGGACGAAATGAAGTCCCGAAGTTTGCCTCTTGAAAACCTGCTGGCATTGTCTTCGGACAATGCTCATGTTATGATGGGCAAGAAAAAGAGCTTGTCGACTGTTTTGAGAGACGCCCAACCAGCTTCGATCTGGGTTTGTTGCCCATGTCACCTCATCAACTTGGCCGCCCAAAAAGGAGCTGCATGTCTTCCTCTAAAGCTTGATGAGGCCTTGGTTGATATTTTTTTTACTTAGAGAAAAACTCAAAGCGGGAAGATCTGCTGAAAGGGTTTCAAAGACTGCATGACGTCGATGTCAGGAAGATGTTGAAGCATTCGCCGTCACGTTGGTTGTCTTAGGGAAAGTGTTTGAAGAGGCTGCTAGACCAGTGGAAACCACTTCTTAGCTTTTTTGGATGAAAAAAAAAGTTCAACAAGCAGAGCTTGTTTTTGGAGTCGTACCAGTTTCCCAAGACTTCTCTACAAATCGCCAAGAACCCTGCACCGGCCCCGAAGACTGCTGCACACCTTCCAAAGCCTGCTGCAGGTGTTAGAAAAAAAGCGCCGACTGCTATGGACCTTCGCTAAAAAGAAGAGGAGTTCATTCTACGCCACAAGCAAAGAGACTGAAACTTCATAGCAAGGAATCTAGAGAAGCCAGCCACGTGACCCGTGAAGAGTGCTTGTTTTTTTGTCACCGGAGCTAAGCAGGGCATGCTGTCTTTTTCTCCAAAAATTTATACCTCTTTTTGAGAAGACAAACTGCCTTCTGCAGTCACAGGCTCCTCAGATTCATGTGCTCAGGAGCCTCTTGAACCGCCTGCTCGAGGATCTCTTGACTCGATTTGTGCGGCCAGGTGTTCTCAAGGGATGCCCCTAATCCTGCCTATGGAGCTTCAGAGAATCAAAAAGATGATAAATACATAGTCATTGGCATCACAACCTACTCTGTAGTTGAGACGCTGCGCTCAAATGAGAAAAAGCAGTTCTCGGCTGTACGTCTCTAATTTACTGCAGCATGTGATTACATTCGCCACAAGTTCCGGCTGGAAGACGTCAACCTGAAGATGGCTGAAGTTGCCCAAGTGCAGGCGCTATAATCTGCTTCATTCAGCAGTGTACTTCTTTTTATTATGGTGTTTCCTGCTATTCTGCCCGCACAGATTTGTAAAACATGAGAAAAAACAATTTATGCACTCGAAGTGGAGTTTTCCAACTTGCAAGCTTACCAGATTCCAGCAGACATACTGAATGAGCCAAGGTGCGACATAGAGTGGACGCAATTGGGAAGCGTTCGAGATGTCAACGCATCACCCACATTCCACAGCGTTTCGATGGTTATGCTGGGCATAGTCGCCCTTCCCCACAGTAACTCTGAATGTGAGAGAATATTCAGCTCTGTCAACAAAACTCGAACGGAGTTTCGCTCATCTGTCTCTGAGTAAAGTCTAGAAAGTCTGCTGATGGTCAAAATACACCAGAGTGGCACCTGCTTTGAGCAAAGCTTACACAGAGAAGTTTCTGAAGCAGGCAGTGTCAGCAACCGCAAAATCATTGCAAAATTAAATTGTGACCCAATGGAATTTTCGCTCATTATTCTACAGGACACGGATTTGGCTTTTTGGTGAGCGAGAAAGCTCGTCGCTAAAAGTAAATTCTTGGAAACTAAAACAAAAGTTGCCCCTCCCCCCCCCCCCCCTCCCCAGCTTGCGAAGGTTTTACGAATTTTGAAATCTTCAGGCTGGCAGGTATGCTATATATAAGGGTTTGTTCTATTCTGTGCATGTCTCTATCACTTTAATAGTAATGTGATTACGATCTATTGTCGAATATCTTTTACGAAAGCCTGCCTGATCTTTTGGTTGATCGAAGTCCAAGGTTGTCCTGATTCTATTTGCGATTACCTTAGTAAATATCTTGTAGGAAACGGACAGTAAGCTGATCGGTCTGTTGTTTTGAAGTCTTTCTCGTCTCCTTTTTTTAAAGAATTAAGATAATGTTAGGATTCTTCCAAGCTTCTGGTACGCTTGAAATTATAAGGTATTGCGCATACATGTTGGCTAGTTTTTCTATCACAATCTCCATTCTGTCCTTCAAGACATTTGCTGGCACCGAGTCCTCATCATCTGGTTTCCCCTTTGCATTGTTGTTGTCCTCTGTTGGAGTGCTCCTAAGGCTTTCTTTTCTTCCTCTTTCGTTAATGGCGGTATTTCCCATTCCTGTGCTCTACTGCCTCTCTCATTAACGTTCTGTTTACATTGACTACAATATAGATTTGTGTAGAAGTCTTCGTCTACTTTAACTTTCTCATCAATATTGCTAATGCATTGCCCTCTTTGTCTCTGAACGCACATATATGGTTTTTGTCTATGTCTAAGTTCCACTTCACCGCATTTAGCTGTCTTCGTTCTTTAAGGCATGCTCGATTCTCTCCATATTTTACTGCTATATGTAGGTTACCTTTGCGCTTATTGACTACCCTTGATAGCTCTGTCAGTTATATTCTGTCTGTGGAGCTAGAAGCTTTCATGCATAGGCGTTTCTTAATCAGAGCTTTTGCCTCATCAGATAGGTTGTTGGTACACTGTCAAAGCATCCTACCGTGTACTTGAACTTCTCACTCCGTAATGATAGCTTTGAGATTATCGTTCACTGTTTGAACATTAATGTCGTCGTCCTCGGTTAAAGTCAAATAACTGTTGTGAAGCAAAATCCTGAATTCCTCTACTTTTCCTCTTACCACAACTCTCTGATGGGTTTCCGCCTCGCCAGTTTCTTCCGGTCCTTCTTGAAGTGTACGCTAATCCGAGACCCTACCATTCTTTGGTCGCTACAGCGCACCTTTCCTAGGACCTGTGCATTCTTCACTGTACCAGGGTGAGCGGATACCATAAAGTCTGTTTCATTTTTAGTCTCACCACTGAGGCTCTTCCATGTCTACTTCCTGTTTTCTCATTTGCGGAAGAAGGTATTCATCATTCATGAATTATTTCTCTTTGCGAACTCTATCATGATTACTCTACTACTAATAATAATAATCTAATTCCTACAGCCTATGCCATAGTCGTGCAACGCCTGGTCTCCAGCCTGCTTCTTGCCTACCTTGGCATCAAGTCGGCGCGTTTTTATATTGGTAATTGCCGATTCGATGTTGTCATAGAAGCTTTCGACAATCTAGTTATCAAGGCGTAGGCCTGCACCACATTGCGGTTGTACCTCTTCTTAAGTTTAATTACAATAGCATCCACCCTCTCGTTGGAACTACAGAATTCCTCTATGTTGCCACCAATGTACTGAGTGATGAGAAATCCCACACCTAGTTCTCGTCGGTCCGCTGATCAACGATAGCATAGTACGTGCCCGCCCCTTAGTACTTTATTCGCCTCATCTGTCCTCCTAACATCACCAAGCGTTCGGCATCCAATTAAATGTCCGCTATTTTCTCGACACTGGATAAAGTTGTAGCCATATATTTGGACGGCGCGAAAGACACGAACACAGGGACTACAAGGGAAGAAATAGCGGCTCTTTCTGTCCTCATTTTATTACATGTGATCGTCTCCTTCGCGCCGTTCAAATTTATAGCATGACCAACTAAGCCTACAGCAATTACTACTGCAAGGTTCCAGCGTTAAACGTTGATAAGCTCAAATTCCGATGACGGCCTGTCCGGAGCCAGAGATTCTTAGCACCCTCCGCTTCGTCACAGGCCTGACCACCGCCTTGGTCAGTTGCACCGCAGCTGCCGTGGACTGTGGGACGAATGTTATTGCGTATTCATATAGGATGTTCTGGCCTCAGTACTGCACCAAGGTGGCCAAATTCTGTTCTCCTGTTCTGCATGTACGAGCATTTAGTGCAATACGACATATTTCAGGGCTCGTGCTGTGGCTTTATCACGTGTTTTTGCGCTGCTGGTCTCATAACGTATCAGAACCATGTGTCTTATCTAACTCAATGCTCCGCGATATACCCGTTCTTTTCCTTTTACTTGTACAAAACAAGTCTCAAGAGGGAAGGCCAAAATACATAAGAAAAAGAACATGTGTCATGTATCTGAGTGCCATACTGGCAGTGCTAACACTTCCGTGGCACTGTTTTATTAAAAGCAATGACCGTAGCTCGCAAGCTTTCTTTAAATATGCAATAAATGGATCCCCCTAAGCACTGAATATCGACATACGTAATGCTTAAGCCAAAAAACCTTCATGAATAAGCTGTAATATTTTCATTCTCAAAGGCAGCATTTGGTGGACGGAAGCGTGGCAGGGCTCAGGAATGTGGTGGATGTACTGGCGCCTGCTGAATGAGGAAATACTGAACTTTGCAAGGTGCTCACACAAGGCAATCTGCAGTCTCTGGACTAAATCTCGGATGTACGTGTCAAAAGTTATTGCCTCGGTCGTGACCAGCATGGCTGCCCCTAATGTTTTTTGTTGAGAACGCACTTGTTCTTTTTCGCAATTTATCTAGATTTTCTATACTACGCCAAGTTGTAATGTATGATATGCTATAATTCTTTACCTGAGGTTTTTCGCACGGTATAGTGGTACGAAAAAATGGGAGGTACTTTGGTTTTTTCACCGCTAAATATTATGCATAAATTTTCCCAACATAACCGTAAACACGCGATTAATAGCAGCGCCGATATCACGAACCGTATCATTGCCTGTCCTGTGCAGGGCTATGTTCGTGCTGAGCAGTCTCTATAGGCATGTTCTAGCAATGTTAGATGCCCCACTTCTACGGCCTGCAAAAGATGAGAAACCATAGCCAATTTTATTAACTGAAATCTTGGATTCGAGAAATCAAAACTATGCCAACATTTCGTCCCCTGACGTCATACTCGCTTAGTAACACCTCTATCCGCCGTATTTGACCGTGGCGTCATCATTGGCACGCGGCCGTTGGTTGGTTCTACAGTGCTATTTTAGGTGGCGTTACAAGTCAATGCGAGATGCGCTGTTCTCTGGTTGCAGTCGCAGTTGCCGCAGGAGACCTCCTAAATCTCGAAACGGGATGAGTAGTTGCTGCCACAGATGGCGCTGTTATCAAGGGTGGTAGCAGACCCCACTAAATCTCGAAACGTAATAAGTAAAAGCTAATGCTCTTAAACATGCCTGTTGGTCAGGCTGATTGTGAAGGTATCTTTGATTGTTTTAGCGATTATCTTAGCCCCAACCATGCAAGGAAGGGACATTTAGGTAATCGGTAAGAAATTTTTTTAGTCTTTTACACCCTCTACGTGATGTAAAAGTACGATGTTAACATATTTTCATGCCTCCAATATTCTTAAGGTGACATGACACAGCATATGCAGAAAGGCAAGTTTCCCTAGCAGATTACCCGCACCGCCCCTCTCCTTTTATATCCACAGAAATCTGTGCGTATATCTCCGGTGCCATTGTGGCTTTAATTTCGAGCACACGAAAACCGCCCCGAGTTGTCTAGAAATTCCCGAATCCGCTTTCTATATTTCGCTTTTTCATCTCACAGTTGCTCAATTTACGTATTTTCTGTAAAATTACATTTAATGACTCTAACAAAAACCGCAGCTGAGCAAAGCCTTTTTTTGGGAAGGTAGAACAAAGCATGCAACCTTGCAAACTCAGGTATACAAAAAATTTTTGGTCAAACTTGAAATGCGCGAAGAGCATGCCAAGGCAACCAAAATTCTTGAGTTGATTTTAGTTTGGTGCTCTCGCCTTAGATGTGTATACTTTTTGCCGCCGTCAGTAAATTAAAGATGCTTAATTAGAAGAACCTCGCATAAAATAAATTTTGTCATTTTTAATTGGCATACAGACGTCATGCCGAAAAGAAAACAAAGCCTCAACAGGATTCATTAGAAACCTCAAACCTGGCGCAGTGGCTCAGTAGTTTTAGGCTCGCTGATAAATTTCTTGCTCAGCAAGCTTAAACTGAATGAAACGGGTCCAAAGTTTAGGTAAAAATTTGGTTTATAAAACAAATTTCAGCAGCACCGGTGCTGCTTAAGGTTGCATTAATGGTGCGGTACATTGTGGAAAGCGCTTTGTGCTACGCAACCATATATTCCACGTGCGGACGCGTCCAATTTTATGGAGTGCGTTTTATGCATGTATGGTGTTGAAAGAGTTGTGAACAGTTCATTTCCCTCTGCTGCATGGGAGCCAAGCTTAGAAAAATTGCAAGAGGCCCAAGTCCACCTACCTAACGGACTCTTTCTGGCACGTTAACCCAATGGATTTCCTCGAAATATCTACTTCTGGGCTTTGCGTTCCTGTCCGTTGTCATTAATTAGAAGAGCGAGAAAGTTTGTTCTCAAGTCTATGACGTATGATGGTACTTCTGATTGCTCTCTATAACCAGTTTTCTGTCCGTCCGTTTTAAGTATTTCGTTTCTTCAATAATTCCCCAAAAGCTATTTATGGCCTAAAAAAACTGTCGCACCGAAGAAACGTTTCTGATATAACCTGTTTTTTTTATATGAATATAATTATTGCCTGGCTCTTACAATAAAAAAATGTTTATCTGGCCTGCATAACATTGATAAAGGAGGACAATATTATAACACGCTTGAATGCACCCTGCTGAGAAAGGTAGAGCTTAGATTTGGGCGAGTTGGTAAGCATTCATGATGGGTGAACAGCGCAACAAAGGCGGGACAAAGGCAAGGCAAGCGCTGACTAGCAACTGAGTTTATTGCAGAACGAAAAGTGGTAATACGTAGTGCACGTAAACAATGAAATATAAAAGGCAGAAAAAACTACAAAAGGAGGTAAACAACCTATGCCATGTGCAAGTCTAGATGCTGAATTTCCTTGTCATTTAATGTCACAGGATTGCTGATGCACTTCTCTCCAAGATTATGAATGTTCACGTTCACTATATACTAGCACTTTTCGTACTTCAATAAACTCAGTTGCCAGTCAGCGCTTGTCTTGCCTTTGTCCCGCCTTTGTTGCGCTGTTCACCCGCTATGAGATACGTAGAACACTACATATTGTGTTATCTTTCTTGTTTTGGGCTGTTGTATTCCCTCTCATTGTTTCCTTGCATAGTATCCTAAATGCGTGGAAAATGAATGTGCGCACCATCGTGGTGAATGCAAGTATACACAGGCAATTTATGGGCGTGCTCGCCCCACGCTCCAAGGCGCCGCTCTGCGAGCCAGTTCTCGCTAAAGTGACAGGCTGTTTCGGCCATCTTGAATATATGGCTCGGGATTTGGCTGAGCACTAGTGCACGCACTGAGGAGAAGAGTTATATTCCTTGCGCGTTTAATGACGCGAGACGCACATCGCGAATATCGATGGAGCGCGCTTAGGTGCTTTTCGGCTTATCTGAAAGCAAGGATTTCCAATGGATATCAAAATTCCCGCGAATAATATTTACCGCTTCCTGATATTTTTTGTTGGTCGTTCACGTCGTAGGAATGGCTATAAAGCGCTCTGCGAATGCGAGTGTGCACACGCTCTAGGCGATTGAAGCCGTAGCTGGCTCATTGAACACGTGTTATATAACAATGGATCGGGCCTACGAGCAAGATAATATACATTTCATAATACTGCCATATTAGTGCTATAATATCTCAACTTCTGCGTTACATTTCGAGTACGAACGAAGCCGCAGTAATACAGCAGAGCATGTCGCATCTTATGCAGGTGCATGAACATACTGAATTCACTGAATTATTTATTTTTTTTTATCGCTATACACGTTCCTGATAGAATGAGATTAAAACCAAACTACACCGCTTTTAACTCTCCGAGCAGGCATGATCTGACAACACAAAGATGAAGCGGCTATTATCGATTCTTCAAATCAGGGTACCGATAAATGTGTACCGGTTATTTTGTTTTCTTTTCTCACCATCCTCTTAGAGGATATGCATGCGAGATGATCGCTATTAAATTAGCTTCTTGAAAGATAATGTGGAATCTAATTACCTCTTGTCCTTGCCTGGAGCGCGGTGGCCTTGCAAGTACTGCCGATAGTTTTGAGCACCACGGTATAGTGCTTTACTAGGCGCTGTATGGTGTTTTTGTTTACCTCTACTGCATGATATCTTGAGGCAGCTTTTGTCTGGTGAGACTCTGGTAGAATTGCAGATGCCTGGAGGCTTTGAGTGATGATTTTCTAAGCTATAAGGCTGCTGCGACTAGCGGCGAGGGTTTGAAAGACACACTTATAGAAGTTCCAATAATCCGCCAGTAAGACAACGCTTTAAGCGCCTGCTCTTCTGTGAAGCAAGTCTGCCAGGTGACCCAGCTACTTTTTGCCCTTAGAACAGAGCTGCCTTGCCAAGACATTCCCAATTTCCCGCTCTGGTCTAGCGACCTGAAAGGGTGCATATAGGTCGAAGATCTTGCTTTTAAAGCGGCAGAATAAGACTTCAGATCATGTGACTTCGCCTCCTGCGTTAGTCACAAAGTCGCTAATTAGTTCGAGGGTGATGACATCACTGGACCACGTGACCACGGAGCGAAAATTGGAATCAGAAAAACAAGGCGGAGGGTGAAACCGGGAAATGGCGAGACAGGCAGGCAGAAGGACCATGGTGAGCTCACTGAGCGCATGGTTATAAGCGTGCGAATTTACTTATTTATTTATTAATCGTACCCCTCAAGGCCACCGGCATTACAGAGGGGGAGTGGAAAAAACAAAGATAAAATTCGAAAAATACAGCAGAGTGGCAATTTTATTTACAGCTGAGTATACAATGCTAACTATGGCTTTGCGGAACATCTCTTAAATATTACGGTCGGCAATATCTGCACGAAGGTGATTCCAGTTGCGTGAGCTGCGCGGCAAGAATGAATGAGAAAAAAATTTGGTATAACAGCAATCCAATCCAACTTTATGGAGATGATCAGTACGATGGGATGCATCAAAAGGCTGTGGGAA